>NC_140584.1:477871616-478274116 GCF_964204655.1 Triturus cristatus | reverse complement strand
GGGTCCGAGACAATGATAAAAACCCTTGGTTTAACGGATCCCTCAACGAAGAGAGACGATCACTTAGATTCACAGAGCAGAAATGGCGACAACACCCTTCTTCACCCCATTTAATCCAACTAAGACAGGCCAGAAATGTCTACAATAAAAGCATTCTAAACTAAAAAAAAGACTTCTTTAGAAATGAACTGGATAATGCAAAAAACAGTCTGAGAAAACTCTTCGAACTACTAAAAGATCAATCCAATAAAATGGCGAAATCTGAACCAACAGCTGCAAAATCAAACATAAACAGTGACAAATTCTCCGTCTTCTCTACTGCCAAAGCTATATCGATCGAGGTGGAGCTAAAAAAGGCAGGGGATTGCCCCTCGATCAAAAAGAACACCCCAGCCAAGCCTCAGTATCATCCATCGCTGGAATTACCTAAAAATCATGCTTTATGAACAAAATTCAAGCCTGTCATTGACACAGATATCGCAAAGATTATCTCGACCATAAAACCAAACAATCACTTCAACGATCCTCTACCTGCAAATTGTTGGTCTACAATAAACAATCCGCTCATCCCCTCATGGACAAAGATTATTAACGCTTCTTTATCGCAAGGCTCTCTATTGGACTGCCTAAAAACAGGGCAAGTCACTCCAATCTTTAAAAAATCAACAGAGAACCCCGTAGACCTGAACAACTTCAGACCACTAAAAAACATTCCCATGCTAGCCAAAGTCCTGGAAAAATGCGTACAACAACAACTGAGCCAACACATCTCTAAATTCAAATTGCTGAATGACTTTCAATCTGGATTTAGACCAAACCATAGCACTGAAACAGCAATCCTGCACATTGTGGACAATGCTCTACTGGCCCTCTACTACAACGAAACCTGTCTCCAAATCCTATTTGACCTTTCATCGGCATTCAACACGGTAAACCCTACCAAAATACTAGATCGCCTGGAAAAAAGGATGGGCTTAGAGGGTACAGTCCTAAAGTGGTTTAGTTCATTCTTAGAAAACAGATCGCAAACATTCAGAGTGAACCAAACATTATCTGCTTCATCCAGAAATTTTATTGGAGTGCCACAGGGCTCAACACTACCCCTTGCTCTAATGAATTTGTACGTAGAGCCACTCACAGAAATCTGACAGCAAGCAAACATCTCCTTCCTCATGTACGCTGATGATACACAGCTTTACATCAATATCACATCGTTAGAAGAGATCGGTATCATGAACCAGGCACTAAAGAGAGCCGTCCATTGGCTAACGAGTAATCACCTCAAGCTTAACACACAGAAAACTGAATTCCTTCTGATTTCCCCCCAGAAAAGCGCTACGAATATCATGGAGGGGACCAAACTAATCACGGTGCTAAACTGTATTTTGATGATTGTAGATTCAACCAAATACCTGGGTATTATGCTAGATAAAAACCTGACCATGCTTGCACATATTAACATGATGTAAAAAAAAAAGCCTGCTTCCATTTAAGCTACCTCAGAAAACGGAAACCGTTCATAAATAATTCAGACCTTAAAACAGCAGTCCAGGCACCAGTCATATCAAGAATCGAGTACAGTTGCACAATACTAGCCAGTCTTCCTAAGATCTCAACAGCACCACTTAAAGCCTGTCTCAATGCGGCCTCAAGACTTATAACTGGGTCCAGAAAATTCGACCACATCACCCCCATCTAAAAGCTCTCAAATGGCTGCCCTCCGAAGGAAGAATACAACTAAAAATGGCATGTATCACTCACAAAGTGATACACTACAATACACCAATGTACCTTGCCCAGAAAATCACTCTATCAGGAGGATGCCAGGTTTCTCGGAGTCATGGAGACCTATTACTGAAACTGGCCCTCTTCCGAAAGAAAAGATCATAGGACCGAGCTTTCTCTGGCACAACACCAAGAATTTGGAACGCTCTCCCCCCTAACATTAGAAAAATATCGTCCATCGCGGCTTTTAAAAATGCAGCCAAATCCTTCTTTATGAACAAATTCCTTCCATAAATCCAGCAGACTTGACATTATCAGAGGACCTTCTTGTTCAATACACATGCTACTACACTTCAACCTCTAACATCATTTTGGTCTTGTAAATATGATTATCAGGCACAAATGTTTCTTTCACAAATCAATGTACAATTAATGTATGACTTTGTAGCATAACTGTTTCTAGTAACTTGCTGTACACTGATTAGGTTTACTGAAACTGCATGACGCTCGACTTGTTCTTAGTTGAAAGATATGTAAATGTGAAGCGCTGTGATACCCTACTGGGGTCATGTTCGCACTATATAAAACACCAAATTAATAAATAAATAAATTGTGTTTTTACCAATAACTCTGGGTAAGCTTTGAACAGAGGGTAGAGATATCAAGAAGAACTAGCTTACAATCTTGGGAACTAGAATGTCTATGTGTGGAAAACCATTTGGTTTATTATGAAAACCCTCACCCACCAACCTAGTTGGTGGCATGCTTCTTCCTCGGGTCCCACCCAAGTTGCCGAGTGCACCTCAGGTTTGCTACGATGCCTGAATTACAGCGGAGCTGGTATTGTGTAAGTGCAGGGTGGTGCTGTGAAGGTGAAGTTTAAAAACTGGCCATTGAGTCCCTTTAACTAAAGGATTATTTTAATAGTGGGCCCTCTGGCAGTATTAAATAATGGTGAAAGAGATGGATATGTGTCGAGATGATGTCTCTAATATCCTGTGTAAACAAGGTCAGGTATACATGTTTCAGCCAGGTTGCTACATATGCTGGCTTTCTTCAGGACCTATGGGAGAGAATTTAAATGAAAATCATGTGTATTGCACTCAATTTGTTGGAGTATCGCACGCGCTAAGGTGCGGTGGAGGAGGGTAATAGTTGACTCCTCGTGCTGCTTAAAACCTGTGAAGGAATCGAACACACGGAAAAGAACAAAGACATAAATACATATAAACATATAGTATGATTATACTGTAATCATCTGTGACAACCTTTGTACCATGTTTAGCCATATTGCGGATAATGCAGTGGTGGTAATAGGTGTCACTTGTGCTCGTATTGCGTATTGCGATCCCAGACAACTATAAAATAGTATTAGAAAATCGGAAAGATGATAGAACGGGAGGTGGACTTGCGGTGATCATTAGAAAAGGAAATTCTACATAAAAGGGTCGAACACACCGACCTGATAGAAGCTCTATCTTTCAACATCACAATCTCCCCGAAGCTTTCCATTGTGGGTATGCTGATCTACAGACCTCCCACCTCCAAGCCCGCCGAACTGTGGGAACTTTGCGAGCAGTTGGCTGACGTTTCATTAAAATACACCAACTTTCTGGTATTAGGGGATTTCAATGTCCATATGGACAATGACGCATGTCCCATAGCTACTCAACTAATAGAGATACTAATCGGTCTGAACCTCAAGCAATTAGTCTCTAAACCCACACACAAGGCTGGACACACCTTGGACCTCATTTGTACCAATATCCCCAATTTAACAATTGAAAACCCCATCCCTCTCCTCTGGTCCGACCACTGTCTTGTTCCTTTCTACCAAACCACGTCTATTAACCTCAATGCCAACAAATTTGCATACAATACTAAAAGAAACTGGAGGAAAGTTACCCCTGAAACATTAGGACCTATACTATTGAACACCCCTCTGCCATTCACTGGAGACCCAAACTATGATGCTGTAAATCTCAATCAATGGGTTACAACGGCTCTTGACCAAGTCACTCCTTTGAAATCGATGAAACAGTCCAGAAATACACCCTCGGCTCCTTGGTTTACACCAGCACTTCAAGTAGAAAAGAGCCGATGTAAGAAACTTGAACGGCTATGGCGCTTAGCCTACGACCATGAAGCCAAAATCACATATAAAAAGGCAATAAAACAGTTTCACAAATTAAAACGCGCCGTGATTAAAGACTACATTACCAACCAAATAAAATTAGCTGACAACTCGTCCAAAGAAATTTTTAAAATTGTGCAGGGCTTTCTCAAACCAAAGGCATTGAGAAGTAATATTATTCTCTCCATGGCACTCTGTGAAAATCTCTCAGCATTATTCCAAAAGAAGATTCAGGATATTTATGCAATCTTTCCCGCCAAGGATCCGTCCATCACCTCATTGCCCCACCTACCCCCCACAACTACTTGGTCTGAATTTGCCCCCTTCGAGCTTGCTACATCCTTTAAGCAGCTGGATAAAACCAAATCCGGCTCCCCTCTTGATCCTTGCCCGCCTAGGTTCTTTAAATTATTAGCACCTCTGCTTAATCCTGCCCTAAACCAGCTTTGGAATACCTCGCTGGAAACTGGCATTTATCCATCCAACTGGAAGACTGCTATCGTTCAACCAATTCTAAAAAAGGAGAACGCAAACCCCACAATTCTGAAAAATTTCAGACCCATTTCCCTCGTGCCAGTACCCGCTAAGATCCTCGAAAAGGAAGTACAAAATCAGTTAGCAACATTCTTGGAATCAAATAAACTTCTTCATGACACCCAATCAGGATTCAGAGCAGGTTACAGCACGGAAACGGCCCTACTTGAGGTAGCTGAAATTGTCAGGAAACCATGGATAAAGGGAACTGTGCGATGCCGGTGTTATTAGACCTCTCGGCAGCATTTGACACAGTCTCTCACAAGATCCTTCTGGACAGGCTTCAACACTTAGGAGTAACAGGGACCGTCTTGGCTTAGTTCAGCTCCTTTATGGAAGGCCGCACACAAAGAATACGGCTACATCCCCATACCTCTGGTACTCGCCCCCTGATATATGGCGTACCTCAGGGTTCGGCACTTAGCCCAACCCTTTTTAATGTCTACCTTACCTCTCTCGCCACCTTGGTAAAGAAACATGAAGTCGATGTTATCTCTTATGCTGATGACACACAGCTCGTATTCTCTTTTGCAGCCTGCTCAGAAGCCATCTTCTCAAACTTTAGGCAGTGTCTCCTGGACATCGTAACCTGGATGTCGGCCAACTGCCTAAAGTTGAACACAGAAAAAACAGAGGTGCTATTTTTTAACCAGCCCTCTCCCCCGTCATCTCAGCTCTGGTGGCCTACGGAACTCAATCCCCCATCCCTCCCAGTCTCTTCGACTAGGAATCTAGGGTTTAAACTAGATACTTCCCTGTCTTGCAAGACCCAAATAAGCCAAGTCTCTTCCTCCTGTTTCTGGAAAATGAAGGCCCTCCGAAGATTCCTCTACTTCCTACCGATGGATTGTAGAAAAACAATAGTCTATGCAGTAATCACATCACAACTTGATTACGCAAACAGCATGTACCTGGGGCTGCCAGCATACTCACTAAGAAAATTACAGATGGTGCAGAATGCAGCAGCCAGGCTCATTATAAATATGCCACTCAGACATCGAATCTCCCCCCACCTGCGCAGCCTTCATTGGCTGCCTGTCAAAAAGAGATTGGAATTTAAGGCTCTAACTCTCGCTTACAGAGCACTTAATGACATTGGCCCACACTACTTGAAAAAGAGAGTTAATAAATATCATCAGTCTAAGACCCTAAGATCCAACACCTATGAATACCTCATCATCCCCCGTTTCTCCAGAACCAGAATTGGTGGACGTTCTTTTTCCGTCAAAACTGCAATCCTATGGAACTCCATGCCCGACCATATCAGAAAACCCAAATCTGAACTCATTTTTCGGAAGACCTTAAAAACCTGGCTTTTCAGCCTCCCGTTATAAACCGGGGACCGATAACCCTCACACACTCTGACAAATGATACCTCTATTAACACCTCTCACCGTGTCCGCAAGCGCCGGGACACCCCCGTTGGGGGTAGCTGAGCGCTATACAAGCTTAGAAATAAATAAATAAATTTGCTACCGGGATATATGCGTTATGGTGATTATATCCTTAGCTATTGCGATTTCAGTATTAAGAGAAAGTGTGGTTTTCAGTGATAAATTCATCACGTGCAGCATGAATCCCGCGAGGGGGCAGGACCTATAGTCACACGCTGAGATAGAAAAAAGAAGAAGAAGGCAAAGTGTTATGGGTTTAGGGGGGTACGACCCGTTACTGTGAGATTATTGTCGCCAAATGGGACCCTTCAAATAGAATCGGTCCCACAGGCCCGGAGGCCCTATTTACTTTGTCAAGGTCGTCTGCCCTCTTCTCATACCTATTGTGGCCTTCCGATCAGGATTCCGTGGATGGGGAGCTGTGCCGGTGACTGGTATAAGAAGTGTATTCTCCTGCCAGGTACGGAGTTGATTGGCAATGAGCGTGTAATGCTGATGAGGCGTCATGACGTGAGACGGGGCGTGGCTTCTGATAGTATTGGAGGTAGGGAAAACAGACTGTGTTTTCCGTCCTGGGCAATGCGTGAGAGCCCCCTGAGAGGTAGTGGGGAGTGTTAATAGCAAAAAAGGGTCTAGTGTGTTTCGACTGATTTTGCACAATTATAAAGCGAGAAAAATACAGCTGCTTGTAAACAAATTATAAAAACGGTTCAGAAGTGGAAGAACCGCATTTGTAAAAAAGGATACCCTGTGTAGAATAAAATGAGCCATAATATGAGATAGCCCATGGGGACAACATAATTGTCATCTGCATAAGGGTAGACCTTGGTGTAAGCGAATCTCTTCGGGTCTTTCAGAAATTTTTTAATCTTTGACTGTGTTAAGTATTCCTTGTATTCATGCATCTCCTTGTTAGTCTCATCTAATTTCTTTTTGAAGGAGGTTATGGTGGTTTTGAAGTGGTTTTCAGTGAGCTGGATTTCAATAAGCATTGCCTCTGATTGTCTTTTGGCAGTTTTGATAATTAGGACTATCAAGTCTCTAGTGCAATGCACCTAGTGTGGCTGGCCTGTATGTATACCACTTTGAGACCACCCACATCCCCCCCCCCAAACCCTTTCACCACCAATATAAAATTTTGGTGTTGTTACATTGGCGACATTTTGATGATTTGGGTAGGCAATTAGGACTCCCCCTCAACGTTCATGACATGGCTTAACAGCTGTGACCCATATCTGTGATTCACCAGCACAGCTGACAATATCAAGTTAGCTTTCCTGGATTTAACAATAGAAGCAAAAGAGGGCCTGTTACAGACCACTACCTTCTACAAACCCATGGCCAGAAATTCACTACTCAAATTCGATAGCTTCCACCCACACTTACTCAGGGAGAATCATCGCTACAGCCAGTTCCTCCGGATCAGAAGGAACTGTAGCAAGATCGAAGATTTTCACCGACAGTCATCGGACCTAATGGAAAAATTTGAAACAAGAGGCTACCCCAACAAAATTATCGGCTCCTCCAAAAAAAGAGCACGTAACCAGAATAGAGAAGCACTTTTTGAAGACACCCAAAGAATGGATACCACCATACCCCTCACATGTGTCACCACATAAAATACCGCTTCCAACCAAATAACCAAAATCATCAAAAAACTTGTGGATTCTTAACACTGGAAGTCTAAAGTGGGAGCAGACCCTGTTCTCTTACAAAAAGGCTGGCAGCCTGAAATATCGACTCTCTCGACATGCCCCAGAGAGACCCACACCATGAGAGATAACACTGTCCTCAATGCATGGGGCCTACCAAACATAACGGGCCATTACTCTTGTGGAAACTGCTGCGTCTGCCATCTCACCACCACCACCAAAACCTTAGGCATGGAAGAAGGGAAAACATGGCACCTCAGAAAACACACCAATTTTAACTCCACACACGTTGTTTATCTAATAGAGTGTCCATGTGGCCTCCAGTATATTGGCATGACCAGCAGGAAAATTAAAACCAGGATTGGAGCACATAGAAGCAACATACGTTGTAAAAGGAACACCACCCGAATGACTGAACACTACATCACAAATGGACACCCCCCCAATGATATATGATGGGTGGTAATTGAACAAATCGAAATCACCACGAGAACAGATGAGAACCTTCTATTACAGAAAGAAGAACATTGGATCTACCGATTATCAACCCACAAGACTGGGTTAAATGACACTATTCCTTGGAATCCACTTAGTCATCACTAATGCCTTCCTTGCCATAGGATCTGGTGAGACTGTACATATGAGGCCTTTCCAAGAATCATACCCCAATACGACATCTGTATCATACCCTATTAGTATAATGAGCCTCCCAAAATATACAGGGAACCACATGACATCAACCGTCAATTTATGTGGCCCCCACGACTGGGACCCACAGAACATGGGGCTATCTCATATCATGGCCCATTTATTCTACACAGGGCATCCTTTTTCACAAATGCGTTTCTTCCACTTCTTAACCTTTAATAATTTTTTACCAAGCAGCTGTATTTTTCTCGATTTATAATTGTGCAAAATCAGTAGAAAACCACTAGATCCCTTTTTGCTATGAACACTCCCCACTACCTCTAAGGGGGCTCTCACGCATTGCCCAGGATGGAAATCATAGGCTGTTTTCCCTGCAGCCAACGCTATCAGAAGCCACGCCCCCGTCTCACGTCATGACGCCTTAGCGGCATGACACGCTCATTGGCAATCAACTCCGAACCTGGCGGGAGAATACACTTCTTATACCGGCATCCCGGCACAGATTCCCATCCACGGAATCCTGATCGGAAGGCTGCAAAAGGTTTGAGAAGAGGGCAGATGACCTTGACAAAGTAAGTAGGGCCTCCGAGCCGCGGAGCCAATTCTGTTCTAAGGGTCCCATTTGGCGACAATACCCTCACAGTAACGGGTCGTACCTCCCTAAAGCCTTAACACTTTGCCTTCTTCTTCTTTTTTCTGTCTCAGCGTGTGACTATAGGTCCTGCCCCCCGCGGGATTCATGCTGCTCATGATGAATTTATCACCGTAAGCCACACTTTCTCTTAATACTGAAGTCGCAGTAGCTACGGATATAATCACCATAACGCATGTATCCCGGTAGCAAACGCAATACGAGCACAAGTGACACCTATTATCACCCCCGCATTATAGCACTATGGCTAAACACGGCGCAAAGGTTGTCACAGATGATTACAGTATAATCATACTATATGTTTATGTGTACTTATGTCTTTGTTCTGTTCCATCTGTTCCATTCCTTTACAGGTTTTAAGCAGCCCGAGGAGGCAACTATTACCCTCCTCCACCGCACCTTAGCGGGTGCGATACTCCAACAAGTCGAGTGCAATACACTTGAATTTCACGTAAATTCTTTAACATAGGTCCTGAAGAAAGCCAGCAGATGTAAGAACCTGGCTGAAACATGTAGACCTGACCATGTTTACACAGGATATTAGAGACATCATCTTGAAACATATCCAACTCTTTCACCATTATTTAATACTGCCAGAGGGCCCACCATTAAAATAATCCTTTAGTTAAAGGGACCCAATGAACAGTTTTTAAACTTCACCTTTACAGCACCACCCTGCACTTACACAACACCAGCTCCGCTGTAATTCAGGCATCATAGCACACCCGAGGTGCACTTGGCACCTTGGGTGGGACCCGATGATGAAGCATGCCACCAACTAGGTTGGTGGGTGAGGGTTTTCATAATAAACCAAATGGTTTTGCGGACATCGACATTCTAGTTCCCAAGATTGTGACCTGGTTCTTCTTGATATCTCTAGCATTACTTCAGGGGAAGTGAACTAGCCCCTACATTAACTCCTCTCTCTTCTATTGATTGCCATAAGCTTTGAACAGGGCACAGAGGAGCCCATTCGGTCTGCGGACCCCATTTGTTCTGCTCTTCCTTGTGATAGCTTCTATTGGGCTTGTTTGTCTCTCAGTTACCCTAATTGCCAATAAGAAGTCCCCTTTTTGGTCTTGGCTATGGGCAAGCTTATATCCTGAATAAGCACCCCACCTAGTCCACATCATCCTTATGTGTACCCTTTAAATCAACCTGATTTGTTGTGGGCGGGTGGACCTGGCGCAGTTGATATGGGTGATACTTCAATAAGTGATAGCACCTTTGTTGAAGATCCAGAAACTTCTTGCATCCCCTTTTCTGTCAGCTCCTCTGACTTTGTAAAATAGTGTTTTTGCAAGTGGTGTCCCCAGGACTCCTCACTTATGTTTGTGCTATAAACCTCAGTGTCATCCTTGTTTAATCCATGGAGTATTTTCCAAGAAGCTCTAGAATCTCTTGTGCTGCATATATGGAGCAATTCTGCCCAGGCCCCGCACATATTGGAATACTGTTTCTTAGACAACCATTCTGCCCTCTAATACTCTTAGTACAGTTTCCTTACTTTATTCTGTTGTGCCTTGACTAGGTAATTGTGTTTAAACAGGATGTACTCTCTGTTTACTGTCCTTTTTGCTATAAAAAGACTTTCTGACATCCACAGTGAGGTTTTCTGTTTAATGGTTAGTTGATGAGAGGAGCCTTACAATTCTGATCCCAGTCATTAATTGTGTTGAACTGTGAGAGCAGGTGTTTATTTAATAATTCCATGCAACTGTTAGAGTTTCTTTGGAACTGCTTCAAATTTTCTGAGTTTGAGTCAGAAATTTAAATGATAGCTGTAAAGTGAAGATATGGTTGGAGATTTACTGCTATTGCCTGTGGTTGCTATTTAATTGTAATGAGTTAACTCCAATGTTACCATATGAGAGAGGCAGGCTTTGCATTAGTGAAAAACTAATTTAAGTGTTTTTCACTACCAGAGCATGTAAATGTTAAAAGAACATGTATAACTTTTTTAATACACTGCACCCTGCCCTGTGGACTGTCCACGGCTCACCCTAGGGGTGACTTTTATGTATTAAAAAGCAAAATTGTGCCTGGCAAAAGGTTTATTTTGCCAGGTCAAAATCGCACACACAGGCTGCCGTGGCAGGCCTGAGACGTTTAAGGGCTACTCAAGTGGGTGGCACAATCAGTACTGCAGGCCCACCAGTAGCATTTAATTCTCAGTCCCTAGGTACACATAGTACCACTGTACTACGGTCTGATAAGTACAGTAAATAAGCCGATTGGACATAAGCCAATGTTACCTTGTTTTAAGGAATGAGCACATGCACTTTAGCACTGGTTAACAGTCGTTGAAGGCCAGCGAAAATAAAGTCAGCAAAAATAGAGAAGGAAGCCAGAAATTTGGTTAAAGACCATCTTAAGGCTGACAGGTCTAACAGTGGCACTGTCTATACTGCGAAACCACCCACTGGTGGGAACTCTACAGTTGTGGCCACCGAGGCCTAAGGAAAAGTGGTCCCCAGGGGGATAGAACATGCCCTAGTCTCCCACAAGTGGGAGATAGACTCAGAGGGTAGGCTTGTGATCTCTGAGGGTTGGAGTCGTCACTGACATCAGATCACAGTAAATGCAATTCCTGTCTCTACTCTGAGGGATACCAGTGCCAACCAGACTATGATGGTGGGAAGGCTGGTCTCCCCGGTCAGTACACTTGACAGGTGTGTAGGGTAGCCCAGGCCTAGGGGACGGACATTGTCCACCATATGGCTCTGGTAAACCTGGGATGGGGTGGGGAAGTGCCATGAGAAGGGTCATAGTTCAATTCACCTCTCCAGGAGTGATTGATATCAGAAACAGTCTGTCCCAGGCAGCAGCCAGCTTTTCAATCCAAGGAGAGTGTGAGTACCGCATACAGATCCTGTCTCCATTCCAAATGATAACAGTGTGTCCAACAGACCACCACATTCCAAAGAATTAGACCCTCCCCAGGTCTGGAAGGTCTGTACGAATTCCACGAGGTTAGAAGGGCAGCGCACAGAAAATGCACTCTCATTCCGTGTTCAACTTCAGCTGAGGCCATGCAATCTAGAGTCCTTTGGGATGTCTGGGCGTTTTTCTGGCCTTTAGCCTTACCAGCAAGCTCGCTCGGACATGGGGAAGTTGCTGGCCCAGCTATCTCCAGCCAGTCGATCATGAGCCACTAGCTCCCAGACACCTTCAGAGTAGCTGGCAGCCTTGAGTTCATTTTTAAATAAGCATATGGCCACATTTTCCTTTTAAAGTTAATTGAAGACTGTGTTTATTATACATTATTATCATCAGGCTGCAGATAGCAGGGTCTGATAATTAGCAGTGCTCAGTCAGATGTATGACCCAGGCTGGGGCACAGAGGTGAAAAACTAAAGCACTGAGGTATTTAACTCTTAAATAAAAGTTAGTTCTTCTCAAGTCAATATTTTAGTGTGAGAATAAAAGTATGTTTCTAAATGCTTTTAAATTGGAGAACATTAAAATGAAAAGTTACCTTAATGATAAGTTAGCTCTTCATTTTAATTTTCTCCCATTTCAATGTGTCACATTTCAGAAACAGCAGGCCTCTTGCTTCTATTGGACAGTAGACACTGTTTCATATGTAGAACTGAAAAATATAGTCATATTTTTAAATGGGCGAAATTTAAAGTGCAGGAAGATGTTGCATATTTTGAACATTTTTGCAGAATATTTTTCTGCACTTTAAATTTCTCCATTTAAAAAGAATGGTTCTATGTTTGCGTTATACATGTAACGATGCCACATAAGACAAAAGGTATGTGGTGTGCCAAAAGTACATATGACCCAGACTCTCCCCCCACATATACATACATCTCACTCATACGCACACATGTTCATACAACACCCATGGCCACACTTTCACCTACACACATGGCAGTCCTTTAATAATGCCCCTAGTCAAAGGCCTGCCTCTATTGACATTAGCCTTAAAGTCAATGAAGCTGGGCGTGGGGGTGTCTGGTAGCAATGCATGGGTTGTACAGCCTTCAGTAGCTCACAATAATTTTCACTGATCAGAAGTAGCTCTCACTACAGAAAAGGTTAAAGACCCCTGGCATCTCTACATTGGGATGAAGTGTGATCCTTCTCAAGTACTGTAGGCAGGCAATTCTGCTTTTCTCAATCCTGCTTTTTATTGGACAAATGAAAACCAAAAGTCTATGATGATAGCACTAACCCCAATCCTGTTTTTCTGCTCAAGTTCAGGCCCGGACTGGAAGCCAAAATCAGCCCTGACAAAAAAGTTCCAACCACCCCCAACAATACAGAAGGCCAATACCAGGCTGAGGCCACAGTGGCCTAGTTAATTCATGTAAGTGAATCCAGCTCTGAAAGCAGCGCCCTATACTTCGCCCAACTGGGGAAATGCAAAAGTGGCAAAATCAGTCATATACATGGGTCTGATGACAGTCGCGTCCTTGGACTACCACCATGAGGCACTCCTTGTACAGGCCCTAAACGTGTACTTGTTTAAATGTACTGAATGTAAACTTGGAGTTGAATAACAAAAAAGACATCCTCGGCGCCAAGGGACAATTTGTCCTACTGGGAGCCGATGCTAGGACCTACTGAGTACACACAGATCTCTAAAGCAGGCACTTAAGATGCTGGCTTGGCAGTTCAGGCTGGACTGTTCCCATGAGGCACAGGGTCAAGACTGATTAGCATATGGCTGGGTTCAAACTGGAACGGCATGGTCAGCAAAAAAAGATGCATTTAGGCCCAGATCTATGTACTGGGGTGAATGTATGACATTGTTCTGCATTCTGTCCATCAACTGTTGTTTTTGCATTTGTCACCCCGAGTGGGAAGGGTATGCCCAGACGTGGGTCCCGTGCTCTCCATGCCACTGGAATCAAGCTATCCTGGCTGAAGGGGGGTGAAACCCCGAAACCGGTCCTAGGATGCTTGTTTCCAGTCCAGGGAGGACCTGGCTTGGCAGCTCGGGCTGGACTGTTCCCATGAGGCACAGGGTCAAGACTGATTTGCATATGGCTGGGTTCAAACTGGAACGGCATGGTCAGCAAAAAAACTATGGATTTAGACCGAGATCTCTGTACTGGGGTGAATGTATGACATTGTTCTGCATTCTGTCCATCAACTGTTGTTTTTGCATTTGTCACCCCGAGTGGGAAGGGTATGCCTAGACGTGGGTCCCGTGCTCTTCATGCCACTGGAATCAAGCTATCCTGGCTGAAGAGGGGTGAAACCCCGAAACCGGTTCTAGGAGGCTTGTTTCCAGTCCAGGGAGGACCTGGCTTGGCAGTTCGGGCTGGACTGTTCCCATGAGGCACAGGGTCAAGACTGATTTGCATATGGCTGGGTTCAAACTGGAACGGCATTGTCAGCAAAAAAACAATGGATTTAGGCCCAGATCTCTGTACTGTGGTGAATGTATGACATTGTTCTGCATTCTGTCGATCAACTGTTGTTTTTGCATTTGTCACCCAGAGTGGGAAGGGTATACCCAGACGTGGGTCCCGTGCTCTCCATGCCACTGGAATCAAGCTATCCTGGCTGAAGAGGGGTGAAACCCCGAAACCGGTCCTAGGAAGCTTGTTTCCAGTCCAGGGAGGACCTGGCTTGGCAGTTCGGGCTGGACTGTTCCCATGAGGCACAGGGTCAAGACTGATTTGCATATGGCTGGGTTCAAACTGGAACGGCATGGTGAGCAAAAAAACGATGGATTTAGGCCCAGATCTCTGTACTGGGGTGAATGTATGACATTGTTCTGCATTCTGTCCACCAACTGTTGTTTTTGCATTGAGCTATCTCTAGTGGCATTTGCTTACACTGAACAGAGGCTTAACTTCTTACACCAGGATACATAGAAGAGGCAATTACTGACAGCAAGCCTGTCAAACTAGAATGTTGGGTTTCCTGCTAGATACAAACAGCTCTGACTTCTCACCTCTGTGAGTACAGCAACTAACTTACCCCCTCCTACACTGGCACTATCATTGTCACAAGATTTGATCTCCGTGGTGAACCTAACTATGTTATCCACCAGATATTCAGCATTATAATTGCTCATTTCTCTGCCTCATTCTTTCACATTGGGGTGCACCACTCAAGATAAAGAGCAACTTTGGTCAACTAAGTATATCCCAGTTGATGAATGAGTGTACGGTGCTCTGGGAAGAGAGCCCGGGAGATTCAAAGGAGGGCATGTTCTCTTGAGTCAGGTTTGGGCTGCAGCAGGCACTGTACAAAGACATTTGTTTCCTCCGCAGATATGTGGCAAGGAATCCATCCATTCGTGTTTTTCCCTGAAGTATTTAAACACGGATGTAGGGCACCTGCTTTTGTCAGAGAATGCATTGTTTTCGGGAGTAGTACAACCACCAACCAGACACATGCACTTTTGAACATTACAGAAACCCACTAATTTCCACATGGAACTTTAATAATGATTGTGGAGAAGTGTGGCTCACTGGTTATAGTAGGCAGACCTGGAAGCAGAGGTCAGCCCGGGACCAGGGTTCAATTCCCGGCTCGGCTGGGTCTTGAGTCCATAAATTGTCCATGGACTCGATAATTCTCGCTCCAGCGCATACTCGATTCATGGGTTCACACTCTGTGACTCTGGGCAATAGCTTGCTTAATCTCCACAATGGCCCCTTGTGGCGGGATGCCTGGCTTTCACCTTGTGGATGCCCTGCTGGGTTATCTCACAGGGGAATACCAGGACGGGTTCCCTAAGCAAGCGCTTAGAGACCGGTTGGTGATTTGCGCTATATAAATATCTGTACATTTACATTTACATTACATTGTAATGACGCTTGTTCGGAACTATCACAATCAGTTTGACCTTCCTGGGTTGACAGGCCTGAGAGGAGGGAGGGAGTCAAAGTTGTACTCCTTGGACGTCCGTATCATCATGTTCATCTAAAATCCACACTCTTTCATCTAGCCTACAGCCCCGGAGGAGCCAGTTGGGCAAGGGACCATGAGGCTGTAGGTAAATCCGTGCTGTTTTCATTTCTGTATTTTATTGGGGTATTTATCAAAGGCCAGTTTGGCCGCAGAGGGCATTCGAGCTCTATAGCAGCGAGAGCTGCGGCCAACATGTGAGGAACGAGACTTGCTGGTTCATCTTCAGTGTGACTGGCGCACAGGAAGTGCTCACAAAGACAGGATCAGAAACGCCGCACCAAAGGGGGGTGAGATGGCAAAGAGACCAGTCTAGGCTTGCAGAAAGATCGTGAAGATGAGGGTATTGTGACCTTCTTTGAACCGTAAGGAGTATGAAGATGAAAACCTGAGATGCGGGGGGGTGGTGGGCGGGGGGAGGCATTCCAGAGCCTCGGTCCATGTGCAGAGGACGCCTGTTGGTGAGTATACTTTATGGGGCAGATTTACAAGCCCCGTGCGCCACTTTTGCGCCGCCGTTACGTCACTTTTGTGACGCAGCGGCGGCGCAAAGCTAGCGCCAAGCTGCGACAGATTTACAACGTGAGGCATCTAGGGAGATGCGTCACGTTGTAAAGCCCTGCGCCACATTAAAACCGCGTCAGGTTTAATGTATGCAGGGTGGGCGTTCAATCAATCAATCAGTGACATTTGTAGAGCGCACTACATACCCGTAGGGTCTCAAGGCGCTGGGGGTGGGGGGGGTGCCGCTACTGCTCGAACAGCCATGTCTTCAGCTTCTTCCTGAAGGAGAGGTGGTCTTGGGTCAGGCGCAGGTCGGTCGGGAGGGAGTTCCAGGTCTTGGCGGCCAGGTAGGAGAAGGACCTTCCTCCTGTAGTCGCTCTTCGGATGCGGGGGACTGCGGCGAGGGCGAGGTTGGCTGATCGGAGGTGGCGTTTGGGAGCGTAGAAGTTGACTCGGCTGTTGAGGTAGCTCGGGCCTTGGTCGTGTAGGGCTTTGTGTGCGTGGGTGAGGAGGCGGAAGGTGATTCTTTTGTTGACGGGGAGCCAGTGAAGGTCTCTCAGATGTCCGGAGATGTGGCTGGTTCGTGGGATGTCGAGGATGAGTCTGGCTGAGGCGTTCTGGATCCGCTGGAGTCTCTTCTGGAGCTTGGCGGTGGTACCGGCGTAGAGGGCGTTGCCGTAGTCCAGTCGGCTGGTGACGAGGGCCTGGGTGACGGTCCTCCTGGTCTCGGTGGGGATCCACCAGAAGATCTTCCGTAGCATGCGTAGGATGTTGAAGCACGCCGAGGAGACGGCGTTGACTTGCCTGGTCATGGAGAGGGAGGAGTCCAGGATGAAGCCCAGGTTGCGTGCATGGTCTGTCGGTTTGAGTGCGGTGCCCAGGGCGGGAGGCCACCAGGAGTCGTCCCAGGCGGAGGGTGAGGAGCCCAGGATGAGGACCTCCGTCTTGTCCGAGTTCAGCTTCAGGCGGCTGGTCGTCATCCACTCGGCTACGTCCTTCATCCCTTCGTGTAGGTTGGCTCTGGCGGCGGCGGGGTCGTTGGTCAGGGAGAGGATCAGCTGGGTGTCGTCGGCGTAGGAGATTATGTTGAGGTTGTGTTGCCGTGCGATGGCCGCGAGGGGGCTCATGTAGACGTTGAAGAGGGTGGGGCTCAGCGAGGATCCTTGAGGGACGCCGCAGATGACATCGGTGGCCTCTGACTTGTACGGTGGTAGACGGACTCTCTGTGTTCTTCCGTCGAGGAAGGAGATGATCCATTCCAGCGCCTTGTCCTGGATTCCGACGTTGCTGAGGCGCTGTACTAGGGTGCGGTGGCAGACAGTGTCGAATGCTGCGGAGAGGTCTAGGAGGATGAGGGCCGCTGTTTCTCCGTTGTCCATCAGGGCTCGAATGTCATCGGTGGCGGCGATGAGGGCGGTCTCGGTGCTGTGATTGGCTCGGAAGCCGGACTGTGAGGGGTCGAGGGATCCATTCGTTTCGACGAAGGCGGCCATCTGCTTGTTGACGGTCTTCTCGATGACTTTGGCTGGAAACGGGAGGAGCGAGATGGGGCGGTAGTTCTTGAGTTCGGTGGGGTCCGCTGTGGGTTTCTTGAGTAGCGCGCTGAGTTCGGCGTGCTTCCAGCTCTCAGGGAAGGTGGCGGTGTCGAAGGATGTGTTGATGATGTCTCGCAGGTGGGGTGCGATGACCGCGTCAGCCTTGTTGAAGACGTGATGAGGGCAGGGGTCGGTCGGTGATCCGGAGTGGATGGAGTTCATCGTGCGGATGGTGTCTTCGGTGCTGATCGGAGTCCAGGCTTGGAGGGTTGTGGTGAGGGGTGGTTGTTCGGTCTTGGTGTGCGTTGGTTGGTTGCTGAAGCTGTTGTGTATGTCCGCGATCTTGTTGTGGAAGTATGAGGCGAGGGAGTTGCAGAGGTCTTGCGATGGGGTGATGTCGTTGTTTTCTGCGCTGGGGTTGGAGAGCTCTTTCACGATGTTGAAGAGTTCCTTGCAGTTGTGTGCGTTGTTGTCCAGCCGGTCCTTGAAAGCAGTTTTCTTGGCAGCGCGGATCAGCTGGTGGTGTTTCCGGGTGGCCAGCTTGAAGGTGTTCCTGTTGTCCGGTGTGGGATCCCTTCTCCAGACTTTCTCGAGGGCTCGGCAGTTCTTCTTGGAGCTCTTGAGTTCGTCGGTGAACCACGGGGCTTTCTTGCTGCCGGGTCTGCTGGGCGGGGTCCTCAGCGGGGCGAGTTCGTCCGTGCAGTTGCTGATCCACTGTGTGAGGTTGTTGGCGGCCTGGCTGGGGTTCGCTGAGCTGGCAGGGGGGTGCTGGCTCAGGGAGGTGGCGAGCTGGTCTGCTGTGATCTTGTTCCAGCTTCTGCGGGCGGCCTGTTGCTGGTGGTGGTGGGTCGTCGTTCTCTTGAAGGTGAAGTGGACGCAGCTGTGGTCCGTCCATTGAAGCTCTGTGGCGTGGCTGAAGACGATGTCTTTGCAGGATGAGAAGACGGCGTCGAGTGTGTGTCCGGCGAGGTGGGTGGGGGTGGATACCAGCTGCTTGAGTCCAAGATTGGCGAGGTTGTCGAGCAGGGTGCTGGTGTTGCGGTCGTTGTTGTTCTCCAGGTGGAAGTTGAGGTCCCCCAGGAGGATGTAGTCGGCGGAGGGGAGGGCATGCGGGCTGACGAAGTCGGCGATGTCCTCGCTGAATTGTGTGCGTGGTCCCGGGGGTCGGTAGATCAGGGTGCCTCTGAGGGTGGTGTTTGGGTCGGTGTGGATCTGGAAGTGCAGGTGTTCGGCGGTGGTCAGGGAGTTGTCGGTGCTGGTCGTGAGACGGATGGTGTTCCTGTGGATGATGGCGATGCCTCCTCCCATCTGGTTGGCGTTGCGGTCCCTCCGGACGATCTTGTAGCCCTCCGGGATGGCGATGGCGATGTCGGGAGCTGAAGAGGCGTTCATCCAGGTCTCCGTGAGGAAGGCAACGTCAGGGGCTGTGGCGTCTAGGAGGTTCCAGAGTTCCACGGCGTGTCTGTGGACGGAGCGGGTGTTGAGCAGGATGCACTTGAGGTGGGTGCTGCTGGTGTTTGGCTTGGCGGCTGCTGGTGCGGGGCAGGTCCG
Organism: Triturus cristatus; assembly: GCF_964204655.1. Taxonomy (NCBI): domain Eukaryota; kingdom Metazoa; phylum Chordata; class Amphibia; order Caudata; family Salamandridae; genus Triturus; species Triturus cristatus. The sequence continues at coordinate 478,254,908 of NC_140584.1, read as the reverse complement.
GATGCAGGAGAACTTGCAGGCGTGGCAGCTGAAAGGTCCGTGGGTGAGTCGTGGTGTGGCTTGGTGGCAGTCTGGGAGTCGGCCGGTGTTGAGTGCGATGAGGGTGGCGGCGCAGTACGTCAGGCGGGTAGGTCGGGGTCTTCGTGGGCCAGGGGTCCTGGCGCTGGTCGCGATCCGGACGCGGACGGGCGCAGACGGGCTTACCTTTGGCGCGCCTTCGGCGCGCCCGCTGCGCGTGACCGCTGCGCGTTCGCACGGTCGCCATATAAGGCGAAGTGCGCGGGTGGGCGGGGCAGCTGGGAGGCGGGAGCGGGGAGGGATACAGAAGGAAAAAGGGGCGGTGCTAAGCGGCGGTGGCGGGAAGCGGGGAGGGTGAGCGGGGCTCGGCGAGGTAGGCGGGCAGACAGGGAGGAGACAGCGAAACACGGGCACAGTTACCAGAAAATTATAACAAAAACACGGGCACGGTTACAATGAAAAGAAAACGGTTACAATGGAAAGAAAAAAAACACAAAGTCACACAGTCAAGGGAATACAATTAGCACCAAAACGATCAGCCGGCAGGCAGGCACGGACCGCGCCTCTCGGAGGAGGGGGCGTGGTCAGCGGCAGCGCGACAGGCAGCGAGGCAGCTAGGCAGGGCAGAGGAGCACACGCAGCAGCTGGTGGCCGTGCGGCGCGGGGGTGTCCCACAAGTGGGTCACACTCACCTGCGTCGCACGGTCGCCATATAAGGCCAAGTGCGCGGGTGGGCGGGGCAGCTGGGAGGCGGGAGCGGGGAGGGATACAGAAGGAAAAAGGGGCGGGGCTAAGCGGCGGTGGCGGGAAGCGGGGAGGGTGAGCGGGGCTCGGCGAGGTAGGCGGGCAGACAGGGAGGAGACAGCGAAACACGGGCACAGTTACCAGAAAATTATAACAAAAACACGGGCACGGTTACAATGAAAAGAAAACGGTTACAATGGAAAGAAAAAAAACACAAAGTCACACAGTCAAGGGAATACAATTAGCACCAAAACGATCAGCCGGCAGGCAGGCACGGACCGCGCCTCTCGGAGGAGGGGGCGTGGTCAGCGGCAGCGCGACAGGCAGCGAGGCAGCTAGGCAGGGCAGAGGAGCACACGCAGCAGCTGGTGGCCGTGCGGCGCGGGGGTGTCCCACAAGTGGGCGTTACGTCTGAAAAAGCCTCGGAAAAGTGACGCAGTGAAATCTACAAGATTTCACGCAGTCACTTTTCCGACGCTGGTGCATCAAATCCTTACGCTTGCTTCAAGCAGGCGTAAGGCGTGACGCACCATGTTAGGGATAGGGCAGGTTGGAACAGTGCTGGAGTTGCGTCGCGCTTGCGACACAACTTCAGCACTGTGCCAACCTTACGCCGGCAGATGCGTCACGCATCTGCTTGTCCTTGCGCCACGATGCACCACATTGTAAATGCGGCGCATCTGTGGTGGCGCAAAGGCAAACTTGCGTGACGCATCTTCCCTGGCGCATCCCTGCTGATTTGCAGGGATGCGCCAGGGAACATAAATCTGCTCCTATGTCTTTTGGATTTCCATAGAAGCCAGACAGACACTTCTGGTAGTGCGTGGACACTGGACACAGAGAGCGTAGAAACAAGGTTTACTCAAGTGGAGTGGTTTAGGCAGAGTGGGTTCAGGTGGTGACAGGGCGGCAAGATGGGGAGAACTTTATTCTGATGGATATTAGTTCAGCTGCTGCCTAAAGGACTACTTTACTTCATGTCAATTAAACTGCTAGCCAAACGAAAGCTATTTAGGCATGCGTCTCCTCCCTTCCTCCCCCATCGCCCCCACCCCTTAAAAAAACATGCATATACATTGAAACATGGGTACATTTACATCATTTGCAATGCGGAGCCAAACAATTCATTTACATTAAAATGAAAGAAATGTGTTCCTAGAAGACTTACTGTAAACGTAAAATACAAAAGGGTTCCTCATCTTTGAAATCGATGTTATCTTGAAAATAAAGTGCCCCACATGCAGGATACCTACTTCAGAAGCTCAAAAAAGACACCATAATCTTCACATCCTGCCCAGTACCCGGCTAATCAAATCCTGAGTCCCCACCTGGAAAGAGTGTCAAGTGGCGAGCTGGATTTCCAAGCTGTGTGTCCATCTGGGAAGGAATGAAACCTCCGAGCTCATTTTCACTCGTGACCTGAGACGCACATTTGAATGCACAGAAAGAGCCTGGAATCCCTGATCTAATTGTCTGTCTCAAGCTCCTCACAGGCCCTTCCAGCAACAAGTTCTCGCGCCAATTCACGTGCTAGACTACGCGGTGCTCAATATGTTCATGAGCAGCCGTGCAGCCGGTGGCCTCCCTCCGAGAGAGAGGTGCCACTAATTAGAGAATAGTTTCCAGTCTTTGGCTCCTCGTCAAGGCCAACAAGCCATCGCCGAGGCCAGCCTCAGCGCCTGCTGAAGGCCTCTCCGGATGCGGTGTTAAATTGCCAGGCCCTCCCGTGAAGAGCTGTTAAATTTCTGAAGCTGCAAAGTCAGATGAGGTTTAGAAAGATGTATTCTATGCCGGCAGGTGTAAACTCTGTGCCCCAGCTGAGGCTACTTTTAGAGGTTGTGTGAGACTTAAACATATTGTGGACAAAATTATTTCATATTATAGCTAATAAGACGGCAGCAAATATGCGTGCGCGTGTTCTGCTTTCACTGTTTGACTTTAAGCAGATGCCAGTGATGCAAACCTAACAATACCTGTGCTGATGTCAGGGCCACAGGAACTACGCTGCAATGGAGGGCCAAATTATAGGACAGGCTTGATTAAAGTATTCAAGAATAGGCCAAAAATGTGGTATAATGCAACAGATTCTGTGTTAAAATGATTTCGCATGTTTTCATTTTAACACACGATAGTAAGTGTGAACAAAAGTTCCGTCCCATTATAAGTTTGTCACTTGAAGAGTGACCAGTTAGAGTTTGCAAGAGGACTGACTGCTCCTGCATGGCAACCTGTGTTGCACGATTTTTAGTAACTTTTGGTTCATTTATGCAAGAAACATATTTGTTCTAAACTCTGCAAATTATGCAGACAGTAATGCATTATATGTAAGATATGTAGAACAATAATAACATTGGAAACAACACCGGCACAGTATTGTATAATTCCATAAGCACTGACTGATAGTTACAGTGTATGGTCACCATTTACTGCTGAACCCATGTTTATTGGTAATATATTATCCCACCATGAAATAATGTAAAGATGCATTTAATATATGGCTGCACAGCTCACGTGTCTGCACTTTAGGCAGTACTTACCATACTATTTTAATTGTTGAATTATTGTGTGATGTTATAGAGTTACAACTATTGACGCTGATGGGCGAACACATGACAGACTCAAGATTATTCTACTGTTCTGAGAAGAACTTGACTGTTTCTGGAGAGAGCAAAATTTCATTTGGTCTTTTCACTTGAACTATAATGCAAATTTACAAGAGAAGGGAAGATCAAGTTATTCGATGTAATGCAACGTTTATGTTACGGTAGGTATTTTACTATTGCAAATGTCTTTTCGGGATCTGTTTCACTGCAATTTGTAATCACTGTGCTACCGTTATACCCTTTCTGCATTTTTAGAGCCTTCTTATTTATGTCCAGGCCTAATAATGTGTCTATAGTGAGGCTACTTACAGTGATGTCTGAATACTTGTAGGTAAGTCACCTGGCCTGGTATGTTTTTTGAATGGTGCCATCCATATAGAAGGGGGCAGATACAATGCAAAGCAAATTTAGCAAGAGGGCCATCCACATGCACAGCGTTCTCATTCTGCTAAACCAGAGTGCACAGGAGAAGTTGGACGGTACCACATGTGTAGGACTTACTTCAAGGGTCCTCCGGACCTATTCCAATGGCTCATCCACAAAGAAGCCACCTTTCAGGCCATCATTGACAGCCAAAAGTACTCCAAGAGGCAAGAGCGCTGTACAAGCTAAGAGCCGGGTTTAAGATGTGGCTGACAGGTCCTACAAACGCCCTAGCATCTTATAATAAGATGGAAGGGATATACATCAAGATTGTGACAGAGTGACCCATCCACCAAACTGTAAATAAGGCTCTAGGTTTCTTTAAAGCGAGTTCTCCAAAGAGCTGTAGACCAGCCCTCGCTTGTACGGGATAGACTTCCATAAAAGGAGTCCTCTGATGTCTCTACTCGGCAGCTTCTGCAAACCAAAGAGCCCAATCACCACCGTAAACAGTTATCATATGCCACCTGCGCTTCACGCAGTCAGGACAGAGAGGCTGACAGGTGAGCATAACAACTGGTTGTGCCAAGGGGTGTTCCTTTGCCACTGCCATGTTAGAGCACATCCACAGATATAACATTCATAGATGCTGTAGAGAAGGTTTTGGGTAAAAGTTATGGAAGCTCAATTGGGTGATACCCATATTGTAAATTAAGTTGTCTGTTATTAAAAATATTAAGACTGTGGGAATCAGCTCTGAGAATTGTCCCTTCCCAGTTGCAATCTCCTCTGCACCATTATCAGCAGCACACTGTATCAAATTATCATTTGATTTGCAGCTCACAATGGATAATTCATGCACGAAATATCGGACATGAGTAGAGCCTTCTGATGTAGTGCCCTGGCATCAAGGACCACACTGCAGTGCGTAGTGTGGCACAACCCTTTCCTGCTCAGGTTAGCTGATAGAGATTCTTAAATTCTCACAGTGCTGAGGTGCATTCATGTTTTGATTACTTACCAGCAATCGTCATTCGTTGCATCATGAGGACAGGGAGAAGAGATGAGATGCTCAGTCTGAAGAGCAATCAGAGCTGAAGTCACTACATCCTACAAGACTAGGGAGGCCACATTTACACACCCAAAAGGAAGACACGCAAGAGAAACAGAAGTGGGATGACTACAGTCTGGCACCGATGACAGGGCACCCAGGACCCATGATATGAATGCCCAGATAATAAGAAAGACAACGGAAATGCCCATTTAACACACAGATGGCCATTTGTGCAGCTAAACATTGGATTAAATCAGTCACGGCCCGTCAGGTAAGAGCGGTGAGGAGTTTCAACAGACGACGAGGGAAAATTTAAAAAATAATTTCCCCTCGTCGTTTGTTGAAATCCCCCCACCAGACCCCACCCGGCGGCACCGCTCTTACCTGCATGGGCAGCGGCTGAATTAAATAGGTCCCTCATGGAATGTAGCCTGAACCAGATTCACACAACCCGCTTATCACTGGAACAAAGAACATGAAAGCAATGATGAAGCACAGCATGTTGACCACGAGAAGGAGTTGGGAGGCGAGGATGATTAAAACGCAGCCGTTTAATCCTGCATGCTGGCCCTCACCTGTAGTAAGTGCAACAATAACCCATAAATATCCATGGCTGAGGGATAGGAAACTCATGGTTGGGGAACAAGCCACCCATGGAGAGACGCTTCATGCTGTGAACCGCATTGGGCGCCTCTCAGACCCAACTGGCAGTAGAGAATAGACCCTTAGTTTGTGCGTCTTTCAACAGGGACTGAAGATAACTGCTGCCCGCAAGGAAAAAGGGGCATGTCCCCATTGAATATTGAAATGGAAGATTGCCAGCCTCAACATCTGTCAGTCTCTAAGGCACAATGGAGGGGGTGGTGATATGCGACTCCTTAGTTGGTTGGAAAAGCCAAAGAACATCCCATCCCTATCCCAAACGCCATGCACGGGATGGCCGTGTTGGAGCATGTGACATCCAGCAGCACCAGGTTATGAAACATGTCTCTTCTCCACAACTCAACTGAAGCAAGAGGACTCACGGCTTATTATCACCTGGTGCCCATTCAACTCGACCAGCAACTGCCTCCATGGGGAGGTAGACAGGAAAAACTAATTGTATGGCGTATCCAATTTTTTTATAGTTCCACCCCTCATCACTAGAAGTTAGGGTAAAGAGCAATAGGTGGCTGGCTTCAGCCTGTTAAAGAGCCAAAGAGGCATCAGTGGCAGTGGTCGATTAGGGTTGGCTCTCATGATGCAAGAAAAGATATGGGGAAGTGACCCCAGGAGGTAACAAAACATTTGAGAATGCTGTGAAGGGTCTGTTGGATCCGGTGTTAGAATCCCACACTGCTGCCACAACGTTAGGGAAAGAAAGGTCGCCTCTAGAGATAGCCCCCGCTCCACCCCCTTGGTAGCTTGGAACGAGCAGCCAGGCTTATCTTCAAGGCCAATGTGTAAAGTATTTGCAATTACACTCGCAACAACCCAACGATGACACCACAAATAGACTCCACACGAGTTTCATAGAAAAACAAGTATATGTTTATAAAAAGATATACGATGCGACCACACAATATTAAACCAACATATGCGTTGGGGTAATGCTCCCCCTGGCCTATTATTTTTGAGCTAAACTAAACAATCATATGTAATTCTAATGTCGTAATATGCAGTTTGTTATGCATCAATCAGGTACTTCACAACATAAGAATAATACAGATCGTAATACGGCTAGCTGGTGATTTGTACTGTCACTGTAATGCAGTGCGTAATGCCACAACGTTGTAAACTGTTATGCCCCCGTAATGTAATGCGTACGGTCCCATTCAGATATTGTGTTAGGAAAAAGTTATGCAACGTGTAATACAGTTATCAGGCAGTTCGTTAAGCGAAACTAATGCAATGCGGAACACATATATCAGGCAGTTCGGTATGCAACACTAATGCAATGTGTAATACAACACTCCGGCAGTTCGTGATGCAGGACTAAGACAAGGCGTAACACATCTATCAGGCAGTTCGTTATGCAAACCTAGTGCAATTCGTAACACACCTATCAGGCAGTTTGTTATGCAAAACTAATGCAATGAGCAATACGACAAACAGGCAGTTCGTTGTGCAGAAATAAGGCAATGCGTCATACAATCATCAGATACTCCGTGATGCAGAAATAATGCAATACGTAATTTACTCCAGCACCGTTCACGGTGCCTCCGGCAGTCTCCGGCCACAGTTGTCCCCGCCCATGGGTAAGATATAGCACAGTAAATGCAGCTTCGGACTCCGGCCCCGGTGCTGCCACTCCTTTGGCACACGGGCCGCAATCCGAGCCGAAGCTGAGGCTCACACTGCAGGACGGAAAAAGAGGCCTAGAACGTCTCCCTCTCTCATCTCCTCATCCGGGGACTTGGGCCTCCGATGCAATATCTCTGAATTTCCAGTCAATGGGAAGATCCCAGGCTGCACACTACACCCTCACTCAGAGTCAATGAGACTCACAGGAACTCTGGGTGCATGATAACCAGACAACTCCTCACAAGGGTCTCAGGCTGCACACGACACCTGCACGCAGCGTCGCTGAGACACACTTGATCTTCTGGTGCCCACGATCACAGGGCACAACTTGCGCAGGTCTCAGGCGGTAGAAAGAACATGCACTCCGCATCGCAGAGACACACTTGATCTTCGGGTACCCCCGATCACAGGACACCTCTGGTGAGGGTCTCAGGCTGCAAAACAGCACATGCACACAGCGTCGGTGAGACACACTTGGCTACCCGGCACACACGTTCACAGGACGATCCTCTCGAGGGACTCAGGCTGCACCAAACACACGTACACTGGGTCGCTGAGTCTCATTTGGAACTCCAGGTGCCCACGATCACAGGGCACAACTTGCGAAGGTCTCAGGCTAGACAGAGCACACGCACACAGCGTATCTGAGAGTCTTCTCTGGAAACTTTTATGTTCCTGTGTTTCCAAACAGAGAGCCAGCTCACCTCAGGCCCTTGGGGTTAGTTACTTCAGGACACAGCACACAGCAAAGTCCTTCAAGCAGGGGGATACAGCACACAGCAAAATCCCTTTAGCCTTTTCTTGGTTGAAACAGCAAACTGCAGGCCAGCCTCAGATCACACAGCAAGAGCAGTCCTATCCATCAGTCTCTTCAGTTCTTTCTTCCTTGGCAAAGGCCCTCTTGACCACTAAGTTGCTCCAGTCTTGTTCACACTTGATCAAGCCATTCTCCAAGGGTCTTCAGCTTGCATAGTTATATCCCTCAATGGCTTTGAAGTCTTTGTGTTACAGGGGGCACTGACCCCTGCTCAAACCAGTTCTGGGTGCCTCCCTACCAGGGACACCTTCTTCCTTTGAGTAGTGGGTGATTGACGGGGTAATCATCCAACCATTCATAACTCCACTGAATACATTCCCGATAGGCATCTCTTTTAATTGTTTGGAGATTACAAAAGCAATCAAAGATAGTCCTTCAGGCAAAGCCCCTGGCCCCGACGGAGTCCCGATAGATGTCTACAAAGCTGAAACTGATCTTTGGGCTCCCCTGTTAACAAATGTTTTAAATAAATTTAATCGACATGGGTTCTTACCATCTTGGTCCGAAGCCATAGTCGTCCCAATTTTTAAAAAAGGAGACAGAAATGACCCCACCTGCTACCGGCCAATTTCACTCTTAGATGCACTAATGAAGGTAGCAGCACGGGCAATTTTAAATAGAATACAACTCTGGGCAGAAGAAAAAAATGTATTATCACATTTGCAGTATGGTTTTAGCTCAGGCAAAGGGACTATAGAACAGAGTTTAAATCTGGCCTTAGTCTTATCAAAATACACGCAGGCAAAAAAGGGAAATCTTTTTGTTACATTTGTGGACCTGAGCTCCGCATTTGATTGTGTGAACCATGAGATACTATGGTCCATACTATCTGAAATGGGTTTAGACTCTAACATCCTTCAATTTATAAAAACACTGTATAGTGACGCAGGCGCTAGGGTACGCTATGGAAATAAAGGCGAGTGTTCTGATAAATTTCCTATTAAGAGAGGGGTACGTCAGGGGTGCATTTTAGCCCCCCTCCTCTTTACCCTATACATAAACTCCATTGGCCAATATTTAATGGAATCACAGCATGATTACCCAAAGATTCTGGGAGTCCCGACCCCAATACTCCTTTATGCTGATGATGCTGCTATTATGTCCCGGAATAAGATAGGTCTCCAGAGGGCTGTCTTGAAGTTTGCAACCTATATGAAAGAACGAGGGTTAAAAATTAATACTTCAAAAACATTTACGATGGCCTGTGGTCCTGGAACAAAGAAAGTGCCTTGCTCAATCTTCTTAGACAGCAAGAGGATCGAGTCCACAGACCACTTCTCCTACCTTGGAATACACTTTGATAGGAGGGGAAACTGGCATACAGCTGTAAATGCCAGAAATTTGGCCTTCACGCGAGCAATTGGCGCCCTTAAACAGTTTTCAGCTAAATTAGGTGGAAGACCAGTGAAAGAGCTGATCGTACTTTATAAGGCTAAATGTATTTCTACTGCCACCTATGGAGCTGGTCTTTGGGGCATTGAAAATTCACAACTACTTCAAAAAACAGAAAATCAGTTTTTGCGTTATCTATTAGGAGTTTCTAAATCAACATCGATTTACCTTATACATATTGAACTCGGTATGCTGTATATTTCAGACATTATTAAAATTGCGCCTATACTGTTGCGGCATAAGATTTGTGTTACTCCTGAGACTCAACTAAATAGAGACTTGATCACTGATTGTCTCAAACTCGATGGATTAACTAACATCAAATGGCTCACTTACGTAAAAAACATGATGACTGACCTTGGCCACCCTGAGTTTTTTACGAGGCCTTCTAGCATGGAAATGGTTTCCAGGAAGACCCTAAGAGAGCTGGCCTTAAATCATTTAACAACTAACAGATGGAACCTGGAAAAAACAAAAAATGCAGTTAGCAATTACCAAAAAATAACCATGCACGAAGGGCTTCAAAATTACTTGCTAATTCAGCCTACTTGTTATGCCCGAATGCTTCTGACTCGTCTCAGATTTTGAATTTTTTTTCGGATAATTGCTTTCCCTGTTTGCAATTCTTGGTCAAATGAACTCCCACTATGCCCTTGTGACGACACCTCTGCCCAATCTAACATTCATTGTGTTCTTTTTTGCAAATTCTACCAGTTGCCCAGGGGGGCTTTTTTGAAACCACTTTTAAAGTCCTGGGGAATCCGCACTTGTAGACCGGCCATGTTTAGGTTATTACAGCTGGAAAATGAATGTACTATCACCGCAGTAATGAGCTTTTTAAAGCTGGCTGTTAAATTTCGGAACTCCATGTAATTTTTCTAATATGCACTTTATGCAATTTGACAATTTTTCATTAACAAGGGAATTGTTTTGACGGATTCTGATTATGTAAAAACAAAATCCTTTTAGCAATTTTACTTGTATATATATGCATGTACTTTTTAATGTATGCTTTTATGATTTCAATTTGAAAATCGAATAAAGCTTTCTTGATTGATTGATTGATTGAGTAGTGGGTGTCTGGATTCTCAATCACTCAGCAGGAGATGGGACATTTGTTTTATAGCACCATCCCAGGCCTCTTCACCTCTAGAGCTACTCCTCCCCCTGCACTCCAGATGCAGGTCAGTCTGTGCTGTCTCACCTCCTCCCCTGGGTCAAGACATTCCCCAGATCCTATCGCTTTCAAATCCAGCCAGTCAATCCACAACCAGGCAGAGACACACAGACATGTTTAAGGCACAAAAACCCAGTCACTTCTGAAAGAGTGGCTTACAAACACATAATGCAAAAACCATCTTCATAAAAAGATGTGTTATTGCAGATTGAGTTCAGGCCTACTAAACTTCACCTTTGCATCTTAAGCCTTTGGGAAGATAGGCTGGAAAACAAATTACACAGCCTTCCCATTCTATTCTAATGGGCAAGATGGCCTTTCAGCAGTGAAAACAAAATGGAGATTATTTCACTGCCAGGTCATAATACACACCTTGGTACATGTCCCACCTTTCACATGCACTGCACCCTGTCCAGGGGGTACCCTAGACCTACCATAGGGGTCCCCGATGTGTATGGAAAGGGAAGGGCAGGGTCTGGTAAGAGCGTGCACTTACCAGAACAACATGGCAGTTTAGGAATCTGCGTGCAGGCCCTGCAATTGCAGGCCTGAGTTCCCTTTTTAAGGCTACTTGAATGGGTGGCAAAATAAGTGCTGCAGGCCTCCAGGTTAGATGTGGGTTTACCCTGGTCACTCCTAGGGGACCCAGCTCTACTGGCTGTACACAGTCCCAGGGGTTTTCCCACTGAGGGACACCTCTCTCCCTTAACCTTCCATTTAGATTTCTGTGCTTGCCATTTAGGAATGCCACCCACAAACTTCAGGACCGGGGGAGCTCTGGTGACAGACGCCCTACGCCCTCCTAGGTATTCTTCCTTGCACATCTGGCAAGTAGGCGCTAGGCCCCCCACCAGGGGCTCCTGTAAGGGACCCCCCAGTCTCTGGGTTTGGCTGGTACATCCCTGTGGATGCAGCTCACACTCCCTCCCTCTCCTTTGAGACAGGGCCTTTGCCTGCATGCCCCCCTCTACTCTGGGACCTACCCGTTCTACTTCACCTCTCTTCCCTCTCTAGGGCCTTTTCAGGCACTTGGACCCATGACCAGGGGATCGCCTCCTGTGCCAGCTCCCGGAAATCAAAGAGCTCGCACCCTAGCATGGGTTGGCGCAATCCTGGAAAACAATTATTGAACCTAGGCTCCCCAGGGGTGCGGTTGAGCAACACTTGCAAATCATTTGCCATGCTCACCAACATCCATCCATCCATCCATGTACAAATGTATGTATTATTTACTGATTTTCATTACTTCAAGATCTTGGCAGAGAGCTAAGAAGCAATTCTAGCAAGAATTATTACAGTACCACTCATTCCCCCCCCCCCTCCAGGATTTCTCAGAGGTGGTAACCACCACCACAATTCTTCTTTACTAAAGTAATCTGCGACATTTTCTTGTAACTAAATATCTATCTGTGGGATTTGAGATAGAGAAATAACAATCCACCCATAAATGCCGATTGACTTTAATGTACGCTTTTCATAGTCAATATGAGGCATACTGCATTTATTATAACTTTTCATAATGAACAGATCAGGCAGATGGCATCAGAAATATTTTCCCCATTGACCCAATGAGGCCTGTAGCTGTTATTGTTGGTTTGTCACCATAACCAGCTTAGGCCTCCTCTACTGATCTTAAGCTTTCCCACAAGGCAACCATCAGGCATAGCGTCCAAAATTACACAGAATACAAAATTATAGCCGGCGATGCAAAATACTATCTCTCCCATGAGAGCCTAACATCAATTATTGCAGTGAATATCTTCCAGCCCCATGATTTGTTTGGTTGGATAATCAACGCCAAACCCTTGCCTACTACAGCAATCTGTGAAATTCCATGTAACAAAATGCCTGTCTATAGGTGTATCACAGGGTAATACCAATCCATCCTTAAAAGCATAATATCGTTAACACATGCTTTCCACAATGAGTCAAGCCTACTGGCTCCTTCATAACGTTTCATAATAAACATATCAAACCTTTAAAATCTGTCATGACTTTCCCCAATGAACTAATGGCTTTTACGACTGGATTTACACCTTACCCAACACTGGCCTATTCAAGTGCTCATAAAGGGGCAACCATTAGGCATAGATTAATAAATTGCAAATATAGAGAAAAACAGCTTGCAAAAGGATATACAATCCCTCTTAGCAAAAATCAACTCAGTGAATAACCCCAGGCTTTGTAAGAGTATGTGGCCAATGTTAATGCCGTTGCCCAATATGCTAAATAGAGATTACATGTAACAAAATAGCTGTTGTTACCCTGTAACACAAAGTAACAGCAACTAATTGTCACTGACTTTAACCAATGCTTTTCACAAATAATAAGGTTGACCAACTGCCTTTCTCATACAGTTTACTAATAAGCAGACCAGAACCATGACATTGGGCATAACACTTCACAGTGCACCAGGCAGGTCTATTAGTTGTCACAATAACCGTCAGACCTGATATCCTTGGTGTTGTCTTCCCCCAAACCTTTTGCCTTCACCCCTCCTCTCTTCTGAATTTGTTTTGTCGGCATTACGACTCTATGCATTTTCCCTCAGCTAAAGTGCTTGTGGTAAAAGCAGGCTACTCCTGATTAGCATATTCAATTTACTTTTAAGTCGTTAGTATGTGATACTACATGGTACCCAGGGCCTGTAAACGAAATGCTACTGGTGGGCCTGAAGCACTCATTGGGCCACCCACTAAACTAGCACTTTTAAAGTTGTCGCAGGTCTGTCACTGCAGCCTGTAGCGCAGTTTTAAACTGTCATTTCTACCTGGCAAAATAAACCTTCTGCCAGACCTAAAGCCTCCTTTTTAATGCATGTAAGTCACTCATAAGGTAGGCCCTGAAGGCTCTCATGCAAGAACAGCTTCAGGATTGGCCGCAGGGCAGGCTGGGAGCCTGTGCCCAGCCCCAGAGCCAGAAGGCGGAAGAGCAGATGCGTGGGAGAGGGCGGCGACATCAGCAACGTTAAGAAAAGTATTTTTTTTTTACCCAAACCCTACCCACCTCTCTCCTCCCCACCTCCCTGCCCAGCCCTCCACTTTGGCAGGGGATGGGCCGCTACTGCTCTATACAGTTCTTAGATCAGTCAGTACACAAACCCATTTATTTCCCTGGTGCTGAAATGGAATAACTGTTATTATGTTAAACTCAAAAGTAAAATTGTGGGCCAGGTGTAGTTCTTCCTTTCCTCTTGAATAACTAAGAGGCCCTCAATACATGAAAATGAATAAAACTCCGAGTTAAGTAGCGAGAAACCAGCTTGTTCTGAGAAGGAGGCATGTTCGCTGCATTAGATGCCAGCTAGAAAGACACCACGGAGAGATATGAAATGTTTGTTTTTTGGAGCATATTTAAAACAGTCTATTTCTCTGATAAAGGAGTTACGCTGTTTTTGATCACTGTTTGCTCTTTGTTCTCTATAATTAAATCTATAAATTAATACATTTCCGGACTACTGTCAAAAAGCTACCATTTAACAAAGGGTTAATGCGTACGAGGGTAAACATTCAGGTTCCAAAGTATACATTTCATAATATATGAACGTACTTTGATTTAATAATGTCCTGGCCTGGTTTTGGTGCCAGTCTGAAATTCCTGCGACAGTAACAACTGCAAATGCTGCTGCTACAGGGACTTCTCACGCTGACTTACAGCAAGAAACAATCATCAGAAGTGAGGTAACTTTGCATGCCTGCTCTTTGGCTGTTCCAGAGGGGGTTACCGCTTCCTCTTCATTGTGTCACACATCTCTCTGTTGCTGCAACCAGTGTTAAAAATTATATTTAGCAAATGCCTGGTGCTGTTGTTTTTAGACTGATCATTCAACAAATCCTGAAAATAATTTAAATCATTGTTTTACAATTAGCTCGGCATCTGGGGCTGATTTATCACTGCACATTTAAAGCCACAGAGAACCGTCCCAGTAGTAAAACAGAATACAAAAATTACAGATTGTACAAGATGCAAACTAGTGAAGCTGATGGAAATATTACCAAAGATCCCCTCATAGAGGTTTCTTGTAACTCACAGGGGGTAGATGAAGACTGGTAATGTCACCAAGTTGTATTTTATTGGGGTTTCAACGTAATTGTCCAAGCAGGGCATAATCTCTTGCTTAAATAAAACTAACAGGCCATGAAAAAGCAAGTGAAGTACTGCTTTCCAGTTTATTTAACGTTATGCTATATCCCAGGTAATAATCAAATTAAAATGCACTTGCCCATAAGGACCAGTATTACTGAGAGAAAAGTGTTTATTATTAGGATACAATTTAACCCTCGAACCTACTGCCTAGATTTACTGCCCTTCATGCAAGGGGACGATGACTGAGAAACTGCTGTGCGTATTACGCAAAGGACAACAAACAGAGCAGAATGGAAAAGGCCGAGTGCTAATTAGCGCGCGCCGCCATTATGGCGGTCGGACCGTTCCCCGGGGGAAAGGAGGAGGTGGGAGCACTCCCACCTCCCCATTATGCGTCCAATAGGGGCATGAACCGGAAGCACTAAAGTGCTTCCGGTTCACGCGGACATCCAGCATGGGGGTCCGGCCGGTTTAGACCGGCCTGGCCCGTGCACCCCCCCTTTTAAAAGGGGGTGTGGGGACCAAAGGTAAAGAGGGGACTTGGGGGAGTACCAGGCCATAACAGGTTTAGCAAGAGTTGCCTGCAATATCATGGGGGGGGGCTAACAGTAAGAGAAGCTGTTCCGTGAGATTCCCAGCCTTTTTTCTATGCTTCAGTGTGCCACACTAAGTGGGAAGGATATGGCCAGATGTGGGCCCTTTGCACACTATGCCACTCGAGCCAAGCTATATTTGTCTGATGGGTGGTCCTTAGGGTGAAATCAGTCCTGTGTTGCTTGTGTTTTAGTTCAGGAAGAACCTGGCCAGGAAGTTTGGGCTGTATTGTTACCATTGGAGCAGGGTCAAGACTGGTTTGCAGACGCCTGGGTCCAAAGTGAGTTGGCTTGGTGTGCGGAATAAGGATGAACCAGGATGCGGCCCGAGTTAAGTACCAGTGCTTGAGATTAATTAAAGCAAACCGTCCATAACTTTTTTGTGTAGCCAGCCTTGCATCATGGCACACACGCGATTCAGGAGTTTCTAGCCTATGATTTCTACTCAGGGTAAAATCACCAGTGTAAATTCCATGAGTTATTCGCCGGACGTTGTTCAGATGTGTAAGATGTGTCCATCGGTACAAGTTGTCAGATCAGGTGATGTACTGCCTGATCATTTGCTTTTGCCCAGTCACGCTAGGCTTAAGGATTTGGGGCAATGTCAAATCATGCTACTTTAGTAGATCTGGATTACTAGGAATGTCACTGCTGTCTCAAGACTGAAGTCGTAAAAGTATGTCATTGTTGTTTAAAAGAAAAGCAATATGAGAATTAAATAGGAAATTGTACTCAATTGAAAAGTCCCACTGATGTGCTATTTTATTAGAGCCTGCAACTTGGACTAAGGTTTGGTCTGCTAAAGCAATCTCCCTTTTACATTGTGATTTCCTTAATCAGATTCTCTGCTTTCGCTTCTTTCAAAGATTAAGAAATGTGTCCTTTGTTGAACTTTATGGCTAACTTTGGGGTACTTGTATTTGCCAGGGTGGATCTTTGGGTCAGTACAGGGACCCCTAAGCATTAAAAAAAAAGCAGGATATTGAGCATCCCTGGCAATCAGTGCTCCAAAAACCAGATGTGCAGCAAAATGTAGACCTCATTAAGCTGCTTTTGCTCTCCTGGAAAACACGGATGAGCAGTCAGGGCCTAACTCAATGTAGATGTGAGTCGTAAGTCTAAGTACAGTACAACTCAGTTATCACAGTTGCAATAAAGCATGAATGTTAAGCCAAGGTTCTGGGTTGCATAACATTTTAACTAATATACTAAAATGATCTCAATCATTTATGAAGTATGTATCCAGTATAAATGGCAATCTTAAAATGGAAAGTACATATAACACAGTGCACAGTGTACACATAAATCATAGAAAGAAACTGCTAATCTCACAAATTAGAAGGGTACGCTGATGTAGAAACTGATTATTGGATAAAGCATACAGGACTCATGCCATACAGCAATGAAACAAGGGTCCCAGACACAAAACACTGCTCAACTTTAATATTTCCAAATCTTTAATGTTGTGAAGCTTTAATATTTGAGAAGCTTGAAACCCACTTCCAAATTGAGAAATGCAGAGCGAATGAGTGTGGTACAGGACAGAAAAATGGTTATATAGGTTCTCAAATGACAACCGTTTACAAAGTTTAGTAGATAACATCACAGGGTACTGTTATACATGAAGATCCCCAACTATCAGCAGAAGGTATACATTGCAGTAATTTAAAGATGGTTAACATTCACACCGCCAGTATAGCTGATACCTACATAGGCAGGAGACAGTGTCTTGGTACTAGTGCGTGGTTTTGTCACCAAAGGGGTCAGATGCAGCCTGGCCCACAATGGGGGCCAAAAGTCCATAAAGTCGTGGGGCTCACTACAACCAGAAGGGTCTCTGGATCTCACTAGCTGCCTGCCAACTCTGGTGCTGGGTCATTGCACTTGGCAACTGGAAGGGAATAAGAGAATAATAAAAGCTGATTCAGTCAGGGGTTGGTTCATCAGGCAAAGTCACCAGCACTCCTTGCAATCAATCTCTCAAACAGCGTATCTACATGTTGAGTTGGATCAATATATATTCACAAACATCTATTGCCATTGACATTGTTTCTGCAGCAGGCCAACTCCAATCTGGTTGTGAGAGGTAAATCCAGCTTCAAAGTATCTGGCCAATACTCTGATCTTCTTGTGTTACCTGGGCACTTCCCTGCAGGCGAGGCAGCAGCAGGGCAGCCCAGCAAAGCATCAACATGGCCTGTAAGCGTAGTAATAGCCAGGAAGGATTGAGCAGTAAGCTGTTCCACATTTTTCATACAGCAGCAGAAACTGGGTTCACACATTCCCATGTCCAACAGATGAACGGTGAGAAAGCTCCAGCTTGTATTTTTAAAGCTAGGTAGGTGGGTACATGCTGTGCATATACCACCTACTAATCAGTGCTGAATGCATACTTATACTTCAATGTCCAAGCAATCAGACTAGGTAAGACTTTCGCTCGTCAGTAAGTAATCCAGAAAACTCTTCTACCCAGCATGCAATGAAGTAGGATCTGCCTAGGTGAAGAGGTCCAGGCACACCTTACAGGGGACTCTACTGCTGGAAAAAACATGTTGACAAGCATTTAACCAAAAACGAGCAGTGAAGGAAGGTTGGGGGGTGGTCCTGTCCGTTGTATGAAGTTTACACTAACCATCTTTCAAACACCATTTTTACACAAAAGTAAGAATTAACCAGCTACAGGTAACTCTCACAACAGGTGCAATGCTAATGGTTGCAAAGTCTTTACTATACACACCTGTTTCTATGTTTGTGAAGAGTTATTCCAGTGATGTTGTGGCATAATCTTCACAAACATTATGTTCAAACAAAAAACTAAGGGGCTCCTGTTTGCACCAAGTTTCCGGACATAATTTACCCAGATAGCTCAACCTAAATCAAAGAATAAGTCACCATTAGCCAAGGCACATGCAACAGGTTCTGAGCGGGGCTACTGACCTGAGTCGACAGGGTTGGTGACCAAAGGAGATATTTTCTATCATGGTCCTCCCCAAGGGGTAATATGAGGAGCAACAATCTCAACTTTGGGAGCAGGGTCCTTCAAGATTAGGGACTTCTGCAACTGTTATTGAAAACAAAAAGCCAGAGGTAACTTCGGGGATACAGGAGAAATGTCAGTGATGGTAAAACTGATGAGTACATTTTGTTGCTTCACCTAGGATACAGAGACACAGCCTTGATTCACAAAAACAGTCAGTGATTTGTGATGACCCTGAGCAAATCAAATTGTGGCAGCTTGAAAGTTTAGCAGGGAGGGGCGCGGGGAGGTCACATATGTACACATACACACTCGCTCACAACCATGCTTTCACACATGTGCACACACACACACATTCACAACACTCACTCACTCAAATAAGCATACATACATACATAGACACGCACACCACACAAAACAATCAAGATTTATTTCTCTGCAGCTCTCCAGGCAGCGAAACCTTGGAGTTCCAGGATGGTTGTGACTCCTGCCTTCCCACACTGGATGACCTGAGGTCAGCCAGTGAGGGAAGGCTGCAGTCCCTCACTCAGCACAGAGTGGAATGGGGTCAATGAGACTGCTAGCTCCAACCCACTCTGTATCGAGGTGTCACTGATTGACACTTGGTTCTGGGCACTTCTGGGCTTAAAGCTGAAGTGCCCAAGTCCGAGGCAATCAGTCTCGCTCCCCCTTGTCATGACTGGGAGAGCTTTGAGGCACTTCTGCTAGTCTGAGGAGGCTGAAATCTCCAGCCGTGCAAAGTTTAGCTCAGGCAGCCAGGAGTCTGCGTATTATGTGCATGTCTTGCTCCTGGCAGCCTGACCTAATCAAGAAGATTGTCAATCAGGCTACCCTATTTTCATCCTGACAGACACTCTCCTTGTTGTGAAAAAGTTTGGGGACATGGCTCCTCATCTCATACAGACTAGCCACGATCGAAATCAAGTTACAATTCCCACTCTTTCTCCACTAAAGATTTTCAGAATATGTTGTCCACCTCCTTTTTCCAAGGACATACCTTCTGTATTTAGCTGTGCCATATTTCCTTTAACAAGATGAAAGATACATGGCAACTGTCTGGTTACCTTCTGATGAGCTCCCTCGCTCCTTAAAATAAATGACGTCAAAGACTGGTCTAGTTACTCTCATCAAGGATCAAAGTACACTCCTACCTTCAAGGCCCATTCTCTGCTCCCACCCATGTTATGTTTGCCTCCACTGTTCTAAGGACAGGCTCTCTCCTGGAAGAGCCTGGATCTGTTAACAGTGTTATGTGGCCTAAGAGACTGGGGCTGTTTCCCTTCCTTTTACTGTGACTATTGCGTGGGCTTGACTTTGAAGACAAGTGGCTGGTCTCCTCAACAACCAGAGAGATTAGATGTGAATAGAGCAGATAAGGTAACCAAGAGTTCATCCAGGAGTGCAAATTACTTTTTACTCAGCAATGCATCTGTGTTTAAGATTAGATTTTTTTAGTATCACGAATAAATAATACAAGTAATTCAAAGCTAATGCTTATTTTCTTTTTAAACTGGATTCCACACGTTGTATTTGAAGCATGCAGTATGTGTATGTGTTATTATAAAGAGGGCAACATTCCTTCATTTTAATAAACCATATTTGAAGTCCACGCTAATGTGAAAAACAGATTCACATATTTACGTTTGACTTACCAGAATTCCATTTATGACAACTTTTAAGTTAACAGTTTTCTTTTCAGAGCAAAAAATAAAATATGTTGCTGGGGGGTGAGCAACTGCACTCTGCAAGTCCAGAAGTCAAATGAGAGATGGCCAGAGCAAAATGTGGAATTATGGCAATAAAATGCACTTCCACACAAGAACTGTGTGTTTTTCTAAAGTTGTAATATTATTATCAAGTAAATACGTCTTCCTTCTCCATGATCTACAGAACAGTTGGTGAGATATTGTAGAACTCTTCTCTCTGTGCATATTTGTGACATAAATTAGCCATATGTTTTTCTATTTAACATTTTATTCTCTGATGAATCTTTCCTGGTTGTTTTTCTCTGCTGTAATGCACTGGCAGACACAGTGAATCAGGTGCTGAATTTAAATTATGGACAATGAGCAAGAGCGTTGCTGTGTGAAAATGTGTGCACCATGGGTTGTTCAGCTCTTTGCTTTGCGTCCTCATTTAGACGTTTGTGTGCAAAATGTGTAGGTAATACTCGTCCCTCTCATCACACTGCACAATTGTGGACAGTTTACCACCCTCAATTTCCATCAGCAATATAGTGGGGGCCATTTCAAACATGTATTCTTCTTTTGTAATGCAGTTTTACCACATAGCTGCTGCTTTAAAGCGAAAACACACATAAAGGTAAAACACTTTACTTTAAAAGCACAGAAATGGAAAAAAATCATTCATAATTAGGTAACAAACAGGAACAGAAAGACAAGTGCCTCACTGAGAAAAATAACAAGTAAAACAGGGATGTTCTCTCACCAAGGACACTGTAGGGCCACTTACCCCTCTTTAATGAACAATTGGGTGAGGGGTTGGAAGCCAAATGTCTTTTAGTGTTCTACACAAGGAGGGGGCACTTACGTTTTGAGTGGCTGGCGGGAAGCTTTTGGTTGCGCACAGAGCCCAAGGGCCTCATCCTGAACCAGTCCACATGAATCTTTGCTCACTTACTATCAGGTTATTGTTCAGGCTAGAGAAGCATCCTGCCAAATAACCGAGATTGTTCACAGCGGCAGCCGGTAAAATGAGCGGGGGCAAGGGGCTTGCCACACATGCACACTCACTAATTCACGCTCATGCATTCACACACAAACACATGTGCACACAAATAAATATAGATTAATACACATGCATGCACCAAACATTTTAAAAAAGGATCCCTTTCTGGGCCGCAGTGATGATTCTGGGTGGTTGGAGAGTAGCCCCTGTGATTTCTGATGATTGGGACTGCTGCCTCCTCTCATAGGCTGACCTTGTTATGCATCAGCCAATAAGAGGAGGTGGCAATCCCTTACTCGTCAAAGAGTGGGATGGGGATTAGAGAGACCGCTGACCTCACACCACTCTGTGATGAACGTCATTCAGCCCTGGGCACTTCAGGGCTTAAAACCAACCGCGGCCCGTGGAGGGAGTTCCGTGGGGCGGTAAGGCGGGGCGGGTGGCAGTGTGGGGGGTTCTAAAAACCGGAATATGGATAATTACAGGTAAGTAAACAATTAAATAAATAAACGAATTTCGTAGCGCGCGCTACGAAATTCGTTTTATTTATTTAATTGTTTACTTACCTGTAATTATCCATATTCCGGTTTTTAGAACCCCCCACACTGCCACCCGCCCCGCCTTACCGCCCCACGGAACTCCCTCCACGGGCCGCGGCTGCTTAAAACTGAAGAGCCCAGGTCCAAGGCTATCAGTGACGCCCCCCTCGTTATGAGGGGGAGCATCACCAAGTGCTTTGCCATGCCGAGGACGTCACGCACAGAAGGGCTGTGACATCTTCAGCCCAGCAAAGTTCTGTTCAGGCAGCCAGGCACCAGCGCATTTAGCCCAATACAGCACCTGGCTTTCTGACCTGCACTTGAGAGTATGTGGCCCGTCGGCTAGACTGCCGACTTTGGTGCTGGAAACCAGGGTTCGAGCCTCGGGGTCGCGTCCACATCCTGTGATTCTGGGCAAATCACTTAATCTCCCCGTGCCTGAATGTGTAATGTAAATACGGTGCTCATGTAAAGTGCTCCAATACCTTCGGGTCGAGTTTGCGTTAAATAAATATACAAAAAATAAATAAATAAGCGTGTCTGTCAGGCTCCCCTTTGCGCAGACTGAGACACTCTTCCTGTTTGCATAAAGGTACGGGCGGTGCAAGGCCCCTCCGCCCTTAAGGACGGGCTGACACTGCTCCAGTGCATGCCTCTTCACTGCCTCACCTAATCCAACCTTTACTGGTGTCTTCATGCTTCTTTTCGATTTGTTGACATTGTCTGCTATATAATTTAGCTTCTTTTTAATTTGGACCTGCATTAGGTTTACATTTATTGACCATAATCTACTCATCTGTACAGTGCAATGTGCATCGAAGCGCTCTAAGTGGAATGCACACGTTTATCAAGTAATTAACTGATATGTAGTAGCAGATATGATGTTAGTGTAAAAGAGGGAGAGGAAAAGCGCGAGAAGGGGAAAGAAGTGAAAGTGAAGATTTTGAAATGAGGCATACATTTTAATACTCCAGTTTTAAAGCAAATTCAGCAAGGGAGAATATTGCGTAGGTTAAATAGGATATAGGAGCCCACTTCAAGATGCATTAGGATGCTGAGAAACAGTATAATATGAACTGTGCTGAGTGGCTAATAGAAGTGCGCCTCAATTACATGGATACGTGTCATATCGAAAATGGTTAAAGACAATGGAGAACATGTATAAAACCATTTCTACTGCTTCATGGGAGAAAATAAAATGGTAAATTAATGTCTACAAGCTTTTTTATATTAATTACTGTAAAGAGGTTCAAAATATTGAAAGGTTTGTCTCTGTCTGCATACCTGTCTGTCTAGATGCAAATGTGATATTAATTCACAATCCTGCTCGTTTACATTTTCCATCAAGAGCTGAAATCAGGAAATAGGAGCGGAAACTGCTATAGCAATGTAAAGAAAAATGTGCCCGCTAATGCAGCATTAGCTTAGCCACAGGTATGACCCATACATGCCTCTCCCGCCTTTCTAGAGGAGTCGCTATCTGGGGCAGATGGGCAAGTTTCCACCTCAGTCACTGAAGCAATAGCGGCTGCTACCGGACTCGGGTGGTGGTAGGGGACAAAAAAAGAAAACAAAAAGCCTTTACCTGAAACGGCCGCTGCCTGCTTCTCCTTAGTCCTCCGACCCTCAGATATCTTCCTGCACTCCCGAACAGCGGCAGGAAGCACCCGCCCTCCCAGCCTCCCCATAGCCAATCACAATGCTGCAATTCAGCGTCTCGCTGCAATTTACCGTCGTGATTGGTCTGAGCACCATGGATCAGCGCTCAGATGGGGGCTGGGAGGGTTTGCATGTTTCTCACCAGGCTGTGTAATGCAGCCTGGCGGGAAAGATGCAAAGAGCGCACTTCAGGAGTGAAAACCACTCCTCTCCCTACTCGGCCAGGCTCGCCCTGCCCGGGAGCCACTGAAGTATATAGCAAAAACAAAACGATAATATCCATAGTTCTTATAATTTTATTTTTCCTTTTTGTTCAGTGTGGCGATGCTCCGCCACCTTAGCAGAGGAGACGCCACTGCACTGAAGACCAGGACGAGTTCGTCAGCTGAAGGCTGAAACTCTGGACATATATGAAAACCAGCTAAACTGGTGTGTAAGGACAGAGCAGTGGAATCTGAAGGCGGGATGATGCTCATTGAAGGGCCACTGTATGGCCCAGAGGCGAGCTCAAAGGTTCAGCCAAGGTTTTTTGAAACTCCAACAAAGAACTTCAGAGGGAATGCTGGGAGTGCCTGAGGGCAGATCTAACGGCTAGCTGGGGGAGTGTAAGGACCAGCTGTGATGAATAAAAGCAGGCTCAGAATCTCTTGAGGGCATGTTGAAAGTATCTGCGGCATGCCAATATTTTATCAGAGAGAATGGGGCATTTAATGACCAGGTGAGGATAGGAGCAGTCTGAGGGCCAATGATGGATCCCAGGGTATGCCGGATGATTCTCAGTCACAACAAGAGTTTATGACCCAACGTGGGTTGTTTCCACAGTAAATGAAGGTGTCTGGGAGCAGGATGGGGATCTCCGAGACATTATTATTGTGTTTGAGGTAATGCTGGAGGCATCTATTGACTGACTGAGGATCTCTAAGGGCTAGCTGGGGGAGTGTAAGAATGAGCTGTGGGTAGCCAATGGGCAGGCTGGCATTCTTTGAGTACCTGCTGGAGGTTTCAGGTGGCACACCAAGTCTTTGAGGGCAGGCTAGAGGGGTTTGGGCAATGGCTGTGGATACCCGAGGGCAACCTGGGCATTTCTGATTGCTGACTGGATGTGGCCAAGAGCATGCACCAGGTTTCTGAAGCAAGATCACTACATTGGAGGAGGCATGGTGAATGGAGTAGAGAGATCAGGTTTCCCCATATCAGCTCCTCTAAAAGCCCCAGTGCTGTTAGTAATTTCCTGATCCATAAGAGGAGCAGAAGGTTAGCAAGCATTGGAAATGCAATCGGTCTCGCATTTGTTTGAGTTAGAGCTCTTGGCATTGTAAAAGGCAGTCTCTTTTACATATGTGTTATGGTGTGTATGTGGGTCGGGTTGGATTAGTTTGTTGTGTAACTGTGTGGCATGGAATTGTGTGGTGTGGAGTGGATTTATGTAGTGGAATTTTGTGGCATTGTACGCTGTGGAATTATGTGGATAATAATTATGTGGTATTGAGTGTATTGGAATTATGTGGAGTGATTTTGTGTGTTATGGAGTGTAATTATGTGGAATGGTATTTTGTGTTGTCGTGTGGTATGTAGTGGAGTTAAATTATGTGGTGTGCTGGTGAATTTTGTGGCACAATGTGGAATTGTGTTGTATGGATTGGATATATGTGGTGTGTTCTATAATTGTGCTGTTGAGTTGCATTATGTGGTTTGGTGTCAAATTATGTGTTGTGGATTGGAAATGTGTGCAGTTGAATTGTGTGGTATGGAACTGTGTGGATTTCTTTGCACTTGAGAACTATTGGCATTGCCAATCTATTTTAGTCATATTTTATGGAGTGCAGTGGATGTATGTGATGTGGATTAGAATCATGTGGGTGGGATTGATATTCTTTTTGGTGTAATTATATGGAGTGGATTTGTGTGGTGTTAAGTGGAGATAAGTGTAGTGGAATTATGTGGTATGGCGTGCGTTGGAATTATGTGGATAGTAATTATATGGCATTGAGTGTACTGGAATTATGAGGATTGAGATTGTGTGTTCTGGAGTGGAATTATGTGGAGTGGTAGTGTGTGTCGTGGAGTGGCATGTAGTGGAGTGAAATTATGTGGTATTGAATTTTGTAGCACGATGTAGAATTCTGTGTTGTGAATTGGATATATGTGGTGTATAGTGGAATTGTGTTGTGAAGTTTAATTATGTGGTTTGGCGTGGAATTATGTGGTGTAGAATGGAATTTTATTGAGTTGAATTGTGTGGCATGGAACAGTGCGGTGTTGAGTGAAAATATGTTGAGTGAATTATGTGGCATGGTGTGGAGTGTATTTATGTGACGCTATGTGGTATTGAGTGGATTTATATGAGGTCATTTATTTGGTACTGAGTAGAGTGTAATTAGGCGGAGTTGAATTATGTGGTGTTGAGTGGTATTAAGTGAAGTGTAAATATGTTGTGTGGTGTTATACAGTGGACTGGTTGAATCATGGTTGTATTGTTGCGTCACTGGCAGCCAAGTTAATATCTATAATATACTGCTCAAGAATGGACATACAATATCAGACGTGGAAGAGGACATGTCCTGGGGGTGATTCGTGGGAGTCAACAATTGAAAAAAAGATGGAACAAGCTGGAACCATTAAACAAATAGGAACAACATTTTTTAAAGGACATAGACAATAGCCATTCAGAAGCTGAAGGCTGTAAGCCCATAGACTGAATACATTATGTCCAGAGGCAGCACATGTGCTGCCTAGGGTCGACCTAAAAAAGGATTAGCACCAGAGAAAATGCCTGTACGCGCCAATTAATTAACCTGGCTTTCCTCATTATAACATACATCTCTATAGCACCAGATCCATTTCAACGCAAATGTGATTTTACAAATGTCACTTTTGTGTTGCAGTGTTTGAAATCGCACAAGCAGTTGTCTCGTACGTGGATAGGAAATTACTCTTGCTTGTCCAAAGTTACATAAAAGTAAATATAAAATTATAAACCTGCAATTTACATTTTTTTATTATCGTTTTATGGACTAGGAAGATGTGCGCAATTACTGGATCAGAATGTCATCAAACATGCATAAATACATTCTATCAAAACATACCTAATCCAACTAGAACAAGCAGGCTCATCCAGCTTTCCATAGGGCTCTTTGGGCCCATGGGCCAAAAACAGACAAATGCCCCTAAACAAAGTTTTGACCGCAAATTTAAAATACATATAGTGACAGGTAAAAACCTCAATTGAAAAAAAAAATCTATCTGTACGTCCAAGTTATTTAAGTTTGGACAGGCAGGATATGTGAGTGATAAATGAAGGGACATGCTGCAGTAGTGTGCTGCAAGAGGACTTTGGGCTACTAATCCAACAAACCCTCAGACTGTCAAACAAGTGACCCCCAGCACAGCCACAGATAACGCCCGTTTCTGCTGCAACACAGAAGTGCTGCTAAAATAGAGTAAAAAGACGATCAATAGAAAAGGCCTGCACTGAGCAATGAATACCAGGACTTTGTGAAAACGGATTTCTCACTTAGCCAAATGTTCTACCAACCAACAGTAGTGTCTTTTAGCCAAACTAATTAATTCTGAACGACGCAGTTTTCTTATTCGTCAATATTCCAGTATCACAGCAACATGTACTGCAGCAGCACACACGACAGCAGGAACAACATTCAGCCAGCGCTATACTGATCACAGGCCCACTGACAGCACACCACGGGGTATGGGGTGAACGGAGGTTCAGCAATACTGTGTACATGTACAGCCTTTTTTTTTTCTTTCCCCTCATTCACCTCTGACCTCTGTGACCTTACCAGCTGCAGGTATCCATTTCACATTGCCTACTACGAATTTGGGATTTCTCTTCCCTTCTAGGCCACCTGCTCTCTGGGGAGGGCCACGGTCCCACTTACGGGCATGGTCACTCTCCAATGTGGTCCAGTATTCACTGGCGACTGCTGATGGTGGCAGTACAGGGAACGATGAAAGCCCACCACAGTCTAGAGAGATCCCTAAAGGATTAATCATAGGACACATTTCAGTTAATAAAGAGAAAGTGTGATTATTGAAACCAAGTTCGTGAAGTGTGCCTACCCCTCTACCCCTAACCATCTTAATAAAAAGTCCCAGTGTGCTTTTTTCTTTCCAGACTGAATTCTTCTCAGGTCTAGTTTTGATATTGAGAGAACCGAGGCGAGCCAATCTGCATGCAAGGTACGCGAATGTTCCATCCATGTTTTACAAATTTCTCTTCTTACTAAGTATGGCATAGAAGCGGAAGGCCCTTGCTGGGCCCTTAACTTCACTGGTAAAGCCAAATATTATTAGGGAGAGATCCAATTGAACTTGAGAGCCGAGGATAGTCAAGATAGTACCAATGACTTTCACCCAAAAATCCGTGACAGCAGGACAATCCTGAAACATATGCACATCGGATGTTCTCTCCAAATCGCATTTTTTACATCTGACAGGGCGTCCTGCCATCATCTTTGACAGCCTTTGGGGTGTTAAATAGGCCCTGTGGGTAGTATACAGATGATTCCTTCTCAGCCAGGCGGGTTTGACTATGGAGAAGAGAACTCCAAATGATGTTTGCCATAGACGTTCCAAGGGTTCGCCTTGCATAAAGGCTCCCCACAGTTCCCCTGCTGATTTGAAATCCCCCTTCCTCCTCGATGCTCCAGTACCAGATAGAGACCTCCTTTTTTCCACTTGGTCTGCCCACAAGCTGTTCTTCTAAAGCATTCCCCGTACCAATAAGTATTTTCTGGCTCTGGACCCAGCTTTGAAGTTGTATATATTACAATTTCGAGATGCCCCTTCCCGAAACTGTATAGAGCATTGCCCAGGGTAACAGTACCCCATCTTGTACTAAATCACACCATACGTTTAGCCCTGCCTCCCTAAGTGGCAGTGCTAATTTATCCCTTAGGCACTCTGGTGCTCCAGGGGATTCCCACAATGGGGCTAGACTAGAAAAATAGCTGAGACCTGTCAACCTTCTAATATTTGCCCGAGTTCTAGCTGCAGCCTGCAGCACCTACAGCCTTATCTTTTTTTTAAAATCGGGATCTCCATATCTAAACATAAAGCCCTCCTGAAGCAAGCTGGCACCTTTCAACATTGCCGGAAACATGGCCCCCACTCCAGCGCGATCTGGTGTTTTTAGCAGCATTCTGGAGTGAGACAATTGAAAGGCCCAGGCATAATACTGCAAGTCCGGCAATGAAAGACCTCCCTTCTAAGCCTCAACTTTTTCCATGCGATTCCTGTTCCTCTGTAGGCCCAAATAAAATAATTAATTGCCTGCTGGAGTTGGTCTATAGCCAATTTGTTAAAATGTAATGTAATGGTATTAAAAAGAAAAAGTAATTTTGGGGAGCACTATCATTTTTACCAAGTTGACCCTCCCAAGGATTGATAAAGGGAGGTGAACCCAGCTCTTCATAAGCTTCTGGCACTCCTTTGTTACTTTTGCCAGGTTCGTCTCTGAGATTTTCTCTATCTCCTGCACTATTTTTACCCCTAGGTACCTCATCTCTCTTTTGGTCTGGTATTGGCACACCCCCAGGTTACAAGACCTCACCTCAGTCTTCTCTGCGTTGATCTCATATCCTGATATCTTACCAAAATCTTCGGCATTATTATTATCACTGGCAGGGCACTAATAAGGTCAGAGGAGAGGATCAACACATCATCAGCATACAGGGCCACTTTTCTTTCCCATCCCTCATATCTGAATGGTATAATATTTATCTCATCCCTCAACCTCAGAGCAAATGGCTCGATGTATAAATTGAAGAGGAGGGGAGATATGGGTCAGCCCTGTCTTGTGCCTCTAGGGCTGGTCAAATTGCCATTTACTAGCAACTTAGCCGACGGGTCCTGGTAGACCAACTGGATGGCTCTGCGTAACTTTACACCAAAATTATATTTTTCCGATAAAACCGATAGATACACCCAGTTGACCCTATCAAAAGCCTTTGTAGCATCCAAGGTCACAGCTGCAAGAGGGAGCGAGTATGTTGTGGCTAGATCGATTGCGCCTATCAGATTGTAAGTAAGTTCATATAAGTTTCTGCCCTTAGTGAAGCCTTTTTGATCTAAATGTAACATATGCCCTGCTACCATTCCCAACCTATCGGCCAGGACTTTAGCGAACATTTTATAATCTATATTTAGAAGTGAAATGGGTCTGTAGGACTCACATTTTGCTGGATTCTTCCCTGGCTTCGGTAGCAGAATAATTGTTGCCTCGCCCCAAAAGCCTGGCAGCTTCCCACCTTCACTTAAATTCTCATCAAAAAGCTGGGTCAAAAACGGGATTACAACCTCACCCAAGCTCTTGTAAAGTTCTATTGGCAAGCTGTCTGGGCCTACAGCTTTCCATCCCTTAAAAGCTAGAATGGCCTTCCTGACCTCTTCCTGCGAGATTTCCTGTTCTAATAACTTCTGCTGACTTTTGTCCAAGGAGTTTAGGGAACCCCTTGCTCAACAAATCAGCAGCCTCATCTTTGTGAACTACTCGATCCTCCGAGTACAACTTTTGGAAAAAATCATAGAAGGCACCCTGTTAGAACTGGGGGCCTCTAGTTGGCAGAGGTAGGTACCTTTGACCAAATAGGGACCCTTGCTTCTAGTCATAGTAAGGGGGATGCACACTTTAGATAACCCCTGCTTACCCCCTTGGTAGCTTGGCACGAGCATACAGGTTTATCCCAAAGGCAATGTGTAAAGTATTTGTACCAAAACTCACAGTAACACAGTGAAAACACCACAAATGGATCCCACACCAGTTCATAGAAAAATAAAATATCTTTATCTAAACTAAACAAGACCAAAACAACAAAAATCCAACATACAGAAACTAAGTATAATGTCTTCCAAAAGGGTTGTTGCAAAAATAAACTTGTAGATGATAAATGCAACACTTTAGTCTCAAAGTACCTGGGATGCGTAACGCAAAACAAACAAAAGGGGCACAGAGAAGGCGATGCGTCGATTCTTCCTGAGCTCCGGTTCCAATGCGACAAGATGGAGCCTCGATGCATTGCGACGATCCGGTGCGATGCGAAAAAATGGCGTCTCTGTTGTGATGCGACAACGTGGAGGGGATGCGTGCACGCCTGACGGCCGTGCTGCAAACTCAGTGGTTTTCTGAGCTGTGACAGGCCCTGCGACATGCTTCTCTGGTGATGTGGCGGCGATCAGCGGTGGCCTGCTTCCCAAGCGATGCGACGACCCAGCGACACTCTTTCCCGGTGATGCGACGGCACCCTCTGTGGCGGCGGCACGCTTCTCCGGTGATGCGACGGCGAACAGCGGCCACACTCTTCCTCGATGATGCGACAGCGGCTGCTGCGGCGTTGTCACGCTCCTCGTTCGTTGCATTGTGCTTCCAGCTCCCAACAGCAAAAAGGCCTCACACACAGTTACAGGCCCTCCTGGCAGACTGGAACTCCCAGCAAGGAAGTTCAGGTAAGCTGGGGGTGAAGTCCTTTTGTGCCTGGGACTTCAAAAATAGGAGGCCAGCTCTTCTCAGGCCCTTGGAGACTTCTCTTCAGTTGGACACAGCACTCAGCAAAGTCCTTTCTTCAAGCAGGGGGGACACAGCACACAACAAAGTCCCTTGGTCCTCTCCTCAGTAGAAACAGCAAACTGCAGGCCAGCCCTAGACACACTTGGCAGTACTTCTCCTCAGTCTCTTCAACTGATCTTCGTTGGCAGGGATTCCTCTTGATCAGGAGGTAGTCTAACTTTCAGGGGTTTCAGCTCTCATTTGTACACCCAAAAGTCTTTGTTCTCTATGTGTGAGGGGTCCTGGACCCAGTTCAAACCAGTTCTGGGGGCACCCTGCCAGCGCACATCTTCTTCCTTTGTGAGTGTGGGCCAGGGCCATCAGACACACCGCAAGAGGTGGAGCCAGCATTGTGGAAGGCAGGCACAGCCCTATTCAGGCCCAGGTGCTACTCCTCCCACCACTCCAAATGTAGATAGGTCTATTCAGCCTAGTGCTGACTCACCCAGACTACTGGAGCCACCTCAGCCCCTGTCACTCTCAAACCAGACAGTCAATCCACAAACAGGCAGAGGCACACAGAAAGGTTGAACAAGAAAATAGCCACTTTCTAAAAGTGCTATTTTCAAACACAGAATTTAAAAACCATCCTTCCTAAAATATGTGTTATTAAATTCTGAGTTCAGGGATACCAGACTCCAATTTGCCATCTTGCTCCTATGGGAAGATATGCAGGTAAACATGTTACACAGCATTCCCCATTCTGTCCTATGGGCAAGATAGCCTTTCAATAGTGAAAAACGAAATTGTCAGTATTTCGCTATCAAGACATGTTACTCACACTAGTACATGTCCTACCTTTCACATACACTGCACCCTGCCCAGGGGGGTACCTTGGGCCTACCATAGGGGTGTCCAATGTGTAAGAAAAGGGAAGGGTCAGGCCTGACAAGTGGGTACACTGGCCAGGTCAACAGGGTAGTTAACAAACTGCACACAGGCACAGCAGTGGGAGGCCTGAGACATCATTTTAGGGCTACTCATGTGGGTGGCACAATCAGTGCTGCAAGCCCACTAGTAGCATTTGAATTACTAGCCCTGGCACACTCAGTGCACTTTACCAGGGACCTACTGGTAAAACAAATATACCGATCATGGATAACCAATCACAATTACAATTTACACAGGGAGCACTTGCATTTTGGCACTGATCAGCAGTGGCAAAGTGCCCAAAGCACCTAAACCAGCAAAAACTAATTCCAGCACAGTGTCAAAAATACAGGAGGTAGAGGCAAAACGTCAGGGGAAACCATGCCAAGGATGCCAGGTCTAACACACCCTCTATCTCTTTATCTGTAAATACAACAGCCTTACTGTTGCCATCCTCAATTGATTTTTATCAGATTGCAGGTCCTATCTAATTTTACTTTCCATGCTAATAACCTGCCAGCCCCTTCACCACATTCAAAATGGGCTAACTTACTAGCCTCCAATCGTTGCATAAGCCTCATCTGAAGTATAGAATCTACTTGTGCCTTTAACTCCCTCAACACGGCTATGTTCTCCTGCTGTTTCTCTGGTTCTGTCATGTTATTCATGTCTTCCTCTATGCTCTTCATTTCTACTTCTCTTTGGGCAATCTCCTCCCTATACTGCCTGTTTCTAAAACAGACCCTGCTCGTAATAATTCCCCTTAAGTATGACTTCCAAGAATCCCAAACTATGGGAGCTAAGGCTGACCCCACATTCCAGCTCAAGAAATCTTTTGTCTCATTGATCAAATACTTCTTCTCCTCCTCATCTAAAAGCAGATTACAGTCAAAAGTTCAAACTCTGCTGCTCTGCCTATTTTTTAGATCCAAATCTAAATATACCCCGGCATGATCAGATAGATGTGGCGTTAGATAACTGATTTCTTTCACTATCTCCCTCAAACTATGGCTGAGTAACACATAGTCAATCCTTGATTTATGATGATACTTCCCATTATAATAGGAGACTCCTAGCTGTTGGCCTGATCTGTCTCTCTAGATATCCCTAAGTCCCATCTGCTTCATCATTGACTAAAGATATTGCCGCGATTTAGGGGGTGTCATTGCTCTACTGTGCCGCGATTTGTCCAATTTGGGATCCAATATGATTTTAAAATCACCTGCCAAGATTATGGAGTCTGGGAAATCTAATAGGTTTGTAAAAATCCTTTTTAGGGAGTTGGGTTCATCATGGTTTGGGCATAATATCCCACCACTGTAAAAAGAGTGCCCAAGATGATCACCTTTAGAATGACACACTTGCCCCCAGTATCTACCCTAAAATCCACTAGACGAGTTTAGACTTGTTTTTTATCAGTATTGCCACTCTTCTAATATTAGCGCTTTGGGTTGTGCAGATCATATGTTCGACCCATCTTTGTTTTTTAAAAACCTCAATTGACTCCTCTTTCATCAGATGTATCTCTTGCAGGATGATAACTTGTGCAGAGGAGTCCCAAATATATTGTAAATGTTTTTCCCCTCTCCACTTTCCCCTCATTCCATTAACATTCCATGAAAAAACTGTACCATTTTTATGCTAGTTTAATTGGAGTACATATCGAATTTATAAAAACAAGAGGTTGCCAAGACCAGACCAAATAACCTATAACTAATTCAATGGTGATAAATAAACAGACCAATGATAAATGAGGATTTTTTTTATTTTGTACTCACATGCTCCCCACCCCGTGCTCCCACCCTTCCCCCTCTTAACCGCTCCCTAGAGAACCCCCTCCCATTGTTCCCTTGGACTGATGTAAGTCCTATCTGCTATGCTCAGAGGCAACCCACCTCTTGTCTCCTTTATAGCAGAGAAAAGAAGAACTCCTAAAACCCTGGTGTGCTATCATAATACGCTTTATCAATCTATTGCCATCTATGGCTATATGGTAGAATGACCCAAGTAAGTTCAGGTGGATTACCCTCACCTTTAGCGCCAATGTCCCCCCCCCTCCCCCTTCAAGTGCTTTTAGATAGAAGGCATCTAGGGGAAAGAAACTACCCTAACTAAGCATTCCCTTTCTTAATGCTTTCCAAAAGTTTGTCCGCCTTTTGTTGTGATCTTAGATCATGCATCCTATTCTTGTGCATAACCCTTAGGGATGCTGGGAATTTTAGCTGGGCTATTGCCCCTAGTTTTTTAAAATCCTCGAGCCTTTTCCCTAGTTCCCACTTCCGATCTAGGGTAGCTCATGCTAAATCAGAATGCACTTCAAAAGAAAATCTTTCCCCTTTACAGATTTCACCTTCAGGGCCACATTTAAAATCTTCTCCTTCGAAGAGTATGTGTGGAAATTAAGAAGAATCTTCCTCGGTTTAGACCTGTTAGGGTTTCTTCTGTATTGATGCCTGTGAGCCTTTGAATTTCATGCTTTAACTCAGACTCCTCAATGTGCATTAACTCTTTCAATAGTTTAACAATATAAGATTTTAAATCCTCCCCTCTCCTTGCCCTCCGGAATTTTCAAAATCCGGAGTTATTTACCAACTGCTCTATCTCATCCCAGGGCCTCCTGCTCCTCATTTTTTAAGAGCTAAGATATCTGCTTTAGCTAAACTGAGTTCTTCTTTTAGTTCCACCATAGAATTTTCCAATGTTTCAGTTCTTGCATTGAGGAGATCAATCTTCTTTTCCAATGTCTCACAAAAGTTTCTGATTTCAGCTTGATTCGATTCCGACACTGAAACCCCCTTTTTAATGTTGCTTGAAAGGTACAAAAAAGTGCCTCTAAGGAAGCTGATGAGGCCTCTTTTGAGTCTTTGGGGTCTTTCCCAGCCTCCATGCAAGGGCCCTCCCCTGACACCGGGGGTACTTTATCTCTCTGACTCTCAGCATGGGGGTTAGCACCACCTGCTCCTGCCAACTCCTGCTCTTGCATAGTGGAGAGATTGCTTTTTGAAGACCCCCCCAGAAGCTGCTATATCTCCTATGTCCGATTCTAAATCGATCTGGGCTGGCCCCCTTCTAAGTGCTTCTCCCTGTTTTACAATATGGTGCACAATTGGTTGGACCTTTAAATATGATCTGAGGGAGGGGGTGATCTTCACCTTAGAGTCAATGGATTTTATCCTACTTTTCCCAGCTTTTACAGTGCGACCTTTTATTTCGCACCTCTGAAAGGCGCTAGAGCTGGACCCCTCCTCTAATATGTGTGTGCTGATCTGTGCATCTACATGTACAGCCTTACCCGTATATTTATATCCCATAATCGGTGGCCGGTCTAGATCTGGTAGAGCAATCTGCACAATTACTGACCCTGATAACCAACTCCGCTTGAACCAGTTGAGACCGTTTCAATGAGCCGCATGACAGGACAGTGCTCCTCGTGTAAAGTTATTAGGGCAGCTAAATTGTTTGAAAACTAAAATCTCTCCTTTGCTCCCAATTCCTCAGTCCCTTGCTGTGCTTGACATTCCGAGAACAAGTCATGACTAGCAAACAATTATATAAACTAGAATGATGTTGATTACAAATGGAAAAATGCCTTTCAGGATGGGAAAGGTGTGGACGCCGCTAGCGATGCAATCTAAAACAGATATTGGTGATGTGGGGTCGCAATGAAGGGTCAGGCAGCAGGCTCAATGAGCAGGGTAGAAAAACTAAACTCTGGTGATCATCATAAGGTGAGCTGCTGAAATATGGGCAGAATATAATGCACACACCTGTTTAACAAATGTTCACAGTGCATGAGATCCCCTACAGGCCCTTTGGCCAGGATGAGCAGTGCCCTCTTGTACGCCATGAAGGTGAAAGTCCTAGAGAACTTATACAGCGGACAGAAGGAGCGTGCCCACGGCCGCTGCAGACTGCAACACGGACCCGGAAAGCAAGCCAAGTGCTGTTATCAGACTCACGCTGCCCAGCCCTGCCATCTTGATAGCTGGCCAGAGAACGGCCCCAGAACCTAAAAAATATTTGCAATGGAATAGGTCTCCCATTTAAATGCGAGGCCTATTGCATTGTAAAGAAGTGGCCGCCATTGTCCCAGATGCTTGAAAAGAGAAAGTACGCATGGCGCGCTGAATGTAAAAAAAGCACATTGGCCTTCAGTGAGAGAAACTCAATAAAGAAAATAGTGCTTACAGACTAAATAACACGTACCGTGTAACAACTGATGTAAAAGGGCCAGTCGCCATTGGAGGTTACAAATGAAGACAAGGCGGTACTAAGGAGGGACTAACAAGCCTATTTACAAATCAGAACCCAGCATTTACAAACAACAATGAAACAAGCCAATGACAAATATGGGCAGAGAATGGGCGGGACTTCTATTCCATACTTCAGTACAGCAGGTCTCGCAGAGCAGCGCATGCACACTGACTCTAGGCTTGATCTAAAAAGGTTAACAACAAGCCCCTCTTTCTCTAGCACTTGACTTGCGCTGACAGTAAATGTGCAATAAAAGGATTAATCTTGCTTAAAATGTATGTCTGAGCACCGCAGACGTCTTTCAGTTTAATTTTTTCCCCAAAGTACTGCATGGAAACCCTGCTGCCCAGAAAGCTTGTTAAGAGTCGAAATTCTCTAGAGTAACACATCTCCAGAAGCACGCCTTCCAGCTGCACCAACTCTGCTCTAAATAATAAAGAGAGCGGCTTGATGAGGGGAAGAGATTTTAGGCAGGGTACTGCTGGGACAGAGCTTTGTAACGATATAAATTTAGGGTAAGAACTGTTTTTTCTTAATCTGGGTAATCATGAATCACGTGCACTAAAGGCGATAAGTTGCCATCATAAGACAACTGCTTGATTGGCACAGCTATGATTAACTTCACTGCAATGAGGCCAGTGCATAATGTGTATGTGATCATGGTAAAAATGGACACATATTATGGATCCTACAGGGATATAATACAATTCAATGGAGGGCACTATACTTACATATACAATGGTAGTAACCTAAAACACTGCGACAGGATTCTGGTAGACAACAAGAGAACAAAGGCTCAAAAAGTACTACACAATTAGGAATCATAGAAGGCCTGTGCTCATTCCAAAGGTCTAAAAAATGAGAGTCCCCCTTGAAATGTTGCACGGGTCCAAAGAAAACACAAAGACACATCCCACCAGTTTACTATAGGAAGATACAGCCTCAGTGGTAAATGATGCGCCTCTGAAGAATCCTTTCTGGACCAAACTTATGTTTTAGACTTAAATATTCCAACATCGTTCACAGAAACTCTCAACGGCTCATGCCATAATCCGCCACATTGAGTGTGTTAGGAGAGGTTTGACCTTCATTTATCGCTTGGCAGCCGAGATGGCCACCAAGATCTTTCGATCTTCCAAGAATAGCTCCCTGTCATCCTGAGGACAGACTAAAGATACAAAGCATCCCTCTCCATCTCTTACAAAGAGTGGCCCCAGAATGAAGCTTAACAGTGTAACCAACAACATTTATTCCCATATAGTGGAGAAAAAATGCACAGAGAATCACCAGGCATGGATGTCAGCTCAAGATGAATGTGTGAGATAATGTTTCATGACATCAAAACGCTGATTAGCAGATACTCCTCTGAAGTATGTTTGTGACTTTGAATTATGTTTCCAATCCTCTGCATATGTTTGATAATTATACCTACTGTCATTTCATTTATCAGTTCAGGAATGTTTGACAGGGTCTACAGTAAGTCCATCTGTAAATTACACATGTATTTTGTTAGACCTGTCAACCTTAGAGTGGTCTTCCCCCAAACCTTTTGCCTTACTCCTCCATTTTTGCTGATTTTGTTTTTGTTGGCCTTAGCAACTTTGTGTACTCTACCACTGCTAACTAGCGCTAAAATGCTTCTGCTCTCCCCTTTACACATGGTAATTTTGGCTTAGACCAAATTGGGCCATTTAATGTACTTGTAAGTCCCTAGTAAAGCGGTACTACATGTACCCAGGGCCTGTAAATTCAATGCTACTAGTGGACCTGCAGGACTGATTGTGTCTCCTTCTTAAGTAGCCTTTTAAACAAATCTCAGGCCTGCCATTGTAGCCTTTATGTGCAGTTCAAACTGCCATTTCGACTTGGCAAAATAAACCTTTTGCCAGTCTTAAACCTTCCTTTGTAATACATATAAGTCACCCCTAGGGTAGGGCCTAAACAGCAAATATTGCATATTTAATTTCACATTTCCTGGTAGTGAACAACTGTCAAATTCGTTTTTCACTACTGCAAGGCCTACCTCTCCCACAGGATAACATTGGATTAACTTATTACATTGTACATCGAATTTGGGGATTGTTAGCAGCAGTTTTCCTACCACCGCGTACTGCTGAAAACTATCGCCCTGTTAGTGATGTATCTACAAGACGTCGCTACATGGCGATAGTTTCAGGGAGCCACAGTAAAAACTGTCGCTAACACTAGCGTGAAGGCGATAGGAATTCTGGCATTAATGGGCGAAAAGTAACAAAAGGCCCATTAGTGACAAAAAAATGCACGTTAGTCAGCCCAACTTGAGTTTTATTCCATCTATAGGCAAAAATAGCCTATCAGTCCACCTCCAATGAAAAGTGGGATAAACCAATGGAATGCAGAATGGAGCATCCAGGGCCAAGTGCAGCACAGATACACAACCCCTCAAGCCTCCCAACATCCTGGATGACCAGCCAGAGTCCCAGGGAAAGAGGAAATTCAGGGCTACATCTATGAACAGAGGGGCATTGCGGTGCAAAACCAGTGATGAATCACTTTTCATTGTGCACTCCTTGCAACACCATGGCATCCAAAACCTTGAAAGCGCAGACAGTCCCCAGGACCTGGAGGCCTTGCTGGTCCTTCGTCTGGAACCCGGAGTGGGATGCAGAGGTGCTGTGGAGTCGCTGGGCCATGGCGGTAGACATTGAGGTACAGCGATTGCCCTTACATGGTGGTGAAGTCTGGAAGGTCGCATGGAGACACGTTGCTGACCTGTGTGAGAAGACCGCATTGAGCCCCTTGGAGCTGTGAATGGTAGAGGCGCTCCTGCGCACCAATGTAGGGAGGTCTGCATCACATACTGTGATCCACCACTACACTGGGGTGCACAGAGGAGATTACCAATGGTGGGCGGTGCCTCTGTGCATCACAGGCTGGATGATGTTGCACTGGCCGGACGCTGTGGAGGATGAGGCCCCCACCGAACTTGTGTTGCGGAAGTGCTGCAACTTCTTGCCTAAGGGGGCCCTGTTGCATTACCTGCATCGGGAGGTTCCCCAGCGGACCTGGCCCTGACGGCTGTACCCAGGCTTGTGAAATCCCACTTGGCTGAGGCTCCTGGTGGCTGAGTCACAGATTTAGAGAGAGTGCAGTGGATTGACCACAGTGTCAATGTACAGATAAGGAGAAGGTAGGACAAGTAGCGGTGGAGGCCCGGGGGTCAGGTCGCCCAGGCCTAGCACCTGTAGATGATGCACCCCCAGTGGCGGCTCATCTGCTATGGCGGAAGAGCATCGGTCCACTGCTTTCAAGCAGTGCAAGAACTGGCAAAATAATAACATGATGATAACTTTCTGATGCACACATGCTATGTTTACTTTGCATAGGGCTGCTCCACTCATGGAGCAAGTCAGTGGCAGAGTGGTATGCCCACTCAAGTGCGCAATGACTGTTTGGTCAGCCCTTTGTGCCTGCCCAAAGCAGTCATGCGCACTTCCCTGTTCACAATGCAGGCTGCAGCTTGCATGGAGAACATGCCCACCCTTCCAGACCCTGGCTGAACGCCTTGTCACGGTGCTGAAGAACAATCACAATGCCGCATTGCAGTGTTGTGATTAGCTTAGGGGAGGGAGCCTGGCTGCCTGCTTCCTGTTCTTGGAAGCAGACTCAGGAGAGGAGGAGCACAGAATATGCAGGACCCAGCTTTGAGGTAAGAATTCATTAGAAAAAATATTTACAACCCCCACTCACACACCCCCCTACATTCCCCCTCCATTGTCCTTTCCCGCGTTTCCCACCTCCCAGCTGCCAGTCTCCCTGCAGCTGTGTGTTCATGCAATGCGTGCGTACCACTGGTGTGCCAAAGGAATATATGATGTTACAACGCATACCATTACATCACATTCTATTACAATGCATACTAATAATACGCATATTGCAACAGTAGGGAAAGTGCTGGATAGTGGAGGGGTAAAAATTACTATTCACACTCCAGTGAGTGCAACCGTAAGACTAACACTTGCACCCCTAAACCCATACCCACCCTAAGACTTAAAATTCTCCAATACTAACCTTACAATGCGTTGTAATGCCATGCGTTGTAATGGCATGCGTTTTAATGGACATCTCCCTTGTCAAGGGCAAGCCATAGGTAAGCCTGTCTGCGTCCGTCCGCCCCTGGATCGCGACCAGCACCAAGGACCCCTCCTTTCGGACACTCCACTGCTACGACACCAGAACCCTCCTCGCCATAAACCCTGGGCGCCACATCTCCTGCCATCTAGCTACACTGTGGAATTCTCTTGAACCCTGCACCTGTCGAAACAACAAAACCACCTTCTGCCACATCAACACAACAGAGCCTAATACCACCGAGCCGACCAACAGTGCACCCCCAGACCCTCTCAACTGCATCATACTCAATGTGCGGTCATTCCACAAACACGCAACAGAAATCTGGGACCTCCCTGACGCATCCTCTTCAGACATCGCCCTCTTCACGGAAACCTGGACAAACCTCTGATCTGGACCGGACATCGCCATCCCTGACGGCTACTAAATGAACCGCAAGGACCACCCCGACTGTCCAAGAGGAGGCATTGCCATCTCCTACAAAAGCACACTCCGACTGACCACACACTCTAATGACCCAATTGTGACCATGGAACACCTCCACTTCCAGTTTCCAGACAAACCCCAACGAGATCCTCTGCGGCACCCTCATCTGCAGGCCCCCTGGGCCATGGACCCCCATTCACCTATACTATTGTAGGCATCATTGCACCCTATGCTCTCCCATCCTACTCGGAGGCCTCAAGTTCCACCTGGACAACCTCAGTGACCAGAACACCATCCCCTCCTAGGCAAGCTCGCCAACATCAGATTCAAGCAGCTAGTCACCACACCAACCCTCTTAGCAGGACACACGCTCAAGCATGTCTCCTCCGCCAGCGGGAAGTTCAACTACAGCCACACCACCGGACTATCCTGGACGACTATCATTGTATACATCATGCCTTCGCCAGGCCCATCGTACACCACCACCATCATCGGCCCCCCATGCAGCTGGATCAACGCCACCGAAGAACTTCTCGTCAACTCCCTCAGCACCACCACTCCGCAAACGCTTACAGACGATAACACAGCAGCGTGCAATTTCCACCGATGGATCTCCAATTGCGCCGACACCCTGGCACCCCTCAAGAAAAGACCAGGCAAACAACACTCCAAGAAGGCCAACTGGTTCACTCCCACCCTTCACTAGTCCAGATGCCCTGCAGACGTCTTGAGAAGTGATGGAGCCAATCAACTCCGCAACACAGTCACCACTGCACCATGGTGCAAGGGTGCCTGCGTTGGTGCATGGCATCCATTGTGCGCCAACGTAAGTGAAAAAGACTGTGGGGGCTTAATCATGAGCCCCTTTTGACAGTTTCACACCAACAGTGAGTCAGTTTCTTGACGTACTTGCAGTGTGATTCTTGCACCACGTTGCATCATATTTGCTAAGTAACGCATGTAAGAATATGCATGACCTTGTGAAGCCCTGTGCCACATTATGCCTGCATCAGGTATGATGTATGCAGGGTGTGCGTTTCCAAGAAACAAAGCCTCATAAGAGTAGCACAGTGAAATCCATCAGATTTCACTGCGACAATTGTAGGACGGCACTGCGTCAGTACCTTATGCCTGCCTCATGGCAGGCATAAGGGTGATGCAGTGCCACAAGGATAGGCTGGCCCCATGCATTGCTGGAGTTGCGTCATGATAGAGACACAACTGCAGCAATGTGTGACTTTAGCACTGACAGATATGTCAGAATTCCGGACGTACCTGTCATTAATTGTGCCATGGAGCGCTGCACAGTGAATACAGAGCCTTGCAAGAAGGGTGTAGTGAAAAGTGTTGCAACGCTGTTTTGTCGCAGCGCTGCAACACTTTTCATGAATGAGGCACAGGAATGCGCCCTATCTTATTGATGGTGTGCATTGCTGCCCTGTAGTTTTATCACAGGGCAGCGCTGCAACATTCCTTGCAGCACTGTCCAGCACCAAAACCTGCTGAAATCACATGTTTTTGCACCATTTTTAAGACCTGCTATTTTCTGGTCGTAAAAAACTGGCTCTAAACACACTTAGAGGCAGATTTTATGATCTTGCTTCATGCAAGGGATTCCTTGTGAATATCGCAAAGTGGGTTTAGCGGACGTATTTGAACGGGAGCTCCTACCTTGCATCTCATTTTCATTGACTATCGCTAACAGAAGTGGCGATCTTTAAAAGGCACGTTTTTGCTGAAAAACTCCCGCTAACTGAGATTAGCGACAGCTTGTACATATGTCGATAAAAAAAAAATTGCAGAAG
Organism: Triturus cristatus; assembly: GCF_964204655.1. NCBI lineage: Eukaryota > Metazoa > Chordata > Amphibia > Caudata > Salamandridae > Triturus > Triturus cristatus. The sequence continues at coordinate 478,212,868 of NC_140584.1, read as the reverse complement.
GACCGTCAAAAAAGTCCCACTAAGGCAGCTTTAACTCCTTGTAAATACGCCACTTGGTGTCTAAATATTTGTAATATAAGGTCCCCTTTAATGTTAAAGTCCCATTTGACGTCACAATTCTAAAAAAGTTGACATTTTCTTGACCCAACCATTTGGTGCATGCAGCCTATTTTCTCTGTCACATGATTAGGTGTAGCTGACAGATGGTCTTTGTGTATTGCTTCCAGACAGTGAGGAAAATGAGTATAGGAGTTGGTAGGATGGGCTTTGTCTGACTTGATGAGGGAGAGGAGCTGCCACCTACCACACTTGCACATCACAAAGGCTCTGCCTGGGCACACTACCAAAGGGTTTGACACAAGTCTATTGTGACTCCAGACAAGTTGAGGCCAGAGCAGGAAGGCAGGAAGTTCCACACACCTCTGGGGGTGGAAACCTCCAGAACCTTCACCTACTTCAAAGCTGACTGCAAGTTTAAATATGGGACCCTCAGATCAAACTCTTCAGTACACCTCTGGACCTGAAGAAGACTCAGAAGGACTGCTGTGCTGCTCTGCAAGAAGGACAGCTACTCTTTTGCCTTGTTTCCCTGCTGCCTGAGTGAAAGGACTGGACCTGCATCTTGAATCCAGAATCACTACAGTGATTTCTAGGGATATTTGTCTGGCCTCCTGATCAGAGCCTAAGGGACAGAAAAGGCTCCAACCACCTTGAACCCAGCACCTGGACACGGTCTCCTGAGAGTCTTGCCGCCAAGTGGTGTCACACATCCCTAGACCCTTGGAAGTGGGCCTGATGGTGCTCTGCCAGCCCAGCTGTGGTCCTGTGGACACAATCAATGCAGCACAATGCATCTCCTCACAGTTCCACTTTGGAACTGCTGCTGCAGGACACATTCTCCACACATGATTTTGCATCCCAGCCCTACTCTCTGATGAGGAATTATAGCTTAAACGATTATTAAGGAATTCCCAATGCTACCCTGTGAGAGAGGTATGTCTCACAGTAGTGAAACATGAAATAGGCTGTTTGTCACTACCAGGTCATGCAAAACCTAAAGGTACATGTACCACCTTTTACTTACATACTATCCCTGTCCTTAGGGTTACCTAGGTCCTTTCTTAGGGGTGACATATATGCAATAAAAGGGTAGTTTAAGGCTTGGCAAGAAGGATTTAAAATTAAATGTCAAGTTGAAGTGGCAATAAACTACACACACAGGTCCTGCAATGGCAGGCCTGAGACAGGTTTGAAAGGCTACTTCTGTGGGTGGCACATTCTGTACTTTAAGCCCATTAGTAGCATTTAACTTACAGGGCCTGTGTAAACGGGTACCATTTTACAAGGGACTCACAAGTAAATTGAACAGGTCAATCAGGTATATACCAATCACAAGCATGTTTAGGGAAGAAGCGCATACACTTTAGTACTGATTAGCAGTGGTAAAATGCTCAGAGTCCTAAGGGCAACAGAAACAAAATCAGAGAAAGAGGAGGAACGCAAACAGTTTGGGGTAACCCTGCAGGAAGGGTAATTTCCAATACCTACATATGGTGAAAATGTTGTTTTGAGTGGATGATCACCATACCTGTATCACTATTTCCCCATCTCTTTTAGAGGTGATATTTTAGCGAGCTCCGTTCTCTGGAAACCCTTTTTGGATGCCTTCTTTTACAGAACCACCAGCTGAAGTTCATTAGAAGGTGGCTCTGGTTGCATTTCTTTTTTTTTTTCAATAGAAGCATAACTTGCAGTAGCAGGTTAGCATAGGCATGAATACAGTACAAAAGAGCAAATGTCATTTGATTAAATTAATCATAAATACAAAACCATAATGAATCAACATCCGATGGAGAAAAACATTCACTTGTTCTATATAGACAGAGAAGCCCAGGCTAATATTGGCCACCAAATCCTTTTTCCTTTAATTCTTCCCTTTTTACCTCTCCGTTCATAAAGTGCCATCTCTAAGTTATAAATGTGCAAAAAGCGACCCTTCCATTGCTGAAAGGTTGGGGGTAGAGGATCAAGCCAAGCTGAGGCTACACAGAGCCTAAAGACCGACATTGCTATAAGGATTAGCTCTTCCCCGATTTTTCTTTCTGGTTCAGCTACCCCTAGTATCATAAGCTGAGGTGACAGAGAGATGTCATCTTTCAGTACATCCCCCCAAAAAACAATTATTCCAGACCAATTATTTCTATATTGGGGCAGGAGGAGAACAAATGTACCAGATCCGCACCAGGTGCCTTACATTAAAAACATGATATGCTTATCCAGGTCATCCGGGACCCACTCCAACAGACATCCGTATAGTTGTGAAATTGAGGGGCCTGTATCCTTTGTTAACAATTCCATTAAAGGAATCTGTGCGATGCATGCCGAGCCTCTGGCTTTTTTAAGAAGAAAATCCCTCCAAGTCATAATAAAGTTAAGAATCAGGCACTATCTGTATGATCATTCAGTGTGTTTTGGGGACCTTCTGACTCCTCACCCATTTCTGCTTCAAACTGTCCAAATAGCTGAGCCCAATCTAGGGAGATTGGGTTCTTCCTTAATCCCCTACATTCCTCCCGCCGTAATGCTTCTCCTTCGGCCACAGCCCATCGAACAACCTCCTCCCTCCATTTGCCTTCACAAGGTGCCGTGCGGGATTTCCAGCGCTGTGTAATTAGTCTTTTAACAAGCATCAGAGCCAACCCCGCAAAGCGGAGCAGCAAAGTCGCCTTCTTTGGTTGGAAGAGGGAAAATGCCCAACAGACAAGCCTCTATAGTGCACCGCAGGCGTTGGTGAGGAGCGCCTGGTCAGCGTGTGCACCGGAGGTGGAGTGAGTCTTGGAAGCGCAGGGTACGAGTTGTGATGCATGGGAAGCATTGGTGAGGAGCGCCTGACCAACGTGTGCATCAAAAGTGGAGTGAGTCTCGGACGTGCAGGATGCGTCGAAGGCGTTGGTGAGGACCGCCTGGTTATCGAGTGCACCGGAGAAGTGAGGCTCGAACACGGTGAGCGTTTAGTGATGCGGCCAAAGGCGTTGGTGAAGAGCGCCTGAATATCGGGGCACCAGAGTTGGAGTAAGTCTCTGTAAAGCAGTGTGCGTGCTTTGGTGCAACCTGGGACTGTGTAGGTGATCGGTTGATCATCGTGTGCACCGTAAGAAAGTGAGTCTCTGCAGCGCGGTGCACGTGTCTTGGTGCCAACTGAGACCGCCGGAAGGAGTGCCTGGTGAGTGTGCACTGGGAGTCAACGTGGATTCCAATCAGCGTTGTGTGCATGGCTTGGTGCCAGAAGAGACCCGGAGGGTGCGGTTGTGAATGTGCACCCGAAGTAAAAGTAATATCAGGGGCGTGGGGTACGTTGCCCTGTGGCTGCCTGAGAACTTCCTAACAGTCATGGCCTGGACCGGCAGCCCCGGAGGAGCTGAGCTGCAAGGCCGAGCCGCTGAGGCCCAATGAGAGAGTTCTGCACGGAAGGTCCAGTTCGAGGAAGGAGGAGAGGAGAGTGGGGTCGTGCCCCCAGGTATCGTGGATTTCTACCTGGGCAGGGTGCGGGCACGGAGGGACACTCTCTCTGCCTCTCAGTCTTTCTGACGACGTGAGCCTTTGCTCCAGCTCAGAATGGGGCCCGTACTGACGAAAGGAACGGCCGTACAGGGGCCAAAGTAAGAAGCTGTACTCTGTGTCATCATTGAACCGTTTGGGGGACAACTGTTATCGAAGAGGCTGATTGTTGTAATACACATTGCCAATATTGCTGCTAACGCACTGCCGGACTGTCTTAGGACACCTGACATTATTATTGCCTAACGAAGTACACGATTGTAGTGCTACGCATTGCATTATTTCTCACTTGCCAAGTACAGGAGTGTAGCGGCCCGCATTGCATTATTTATTAATTGCAAAGTACATGATTTTAGTGGCCCGCATTGCTTTATTTCTTCATTGCAAAGTACGTGATTGGGGTGTGACGCATTGCATTATTCCTTCATTGCGCAGTACATGAATGTAGCGGTACGCATTGCATTATTTCTCCCATTGCAGGTACCGGGGTGTATCGTTACGCATTGTATTATTCCTCCTGTGCCCAGCACAGGATTGTATCGTTATGTAGTGCACTATTGTTTGTCTATCGCAACATGTGTGATTCTAGCATTGCGACCAGCATAGCATTTTGAAAGCAGTGGTTGGGATTTTAACCTACCAGCCAGCCGGAATGAATATTACCCTTTATTCTATGTTGGCTTATGTATCGTGTGGTCTGATCGTATATCTTTTTGCATATAGCTATACTCGTTTTTATCAAACTCGTGTGGAGTCCATTTGTGGTGTGACCAGGGGGTTGCTGTGGGCGTGGTTGCACATACAGAACACTTGTGCCTTCGAGATAGACCTGACTGCTCGTGCCAAGCTACTAAGGGGGTGAGCAGGGCTATCTCAAACGGTGTCCTTACTTGGCCTAACTTTGAGTGGGGAGGCCCGGGTCACGCACTTGGTGACAGTAGTGCGGGACTGGGACTCCGGCTTCCAACAGGGCCTTATGTAAATCCATATAGAATTCCCTGAAAGCCTCCCTGACTCATCAGGGTCTGAGACTACCATTCTGATGCTAGAGGAGAGGACAAGAGAAGGGGAGGGAGGGGGGAGGAAGAGGGCAAGAAAGAGGGAGGCCAACACATATGTCCAAGTCATAATAAAGTTAAGAATCAGGCACTGTCGGTATGATCATTCAGTGTGTTTTGGGGACCTTCTAACTCCTCACCCATTTCTGCTTCAAACTGTCCTAATAGCTGGGCCTAATCTAGGGAGATTGAGTTCTTCCTTAATCCCCTACATTCCTCACACCGTGACGCTTCTCCTTCGGCCACAGCCCATTGAACGACCTCCTCCTTCCATTTGCCTTCACGAGGTGCCGTGCGGGATTTCCAGCGCTGTGTAATTAGTCTTTTAACAAGCATCAGAGCCAACCCCGCAAAGCAGAGCAGCAAAGTTGCCTTCTTTGGGAGAGGTAAAATGCCCAACACACAAGCCTCTATAGTAACCCAAGGAAAGCGTCCCATCAGTTGGGATAGACCCCGAGTCACCGCCGACCAAAACCTTCCAAATGTAGGGCAAGTCCATAACATGTGAGTAAGGTCAGCGTGTTGATGCGAACATTTTGGGCATTCTCCAGAAGCAGTGGGTACATTTTCTGTAATGCCGGCGGTGTGAGGTAGGCCCTGTGCAATATAAATAGCTGTATTGTTTTTTGTCGGAAGTTACGGGAAACCCGCCTAGGATGCACTAGGGCCAAGTTCCATTCTCGGTCGTTCAATTCCCTTGCCAGCAACACTTCCCATTTCTGCCGAAAAGATAGTAGTGGCATATTCAGATGCTCCCTCAGGCCCCAGGACAGCCATCTAACAAGGTGTCGTCCGTGTCCCATTATGTGGACGGCCCCCAATAATTGAAATGTATGGGACTCCTTCTGGTCCATCAGCCAGTAACTCTGAATAAATTGTGTGACAGCCGTGTGTGTGAGAAATAAAGTGTCTGACACTGTGTTGGTACGCATCAAATTACCATCTAGAAATAGGTCCCCCACCCTCTCCATTCCTGCCTGTGTCCCGGTCCGCAACCAAGTATTTGACAATATTCCACGCCGGGTGGGAAGACCACAAAGAGGAATATTTGGGGCATATGGGGTAGGCACTTTTGCATATTTTAACGCCTGTTTCCAATAATGTAGTGCAATATGAAAGAGAAAGGGGATCTCGTATCGTGTCAGGTTCAGGGCACAGTAATGCCTATAGTGTTCCTGCGCTACAGCCGTTCAGGAGAATAATCTATTTCAAATTAATTATGGCCAGCCAACCAATATGCCAGCCACTGCAACTGCCCAACAATGCAATGCAATAAACCTTAAAATCAGGAGCCCCCACACCACCTGCAGTGCTCGGAAGTTGCATTTTGGCCAGGGCTAATCTATGCCGCCCCCTTCCCCATCATAAGGATGACAACAAAGTAGCCAGTGTTTTAAAAATCCAAGTCAGGAGGACCACAGGAAGATTCACAAAGTGATATAGGAGTCTGGGCAGCATTACCATTTTAGACACAGCCAATCGGCCTGCCATTGTTAATGGCAAGAGAATTTATAGCCCCAACCACGTTCCCATCTATAGTGTCTGCACTAGTCCTGTAGATGCGTATCCCGAGGTACTTGAAGGTCGTGGGTTCTACTTAAAACTGTAATTGACCAAACTGCAAGTGGGGTCTAGTATAAGTGTCATAAAAGGAGTACGCCAGATTTTGAGGCATTAAGGCAAAGACCAGCTATTTCCCGGAACCGTGAAAAAACGGCTGCTATGTCCGTATTTGGATCTTTAAAATACAGTAACATGTCATCGGCATAAAGTGATCCTGAGTGGGTTGTTGCACCGGTTGGGATGCCGTATGGGGCCATTATGCGACGTAAATATTGTGCTAGGGGTTCTAACGCTAATACAAACAAAAGGGGTGACAAAGCGCATCCCTGACGAGTTCCACTGTAAATATGATATGCAGGAAAAATAGTTGTTCCTGTCTTAGCACGGGCTGTGGGGTTGGCGTAAAGCAATTTTACCCAATTGCAATATTCTGGGGGTAACCCAAACTTAGCCAGCACAGCTGGCATATATGACCAGCTCAAAGTATCAAACGCTTGACGGACATCTAGTGACAAGCATCCCACTAGAGGTACTGACTCAGAAACTGCATGTACTAGGGCATGTAGACGGCGAATATTTAGTGAGGTGCTGCATTGGAGTATGAACCCACATTGGTCCGAGCGTATTCGTTTGGGAAGTAGGGGGGTAGTCTTGATGCTAAAAGTTTACTAAGTATTTTATATTCGGTATTAAGTATTGATAAAGGTCTATATGATGTGAGATCAGTAGGGGCCTTATCCGGTTTCAATAATGATGTGACTATGGCCTCTCTAGTAGTGGGAGGCAGTGTGCCTTCTGTAAGTGAGGTAGAATTGAATTGCAGTAGTTTTGGAGTCAATGACGCTGCAAAAGTTGATTATGGGCCAACGCTTTTATTGCAGTGCGGATCTCCGCTGTGGTAAGCAGGGCTGACAATCCCTCACCATTTGAATCTATTATATAGGGGAGTTCAATCTCCCCAAGAAAGTGTATGGTTGCTTCTGTCACATCTAGGGGTGGAGATGTATAAAGATTTATATAATGTTCCTGAAAAGTCCTATTTATTTCAGCTTGAGTAGTAACCAACGTGTGTTTGGTATTATATATCGCTAGAACAGGATTGGGTGTTGCTTGGGGCTTGATCAGTCACGCTAATAATGTGCTAGCCCGATCTGCTTCGGCAGGTGTGCATAGTGTATACGCGTTCAAGTCAATCGTTCTTAAACGTTCCAAAACTTCTGCATATTTTATCCTAGCTTCTTGTAGACTGTCTGCTCCCACCTCGTCTGCTTGCGCTGCTATTTCCAGTGCCTGCAAAGTGTCCTATAACATTGGTATATCTCTAACTACCTCCCTTCTAGCTCCTACCAAGGACCCCACAGAAACTTCCTGTATCATCACTTTAAAAGCCTCCCACTCTAAGGACCTGGTCGAGGTTGTGCCTTCATTTTCTTCGAAATATGTGGTTATGGCTGTGGCTATTGTGGTGGGGAATACTTGATCCTCTAAGTGCAAGGGCTGTAGCCGCCACATTGGGATAGGCGTGGGGACTCGGCCACAGTTTAATATAATTTCTAGGGGATTATGATCAGATATGGTTTTGCCCAAATAGGTACTCTGTTTAATGGTCGGGAACAGATCTGGTGTACAGAGAAAGTGATCTAAACAGGTATGCTAGTTATGCAGGTGGGAATAGAAGGAATATTCCCGCATATTCACATGCTGTGATTTCCAAACGTCAAGGAGATTCCATCCCTGTGCCCATTGAGTCAGGGTAGCAGCTTGTGTTATAGCCTTAGTATTCGATAAAGGGGGATGGGATCGGTCCGGATGCACATCAAACACCGCATTAAAGTCCCCACCCAGGACCCATGGGTATTGAGACCAGTCTGACAGAGCCTGAGATACCCGCAATAGAAAGGCAACCTGGTCCACATTGGGAGCGTAGATGGAGCCTAATACTACTTGCTTACCATCTAGGGCCCCCGCAGCCCACAGATGTTAATAGTGGCAAGGTGGCTCTGGTTACAAATGAGATTCAAACATTTTTTCCTGCCAGGGAACTCCAGCTTCAGCAGGTGGTTCACGGTCAAGCTGGTGAATGTGCTGACTACATGTTTGAGAATTTCCTCATAGAAAAGATAGGAGAGTTGCAAGTAAAGATTTACTTTTGTAGATTCATGAATAGTATTTTGTAGTGCTATTGTAGTATTACTAAAATATAACACTATGAAAATCCTTTGCTCACAGAGGTGCTTTTTAGAGTTTGGTGGAGAGGGTAATCTGTTGAAATATACTCTTTCTTCCAAAGTGATGGTCTGCCCGGCTGATTTACCAACAGATGGGCCTTAAGTATATCAGCGAAGGAGACTACCCTGTCAGAATACTCCCTCTCTATTGCTGACATACTTCTCCGATGGCCCAATGGAGTAAAGGCCATCAGAGGCTTGGCGATTCGGCTGCCCAATCAATTTAGAGTGGTCGAATGGCCAGTTTTCACTTCTCCTTGATAAGGGGTAGTGAAAACTGAAAAATGACCCTCCAACTGTGGAACACATCACCCATGGTGTGGGGGTCATTCGTATTTTCAAAAATAAAATCCCACTTTGAGATTTTGTTTCTGAAGATACGAAATAATGTTAAAAGTTTAACGGATGCTACCATCAATTTGACAGTGCCTTCAGTCAAACCTTTAACATATTGAAGGAACTGCTGTGATAGCGGGTGCTGCCAATGTTAAGAGATGTCAACTGGGCCGGTGGACCTCTCTGGTATGCAGAGGATCCTCGGTATGGTCGGAGTAAAGTACGCCATACCCACAGATTTTCCTCTGATCTACCCCGAGTGCAGACATATAGTACTCGTAAATGTCATTTGAGAACTCCCATAGTCTTAAACTTAGATGTTTGTTGTTAGTTTAGAGCAAACATCTAAGTTTACCTTTGTGAATCAGGCCCAATGTGTTTGCCCTTGTGAACATTTCAAGGTCAAAAAAACCAAACAGCTGTCAAAAGCATGACCAGCTGAGAACAAAGTTTAAGGGAAATACAGCAAAAACGTTGGCCTTCCTCACAACATTCATAACATCCATCAGAGATTTTCCTGCTCTTACTTTCAAATGTGCCCCAGTGCAGTGCTCTGGACCATAGATTACACATTACGGATGTGCATGCCTCTCATTAAACACTGGGTAAGCACTAGAAAATATTTGAAGAATTGAGTAAGCACATATATCATTAGCTGGAATGAGACTGGCATTGCTAATTACCACTGCATAAGCGTATGCCCATACAGGCAGTTGCAGTCACTTACTGAACTCGCCTGCAAGGGGATCTCTCTCCCCTCTTAAAAGTACAGGCTTGTTGCTGCCTGCACAGTGAAATACAGAGTGGCTGCTTCAAAGCCGCACCATTTTTCACTTGAATGCGCTGCCCTGGGTGTAGCACGAGTTCAGGACTGCCCTGGGGGCAGCACATTCAATTTAATAGGGCACACTTTCCCTGTTTGCTCCAGGCGCAAACAGGAAAAGTGCGTCCTATCCATAATACAGACCCCTGAGTTTGTTTTTTTATTTGTACAATTATCCTGAAACAGAGGACACAGTATCCAAAACTTACATCTGATATTATTTATTTCCTATTGTATGGCTAGCCTAATAGACAGCCAACTATATTGTCCTTCAAATATCCAGATTTGAGAAGTCACAGAATATCTTCCTACTCGTTTTACAGGACAGCAAAGCACTGCATGTTATTCCATGTCAACAATATGCAGCTGAGACTAAAAGACTTACCAGCTAAGAAGATTATGTTTTCCTCCTAAAATCTTTCTGTTTTGGTGCCAATTACATCGTTTTTGTATTAGCAGTCTTCTAAAGAATAATATGTCTGATGAAATTTCTCTCAGAGCATAGTAGTTGCCACCAAGGAGCTTATGAATTACTTCCTTTAATTTAGAAGTTCAAAAGAATGTGTTTTTCTTTCAAAATGTTCCAAATTCTGCATTGCTGCTTTGACAGCAAAAACACGAAATGCCCTTCAGGAATCCGAGTGTTTTCTCGTCTCTTACTAAGTGATGGAGTGATGTGTGTTGTTTAGCGACAGTTATCAGAGTACTATTTAACTTTGAACTGCTAGCAAGCTGGTACCAACGTGTTTCCCCCATCTTGCTGCATATGCTAAATCAGCACCAACATGTTAACCCCTTCCATGCTCATGACGGAACGGTTCCGTCATGAGCCACGGTTGAGCTGTGCTCATGACGGAACCGTTCCGTCATGAGCCCGCCCGCGCTCGAACCCTTCAGCACCGCGGCGGAATTCGCCCAGCGCTGAAGGGGTTAATAAATGAAAAACTGATGTAATTTGTCATGAAAGTTTAACCTCTGTCTTCAGTAAACAGCTGAATCCATCGTAAATGTGTGCGTCTTAGTCAAAGGTAGAATGCATTTTGTCTATAATTATGCATCCCTGAAGGGTATCTCTCTACTTCCAAAAAACAAGGGCCTGATTTACAGTTTGGTGGAGAGGGTGCCCTGTTGCAAGTCTAACAGAGTACCCTGTTCGCCAAACTGACAGTCGCTTACCTCATTTAGGGCCTGATTACGATGACGGTAGGACCACCACCGGCAGCCTGTCTGGGGCGGTCTCACCGCCATTGTAATACTGATTACTGACCGCCACATTAGGATGGCAGGCAGATGGTTGGTGGTTGGAGAGACCGACCACCACAGACCAGGAAAAACCTGGAGGTAAGGGACATGAAAAAAACAATAATGACCACCAAACCCTGAGAGAAATTTCTCACGTTGTGGGTATCATTAGTTTTTTTAATTTTTCAAAAACAAACTTCCACTTTGGGAGTTTGTTTTTGAAAAACAAAACCTTTTGAAACATTTCATGGACAGCTGCCATGACTGATGGTACCATCTGTCAAACATTTTGTACTTTGACAGGAACCCTAGGGTCACCACTACATCCGAATTGTAAACAGACTCTGTGTCTTCAGTTTACTCACAGCAAGCTACAACCGGTTTTAACTCCCACAAGGAAATAAAAAAAGCCCAGGGGCCAGATTATGAATTTGGTGGTCCTGGAGTGGGCTGCCACACCTGCACCCCACTCCTGGACCGCCAAACTTGGCCGCCAGCAGCCCGCCAGATTACAAATAATCTTGTGGTCTTGCAGGCGGTCCTTTGGTGTTTCCCATTGTGGTTCATATTAAAAAGGCACTGCAATGGGAACGCCAAAGCCTGTTCCTGCATGACATGGACTGTAAAGTCCATGCTGTGCAGGAACTGGGGTTAATGCACACAGGGGGGCACAACATGTGCTCCCCTGCATGTACATCATGGCACTGAGGCAACAAGGGACCCCTTTGTTTCCTCTCTGCCACAGTTTTCATGGAGGGCTCACAGTGGCACCGCCAAGTATATTGTTGTTTCAAGACCACCGCAACACCGCCAGTGATCTCTGATCCCTGGCGGTTGCAGCAGTCCCATGGCGGTCTGACTGCCCAATTTGAAATAGGGCTGTCAAACCGCTGGTGCAGCAGTGCCCACACTGCCACCATGGCTACGGCAATCCATCAGACCTCCGTAGTCATAATTAGGCCCTAATTCACACATCATGTTCATTCTTTTTTTAATATTCCATGTTCACAAACAATTTAATCAATTACCAATTTAATCTGCATGAAAAAAATGAAATACAAACTCATACATTGACATGAAAGAAAAACAAAAGACTAGGCAGATGCAAATGCACTGTTCGAAAAACTACTACAGCTATACAATGCACATTTGTTTACAAAGATGACCCACTGGCGTGCCAGCGTATGGAAACCAGTATCAATAATACAAAGGCAGCTTTTTATCTTTATCATGTGTCAAGTTCAACAATAGGAGATGAAGCCACAGAACATAGCAGATATAATTGTAATACAGTAGAATACCACATTTGTTGAATTCTCTAGTTCACCTCCACAGAAGCAAATATTACAAGAATCACTAGCTATCCCTTCCATGGAAAATTAGCAGACAATAATTACCAATATCGTTGCATACATATCAGAAATGCACAATGTTAAATCAGGACTGAATGTACTGTAACATAACATTGCTTGCTAAAAGTTCAGTCTACTTGGTAAAAATTGAGCTGTCATTGTAGACTTAGAAGATCGTTCTGTTGGGTCTTTGTAGGAATCCATCAGGCCTCTTTTAAAATTTGAAGGATGGGCTGTCACAGAGTTTGGGGGCCACATGGTACGTGGTAGTAAATGTGGAAGGGGGCTGGGGTAGTGACTGGAAAACGGTTTATACTTATTTCTAAAATAGAGGGGTTTATGGACTAATAAGAAGGGGTTTAGGGAGGGACTAGCCTCCACTCTCAAAAGAGTAAAACTGTTGCTATTCACAAACTACACTTCTAAAGATACTGAAGCCAAAATGGGACCCAAAGTAGTAGTATATTTCTCTAGTTCACAGCTAGAGTAAGTCCAGCACCACACATGACCAAACACTGGTACTGCAATAACCTCCCATGGAAAATAACAGAGCTAGGGACTTAAAAAACCTCCCATAGGAAATAATAGTGAATTAAATTACATTTAAAATAGTGAAAAATCAAAATAAATATAATGTTTGTGTTAGTAAAAATCTAAAATATATATACATTATTTTTAATTAATTCTATGCGTTACTTTTAATAATTATTAATAAACAATAAAGAGTGCCATTTTTTTACAGTCTTTGGGAATTAGATTTTTAATTTAAACTTCAGAAAAGTTTATAAATTGTAAAATCAATTAAAGATTTATTTCAAAATTAAGTTAATAGTTCTTGAGCATTTTTTATTTTATTCTATATTTAAAATAAATATAAAACATGAATTTACATGAATATTTAACATAAAAATAAGTTAGTATTTTTTTAGTACAATACATTTTTTTTCTTTTCTCTAAATGTTACTATAGAAAGGCTCCACAGTGGGGGTGGAATGCCCTCAATAGTAAAGTTTAAAAAAGTTTAATAAACATCATTGGGAACACACTCCTTATTTGTCTCAATATGACCGATCCAAACAAAACTCAATAAATGTCATTAGACTCCTCAAAGATAAATGTCAACATGTTTCAGCCATTATGGTTCTACTCCTCAGGACCAAGGAAGACAAGAGAATACCAACCTATAATGTACGTTATAATCAAAAGTTCACACTGCAGATTCTACAATTATATATACAGAAATGTGTTTAAACCTAGGGCAATTGCTTATGACCTATGTCTGGGAATACCCATTCTAATTAAGGAGACTTACTCAGACAGCACAAGTGCATGAGAGTCACATCTGCAAGAACTATTCACAGAAAATAACTAGATTTTGTAACACAGAAATAAAAGAAGGATTTTTGCTAGAGTCACATGTAGAGCCTGGGGACCTCAATCAGCACCCCTGTGGGCTGTGTGCCACCTGTCACGGCAGAAGAGGCTATGGCCTCCATTGCCCTGGCACAGGACTGTCTGCCCTATTCAGTGATCCCCAGCTATCCAGAAGTCATCTGTAAGCCTATACTTGAGTTGGAACAGCAGTAGTTCCCCTGTAGGCAGAGGGAGATGCTGAAAGTGCACCATGTTGTTTGCACCCTGCTTGGCATTTCTATTTGTTTTCCAAACTCAAACTCCCAAAGTAGGAGATAGGTTTGAAAAGAAACAATCAATGGCCTACCTACAGATGGGTGAAATTGGAACTCACACTTTAAAACTAAAACAACACACATATAATATAAATAAATTAAGGACTTTGCATTAAGAATATTTGGGTTGGTGTCTGACAATTATGTTACAACATTCAGGTACTTTCCAAACCCATCTGACCAGAGCTGATAGAACTTGGTGAATGGCTCAGTATAAGCATGATTAGGTTCAATAAAAGGCTGGAAGGTTGTTTCTTATACTGACTTGGACAATTCGATCATGTGTGAACACTATCTTGCACCAGTATCTAGTACACTCGAAGTTGAATGGCCCCCAGAGAACTGAGGAGCAGGGCTGACCTGTGGGTTAGCAATAAAGTGTGCAGTAAGATACAGGGGATAATAGTTCACTAACCCATAGTTACTCAGAAATGCACAAATCAGAGGGGATGGTTGACGATCAATTCAAACCATGGCAGATGAATCGAGTGCACTGGTGGATGATGACTTACCAGTGCCAATAATGGTGAGATTTATAGTCTAAAAGGCGGGGCACACACTCAAAGTAGATTTGTATTGTAATAACGAAAAACAACAGTCTGTGCAAACACTGGGCATTCAACAGAAATCAGCATGGGAGTTACTGCAGGATTTTTTGTATATTTACAAATATTTACTGTCAAGCGGACTCTGGCAAGAATTCAATTATTTTTATCTAAAGTGTTTCCTTCTCTTATCCTATGGGATATTGTATGTATAAAATGGAATGCCACTGAAAGTTGATCACTTTCCGTCCTCCAGGGAAAGACAAAGGGCCCCATCTACAAAACACTGGTTGCAACTTTTTTTTGCATCCAGTGTAAACGTTTGCGAATAGTCTTCTATACTAATATGTTAGATCAAAACAATTCCAAATCATGGTGGGTCACAAACCAATTAATTTCATAAATTTTCATGAGATGGGTCACAAATCGCATCTCACTTCGATTGGATACCATGACAAGGAGGGTGGCATGCTGGGGACAGCAGACCACCAGGTCTATGATCACATTTTTAAAAAATGAACTTTTTAAAAAAATGCGCCTCGATTTCCATAAAGTAAATGGGGCTGCATTTAAAAAAGGGTTTTTTAAAAATTATATTTGTTTAAGAGATGGCGGTGGTCCACTGTGTCCCTGCTCACTCCTGAGCAAACTTTTTTTTTCATTCATAGAAAAGGAACGTGGTCCCAAACGAGCCAAAGGGTTACCACCTGCTTTGAAGAGTTGGCAATCTGTAAATGGTTTGCAACCAAAATTGCGGTTCTAAGCCATTGATACATAGCACTACAAATCGATATTTGGAAGCCACGCCATTACTAAACCCCTTCCAAGTTGCAATTTGTAATGCATTTCCAAACCAATTTTGAGATTCAGTATAAATGGGTTTAGTACATTTCTAAAATTCAGTTAGTGGTTGCAAACCTTAGGATTTAGAGAATCACAGGAATTGCGTTTGCTAAAAGGCTTAGTATATTAGACCCCAAATTCAGCAAACCAGCCAACCAGCTGCCAAACTGTGTTGCACTTTGCTGCCTCGGTCTCTGTTATTTTTCCATTTGGTCTGCTTATCAGCCACTCTGTGTTATCAATGAATGTTATCTTACTATTTGACCATAATGCACTTAGATCTATAAAGGCGACCTCTAAAGGAAGCTAAGTGGTCTGCAGATTTACAGTCCACTTTGGGCTTCAGTCAGTGTAGGGTGGAGTAAGGCAGGGTATGTACAGCGCTCAGTAAATATTGGAACCCTGGTGAGGAGTATTGTCAGGGTGTGCTAAAAACCTTTTATTCAAGAATGAGGCATAACGTGGATTCCAGATTTATCGCAGATTTTGCCTACTTACAGAGCAGTTTTTCCATACATATTGCACTAGGTTTCACCTGTTGAAATCTGTCTCGGGAAACAGTAGAGGCTGACAGGGAACGAAAGTGGAGGGGTGGGGGAAGGGTGTGCAAAGGGGATTGGGAGGTTCATTGCACAATTTACATTCTTGATGAGTCCACAGCTGCCTCTTCTCCATCGTGTTGTCCCTCCTCTCTCCGGAACCAGGAAGCTCCCAGGCTCCCTCCCATGACCAATTGGTCTGGGGAGGGCGCTCAGACGGGACCTGGGAGGGTTTGCATGTTTCTCACCAGGCTGTGTAATGCAACCTGGTGAGGATCATGTAAAGTGTGCATGGCTGCTTGGGGTGGCCCTAGAGGGCCGTCCAAGTAGTCATGAGCACTTTGGAGTGTGCAGCAGCCACCCCTCCTCCCGGATATCATGGGAGCCCAGCCCCGCTCAACCTGGCCGGAAAATAAACATGATAATAACAGAAATAACTTTTGTTATTATCATTTTATTTTTTTACACTGCTGCACGATCAGTGGGGGACGCTTCTCCGCCTTAGCGGAGGAGCCACCACTGTCGGTAAAACAGCAGGGTGATAACTATTGTACAACTCTGAATTCTGAACCCTGTGCAAACTTCCAATTGTGAAGGGACCTGAATTAACCTGTGAACTGCGGAGATTGCAGAAGACTAATATATGTTTTCTTCTGACCAGTGCAGAAGCCATAATCAAATATGACATAATTGAGAGGATTTTGAAAGTCTGTGTTTTCTTGTGTTCATCACGTTATCTTGTCTCTTTTTATAAAGCAACAGGGCATTCAAACAATGCTGCGATTTTTTGCAAAATGAATCTCCTCTCTTAGAAACTGACCAGCTGAATGTTATGTTAGCTTTAACAAATACATGATAAATAGCATCTCTCTCATTAAGTATTTATAAATTCAAATAACTTTATTTCGTCTGAAGCCATAAAAGTAGCCAATAGATGAAAATACAATAATGCATAAGGCCTAGATAGAATATTAATACATGTAACTGCATACTTCTGTTAAAACAGTGACATAGTGCAATATTTATCTAAAAAAATTACTAATGTTACAGGTTCTAGCACTGAGCAGCTGTTAAAGCAACAACACAATACACTATGTTCTCACGTGTACACATCTAGGAGTGCAAATTCCAAGAAATGGCTAGAGTCACCATAGCTACAAGACCCACACAATTTTTAGTATCACAGTACTTCCATATTCTTTCTTCTTTTTGTCCACATTAATCGCAGAAATGTTGCCACCACATAGACATACAAGGAGAGAGCATCAGTTATTACTATTGGAAGGGCAACAGAGTGGCTAGAAGTGCCAAGTTGTCTACATATCGGTGTTAGCCATGTAGATTTAAATTGTGTGTATGAGGGGCCCAAAAATAACCCATGTGGAGCAGACTCTTTACAGAAGGGGCAAAATATCGAAAAAGTTCCTGCCCACTTTGCTACAAATGACTTCAAAGGCAATGAGATAACTCTAAATTGATAATAAACTTTCGTGTCTGGTGGTACAGATATCAGATCCTAGTATTGCTCAAAGCCATGGGTGGGTTTGAAGTCCAGAAACTCCCTAGTCAAAATAGAGCCATTCGCTTTTTGTTTCTCCCTCTGGAGGACACAAAGTCAATACTGCTTCTTTAATACATCCTTGGGAGGAATATGGGTTGAAGGTGGATGTATCGAAAAATCACTGAAACCAAAAGCTTTTTGATTGAGGACAACCAGGGAATTTGATTGAATCTATCCACCCTGTCTTCAATGGCTGCTACATAATGCACCAACTCAGGAGTAGTCCAGATTCTTCTCTAATAAAGCAAAGGACGCAGGGCTGTCTTATGGGCGAGCATCTTTACGCCCATGCCTAGTGCTATAGGATGCAATGGAGTACTAGGTGGAAGTAAAGCTAAAGATCTTATGAATTTGTTCTCGGATCTCTGCAAGTCAATGAGATTAGTAAAGCCCCATAACTCAGCTCCATAGAGGGCAGTTCCTAGTGCCATTCCCTCATAAATTTGATGTGCAGGTGCAATCAGCTTTGTGCAAGAAGAGCGATGATGTCTTAGAATTACACCAGCAACCTGCCTGCGACAGGACATGTTGGACGCAAGTTTAATGCCCCAGTAATCGAAACAATTGACTCTCTCCAGTGTCTTGCCCCCTAATACTATGCTCCCTCTGAACTTTTTGTGATGATTAAATGCCATGAATTTAGTTTTGGTTATATTGATCTCTAGACCATGCTCCAAGCAAAAGACACAAAAGCCATTGAAAGGTTTCTGCAAACCAATTGGGGTTTTCGAGATCAGCAGTGTATCATCAGCAAATAAAATTATTGGTGTCTTAGCATTAGCTATGGAGGGAGCATCTGCTGGAATCTTAGAAAGAACATGAACAATATTGTTGATATATAGGGAGAAAAGGATTGGATCAATAAATCTGGTGAACAGTGGGTCTAAGGGAAAACAATATTTATAGACCTGCCCAAGTTCCAATCCCCTAATACTAAACTGAACACAAAAACGGAAACTGGGGGTCTAGTAACAAAACAGCACGAAAGTGATGAGCAAGAAGGAGCCAAAGTGCACTAAACCAACACTAACCATGAGCAGAGCATGGATAACCATCAATAGAGCTCAGCGAGTCGAGCAAATAGTGAGAGAAAGATGACTCTCATGATCATTAATCTCATTTGGTGATCCAACTATTGGCAGAGATATATCCCTTGATCATGGGGATTGTCTCGCAAGTTAGAAGCTCTGTTGCTCAAGCTGGCTAGTAAATATTGACCAGCAGCACACCAGGTGTGAAGGATACAGAAAGAGGAAAATATCCTATGAAGTGCAGTGCAAAAAAAGAGTTGGTGAAAGCTAAAAAAGGTTATGTAGAAGGGATAGTTCTCAATATTCCAAGCAATCTACACACCTTGATTAAAAGGGTGTAACAAGGTTATAGCAGTGCTGACAGGTAACTGCTATGTTAAGGTCAACATGTTTCAGCCAGCAGGGTTTACCTGCCTCCGGCTTTCGTCAGGACCTATGTTGCACAAACACAAGCTACTGCAAAAAGACACATTGATAAGTGTGAAATGTGACTAGCATATATAAGGTTGAAAAAAGAGATAAATACAACCTTCAGTAATCTAAATCCTCTAGATCAAAGGGTGTAGTCATCACCCCACGTAATCTGGGATTATACCTCACCTACGACGGACAGAGCGGGGCCTCTTACACACGAGCATGGTGCCCGGGTAACATAGCAGTTACCTGTCAGCACTGCTATAACCTTGTTACACCCTTTTAATCAAGGTGTGTAGATTGCTTGGAATATTGAGAACTATCCCTTCTACATAACCTTTTTTAGCTTTCACCAACTCTTTTTTTGCACTGCACTTCATAGGATATTTTCCTCTTTCTGTATCCTTCACACCTGGTGTGCTGCTGGTCAATATTTACTAGCCAGCTTGAGCAACAGAGCTTCTAACTTTCGAGACAATCCCCATGATCAAGGGATATATCTCTGCCAATAGTTGGATCACCAAATGAGATTAATGATCATGAGAGTCATCTTTCTCTCACTATTTGCTCGACTCGCTGAGCACTATTGATGGTTATCCATGCTCTGCTCATGGTTAGTGTTGGTTTAGTGCACTTTGGCTCCTTCTTGCTCATCACTTTCGTGCTGTTTTGTTACTAGACCCCCAGTTTGCGTTTTTGTGTTCAGAAAAGGATTGGAGCCAATATACAACCTTGGCGGACCCCTTTTGGTACCGGTATGCTATCATTCAATTGGCCCTGGTTACCCCAATGCACTCGGGCAAAGTTCTTGTCATATTGCTCTCTCTGTATATACTATACCAAAGTAAGGTATAGTGTCCACAGAGTCCAGTGGATCCCTAAAGGTTTACAGGGGTATAAATAGATAACACCTTACTCTCTTTGTGGTAGTGTGGGCAAGCAGTAAGGCTTTATCGGAGGGTAGTGTTAAGCATTTATTGTACACACTCAGATAAGAAATGATGTCACAATCGCAAAGGAAGTTTTGGGGCAATTCATCAAGCGGGGGCTGAGAAAAAGGGGTCTTCCAAAAAAGTGTGTTTCCCGTGTTAATTCCCATAGGGATTTTCAATGCAACTACAGCCCAGACTGCTGGATGGAATTACACCAAAGTTGGCAGAAAATTAGCTCTTGGTCCAGAAATGGTGCTTTTTTTTTAATTTGGTGTAAATCTGTTCAGTAGTTTCAGAGTAATTGAAAGAAATCCAAGTGTGTTTTTTCCAGGGATGCAAAGGCTCTGCGAACAATCCCGATCCCGCGCTGAGAACTGATTGGCTGCCAACACTTGAACCAGGAAGTGTTGGCAGAAATATTGAGACTTGGCTCCATCCTAGTCTCAGGAAAAACATTTTAAAAAACGATAAGGGGGCAGGTTAGGAATACCCTGACCCCTTAGCTCAGGTTCTTGGGTTCCAGAGGGACCCCAACAGAGCAAAAAAGCACTTTTAAAAAACGTTTTACCCTGAGATAGCAATAGAAGCACGAATCCGCTGCAATTTAAAAAAAAAAAAAACACAAGCGCCGGACATCTTGTATTTCAAATGCAACAAGCAGCCGGGGCTGCTGCAGGTAAGACTGGTGGGGCGATGGGGCCGGCTGGGGGGTGATTTCAAGAGAAGAACACAAGGGAAAATTAAATAAATAATTCATTTTCCCTCGTGCTCCTCTCTCGAAATCCTCCCCCAGCTGGCCCCCACCACTCATACCTGCAGCAGACGCGGCTGGCAACCAGAGATTCTGATGATTTGATCCACATTAAAATCGTAAGTTAATTGTATCAAGCGATAGTGTTAGGATTGCAAAGTGGCCACAAATGTAATTTAGGTGTGCAAATGCACCGGAACATGTCTTCTCGCTAACGAGCTTAAACAGTGACAGGCCGCAGGTATATGCAAAACAACACGACGGCTGAAAACAGCTCTTTTAAAGCGTGCGCTTCTCACATCGCTTGGAGAATGAGTTGATAAACAATAAATGAAAGGAAGCAGCGCCCGACATCTTATGTGCCAAATGCAATAGGAGGTTTGATATTTTGAGTCTGCATTTAAATGGGGAGTTGAGGGTGACAATGAATCGCTCACATGCCTCTGTGCTAATGCATTTGAAAATCGACACACTGCAGATGTATGCTAAAACAAGGCTTTACACTCTAGTGAACTAAACAGACAGCTACAGCGTTTGAAATGAGTAACTAGAAAGTGTGCACCTCCCACATGCCCTTGAGTTTGAGTTGATACATTATAACGGTGAGAAAGCAGCGTGCAGCATCTTATCTGCCAAATGTAACTGGACAATAGCGAGCAAAGTGCTAAGCATGGAAATCTGCAAAGTGCAACAGCGGGGGAAACGGCTTCAGAGGTGTGAGGGAGGGAACAACATCAGGCTGCACTGAGGTAGAATACTGGGAGGGGTGACTGACCATGGGGTATGCAGGGGTGTAGGGGACTCAAGGAGGGGGGCATGCAGAAGGATATGACATATATTACCCAAGCATGCAGCACTACAAGCTTGCATATGCATGTTTTCAGACACCCTCTTTCAACAGACACACAGATAGATAGATAGATAGATAGATACATAGATCTATCGATAGATCGATCGATCGATCGATAGATAGATAGATAGATAGATAGATAGATAGATAGATAGATAGATAGATAGATAGATAGATAGATAGATAGATAGATAGATAGATAGATAGCTAGAGAGTTGGGGTTTCAATGCTGCTGTGGTTTTACAGCGCACTGTACAGAGGTGCTTGCAGAGGA
This sequence comes from Triturus cristatus, assembly GCF_964204655.1. NCBI lineage: Eukaryota > Metazoa > Chordata > Amphibia > Caudata > Salamandridae > Triturus > Triturus cristatus. Next base: position 478,191,280 of record NC_140584.1, on the reverse strand, counting down.
GGGGCGGGCGGCAGAAACCGCCACTTATGTGCTTCTGTTTGTCTGATGTTTTTATCTGCTCTTTTGCAGTGTGCTCCTCTTTCTTCAGGAAGAGTGTTGTATTTGACAGCCAAGGGGTGTGGACAAGCGCAGACACTGCGAAACTGGGAAGTGGTGTATTACAGCATTCGTCCACATCAAGAGTTAGTGGCAAGTGAAATGTGTCTAGCGTGCATGGCTTTAGTGAGCGTCACTTGCATTTTAAGACCACCACATGTGCACCAGTGAGAGTGATGCTTTTGACAGCACAATAGCACTCTAGAAGTGACCTGCAACAAATGCCATACTCATGTTCACAACAGCACACATAGTTAAGGCATTCCATGAACTGAGCCCCGTGCCATTGAGGTCAGCCGGACAGGAGTGGCCATGGGCGACGAAGGCACCAGGTAGGAGTTCAGTTGGCTTCCAGGGCAATCAGCTCAGGCAGAGTGTTCCTCCCCTGCCTGCTAGCATCCTCGGGGGCAGGGCAGCCAGTGAGGATCCTCTGTGCAGTTGATGTTTCATTTACAAGCGCTGTTGGCTAGCTGGTTTTAGGACATGTCTTACCAAGCATCCTGAGTGTATTTCTTCAAAATGGCCATCCACATTCAGAGCTGCTGCTTTCACTGGCTGTGAAAATTCATGGTGCAATTACAAAACATGGATCACTGTAAAGGCATAGCACGAAGCCACTGTGAAGTACAAATACATCGTGTACTGTTACCTGACCTCCTGCCCTGTTATTGCTTTGCAAGCATGGTTACAGAAATGGCAGCTTCCTTTTGGCAGTGCCTGCTTGGAAACATGTGCACCTCAAGAGAGCATTCCTGTGCTGTCTCTGAACCTCTATTCCTCCCTTACCCTAGAACACCAGTCACAGCCAGCAAGTGTGGGCTGTTGTACAACACAAGACTGTGCTGCACATTGCCTCTATGCGTTTTCTCGGTCAGGAAGCCATTCTAGTTCTTTGTTAAGTCCATGACACTCGCTTTCTGCATGTCCCCACTAGCTCCTTGTTTGGACAGATAAGTGATTAAAGCACAGGTTTAAATCATGAACAAACTCAGTCACCCTATCACATTCATAGACAGAGTTCACTCTACGTCACCAACAGGGCCCCATGTTTTCTTGTGCCCCCTTTTAACATCCAGTAACAAGGATTAACCCTTCCTCCTCAAAAGAACTCCCTTTAAACAGGTATTCAGATAAATCCTTTTATCTGATTAATGTCCGTAGGCCTAGCTCCTTAGCACCGTACAATGTTGCTGACTGACAACCAAGGAGCACAGGGTACCCTCAAAGGCTATAACTTGAGCAGGTCCCGCTCTAGAGGAAGATGGCTCACACCCAGACGAGACAGAAAGTTAATGTCACGAACCCTGTCTACTCTTGTAGGTTTATATTGAATCCATTTATAAATTATGAAAGCAAATAAAATATTATCCATGAATGGTGCACGATAAATTGGCTCCAATTCCAGTGGTGGACAAAGGTTACAGGGACGTTATAGTCAGGGCACTGGAATTATGTGATAGTGCAGCCGTGGTGATTTTCATATTATTATAGATTTGCTTCATTTACCAGATAATCTGCAGGTTTTTGAAAAACTATTTCAAACGGTTTCAAAAGTTAATAAAAAGGCGGTCACCCAAGTTGCTACACAGTGGAAGGCCCTTTGCAAAACGGAACTGATCACCTTTCTGTGGTTAAAGGCATATTTGTGTGTTAAATGGGTACTAATGAGGTGTAACCAATGCACATACAGTGTTACCAAATTTAAAAATGATGATACAATAATGTAATATTATTACAAAATGTGCCGCATTATGTTGTATAATTTCCCTTTTCTTGCCAGTGGCTCTGGTTATAGTTAAGAAATAGAATTTTAAAAAACGTTAGAAATTCACTGAATAAAACAAAGGTTACAGGGACGTTATAGTTAGGCTCGGAGTAGAGTCTAGTGGCATAGAGTGAAGTGCGTAGAGTAGAGAGAGTACAGTGGAGTACAGTAGAATAGAGTGGCGTAGAGTGGACTGGCATTGAGTAGAGTGGAGTGGCGTATAGTAGAGTGGAGTGGAGTGGAGTGGACTGGCACTCTACTGTAGTCCACTCGATGTCACTCAACTCTACATACTTCACTCTATGGCACTTCACTGTAGTCCAAGCCACTCTACGTCACTTCATGCCCCTACACTCCACTCCACTCTACACCACTCCATATCACTCCACTCCACATCACTCTATGCCACGCCATTCCACTCCACTCCACTCCACTCTACTCAACTCCATGCTGCTGTACAACATGGCTAAAGGAAATTGGCATAGCCAATAGCTCTTTGATATTTGAAACCTTTTGGCTTTGCCAGTGCTTGATTCCTTCATGTTCAAAGTGCATTCACCTATGGGAAAGGGCAGGAATGTACCGTATTTAAGGTAATATAATGCATTCCTGTCCTTTCCCCTGCACTGGCGCACAATCAATCAATCAATCAGGGGTTTGTTGAAGCGCGACTACTCACCCTTAAGGGTTTCAAGGCGCTAGGGGTGGCAGTGGAGGGTGCAGGTTCCATTCCATCAAGGAGGGGTCTGTTGAAGAGCCAGGTTTTGAGGTTTCTTGCAAAGATGGGGAGTAATGTTGTCTTTCTGAGGTGGAGCGGAAGGGTGTTCCATGCTTTGGCCGTGAGGAAGGAAAAGGAGTGGCCTCCCAATCTGGTCTTTCTGGTGCGGAACCATGGCGTAGGAGAGCTGGGCTGATCGTAGGGTCCTTTGGGGTGTTTGGAATTTGAGTTGGCTGTTCAGGTATGCTGGTCCGGTGTCGTGGAGGGCCCTGTGTGTGTGAGTGAGCATCTTGAAGGTGACTCTAGCCTCAAAAGGGAGCCAGTGTAGTGTGCGCAGGTGCTGGGAGACGTGGCAGTGTCTTGGCAGGTTGAGGACCAGTCTTGCGGTGGCGTTCTGGATGTTCTGTAGCTTGCGGGTGAGGTTTTTGTTTATTCCGACGCAGAGTGCATTACCGCAGTCACAGTTTTTTGGTGTTCGAGCGGGATCCATTTGAAGGTCTTTCGAGGGAGGTGGAGGGTGTGAAAGCAGGAAGACGAGACGGAGCTGATTTGGCGGTCCATTTTGAGCTCGGAGTCCAGGATGATTCCGAGGTTGCGTGCGTGGTCCGTGGGGGTTGGCGGGTTTCCTAGGGTGGGGGGCAACCAGGTGTCACTCCAGGCATCGAGGTTTGGGCCCATGATGAGTAATTCTGTTTTATTGATGTCTAGTTGTAGGAAGCTGTTTTTCATCCATTTGACGACGGCTTGCATGCCTTCTCGAAAGCTGTGTCTGACGGTTTTGGACTCGTTGGATAGGGAGAGGATGAGTTGGGTGTCATCTGCGTATGACACGATGTTGAGTCCGTAGGTTCTGACGATGGGGCGAGTGGAGTCATGTTGACGTTGAAAAGCGTCGGGCTGAGGGAGGAGCCCTGGGGGACTCCGCAGGTAGTAGGTGTAGGGTCTGAGAGGAAAGGGGGAGTCCGACCCACTGTGTCCTGCCGGAGAGGAAGGAGCAGATCCAGTCAAGGGCCGTGTCCTGTGTTCCTGCGTCGTAGAGTCTGCGTATTAGGGTACGGTGGGAGACTGTGTCGAATGCTGCTGAGATTGAGGAGGATGAGGGCTTCTGTCTCTCCTTTGTCCAGTAGGGTGCGGATGTCGTCTGTTGCATCATCAAGGGTGGTTTCCGTGCGGTGATTGTTTCTGAAGCCGGACTGGGAGGAGTCGAGGATGTTGTGTTCTTCAATGAATGTGGCGAGTTGGCTGTTGATGGCTTTCTTGATGACTTTCACTGGGAACGGGAGCAGGGGGATGGGTCTGTAGTTTTTGAGGTCGGTGTGGTCCGCCGAGTGTTTCTTTAGGAGGGGGTTGACCTCGGCGTGTTTCCAGTCATCGGGGAATGAGGCGGCCGCCAGGGAGCGGTTGATGGTGTGGCGGAGTATGGGTGCGATGGTGTCCATGGCTCTTTTGAAGATGTGGTGGGGGCAGGGGTCCGTGGGGGTCCCTGAGTGGATTGACTTCATTGTCTTTGGCTGCCTAGCTCTAACTCAGACATAGCAAGCACAATAAGATGATGCTGAAACTTTTCAGACACTCACCCGAGTCACAGATCTGAATTTAATCCATCATCATTCTTCAGCTCACTAAGCCACCCCAATTTGAACCCAGCCATATGCAAGTCTTGACCCTGTGCCTCATGGGAACTGTCCAGCCGAACTGCCAGTTCAGGTCCTCCCTGGACCGGAAACAAGCATTCTGGGAGTGGTTTCAGAGTTTCCCTCCTCATCAGCCAGGCTAGCTTGATCCCAGTGGCAAAGTGAGCAAGGGACCCACGTCTGTACATACCCTGGCCACTTAGGGCGAACATAGCAAACAGAGTAACCATGGTGCAAGTGTGCCTGCGGTGCATGCAGGATTGGTTTGTGCTGCAGAATGAAGGACACATTGATAGAAAAAAAACCAAGGAGAACTAAAGATATTTCTTCTCATTGCGCGTCTCCCGTGAAGCCGTATCTTTTGGGCGCATTCCCAGGTTTACCTGTTCTTGTCAATCTGTGAATGCATCAAAATCCATGGATGTTGCGTGGGTACAACCATGCAACACCCATGTAAATGCCTCCCTGGCGCAGAAAAATGCAATGCAGCGATTTGCGCTGTGTTACATTACTCGAGATTTATGATGCCACACAGGGCCATGAAAAGTGGCTTTGCGTGGCCTCATAAATCTCATTTTTCATTTGCGTTGCTCTAGCATCACATTGCTTTTATTGAAGGATTAGGCCTAGATTTCACCCTTCTACGTTGGTGTTGCCAGCGGGCCATTTGTTTCTTGGGAAATGCAAGTCCAGGCCTTTTAGCCGAAAGGCGACAAATGGTGCTTATGTGCATTAATTCCAAACTGAGTGATGTAGCAAATAAAGAATTTGCACCTTCATGAGTTTAGATAAAGTACGATACTCTATGCACAGAGTTTTCAAATAATGGGGCCTGATTCACATAGGTAAACTGAGACAAAAGTCTAACTTTACAACAAAGTTGAACTTTATGACTTTCGGTATTCACAAAGGGCGTTTACGAATAGTTTGTGAGCCCAGTATCAGAACCAATGAATTGGATACTACAGGGGAAACCATGGAGATCCCAATTTTATCTCTAAAGAGGGAGAGGTAGAGTTCAAACAGGGAGAGGAAGAAGTCAAAATCCCAGACAAGGTCAAAACCAGGGTGAGTATGGGTATTTACTCTAGTTCTACCCCAACAGGTGTAGGAGGAAGATTACGATTCTTCAAAGACAATCGGAAAGCAGTGACCCAAGATGTTTGGGTCTTAAGGACTGTAGAAGGGGATCTAATTGAATTTGGCGCAGAACCTGTGCAGCTGAAAGAGCCAAATTCATTGGTATCTCAAAAAGAGTTAGAATAAATAGTATAGTAGGAGAACTGATGCGATTGTGAAAATAGAAGAGCAGGAGAATAGCTTTGAAAGTACTTTATTTCTGGTAGAAAAGAAAGACGAGTGATGGAGGCTGGTAATACATTTAAGAGATTTGAATCAGTTTGTTATAAATCAACATTTCAAAATGGAAGGTATACTTCTTTTACAAGATTTGCCACAAGATCAGGATTGGATGGTGAAGTTAAATCTCAGGGATGCTAACCTAAAATACCGGTAGCAAAGGAGAGTCATATCTGCAGTTCAGGTGGAAGAGCCAACTGTATCAGTTTCAGACTTCACCATTCTGGCTAACATCAGCCTCTTGGTGTTTCATGAAGGTGATGAAGCCGGCGGTTGGTTTTCTTAGGGAGTGAGAAGTAAGACTGATCATCTATCTGGACAATATCTTGATAATGAATCAAGATGTGGAATATTTGAAAGAACAGTTGATTATTTTGAAGAGTTTGTTGGAGGACTTGGGATTTATAGTATACCAGGAAAAGTCTGTTTTAACTCCAGCGCAGAATTTGGAATTCTTGGGGTTCATAGTGGACACAGTGTTTTTGTCAGTTATGACTTCCAGAGAATAAAGTGCAGAAATTAAGGGAAGAATTGCAGAAGCTAATGAAAAAGTAGGAGATCAAATTGAGAGAGTTAGCTGTAGTGATTGGGCTGCTGTCTTTGTCAATACAGGCAGTTTTTCAAGGGCCTTTGCATTACAGGTCCTTAAAGTATTTGAAGACTGCAGGTCTAGCAAGAGGTTTGTTGAACAGAGACTTGGTGTCTATATCTGTGGAAGCAAGAGAGGAGTTGTTTTGGTGGAAGGAGAATCTGGAGGCTTGGAATGGTTCAGCAACTTTTGGAACAAAGCCAGATTTTGTATTGAAGACGGATGCGAGCAACTTAGGTTGGGGAGCGAATTCTTTGGGTCAGGAGATCGTGGAAGTTTGGACTCTGTTAGAAAGGGAGAAACACATCAGCCCAGCTCTCCATGGCGTAGGAGAGCTGGGCTGATCGTAGGGTCCTTTGGGGTGTTTGGAATTTGAGTCGGCTGTTCAGGTATGCTGGTCCGGTGTCGTGGAGGGCCCTGTGTGTGTGAGTGAGCATCTTGAAGGTGACTCTAGCCTCAAAAGGGAGCCAGTGTAGTGTGCGCAGGTGCTGGGAGACGTGGCAGTGTCTTGGCAGGTTGAGGACCAGTCTTGCGGTGGTGTTCTGGATGTTCTGTAGCTTGCGGGTGAGGTTTTTGTTTATTCCGACGCAGAGTGCATTACCGCAGTCACAGTTTTTTGGTGTTCGAGCGGGATCCATTTGAAGGTCTTTCGAGGGAGGTGGAGGGTGTGAAAGCAGGAAGACGAGACGGAGCTGATTTGGCGGTCCATTTTGAGCTCGGAGTCCAGGATGATTCCCAGGTTGCGTGCGTGGTCCGTGGGGGTTGGCGGGTTTCCTAGGGTGGGGGGCAACCAGGTGTCACTCCAGGCATCGAGGTTTGGGCCCATGATGAGTAATTCTGTTTTATTGATGTTTAGTTGTAGGAAGCTGTTTTTCATCCGTTTGACGACGGCTTGCATGCCTTCTCGAAAGTTGTGTCTGACGGTGTTGGACTGGTTGGATAGGGAGAGGATGAGTTGGGTGTCGTCTGCGTATGACACGATGTTGAGTCCGTAGGTTCTGACGATGGGGGCGAGTGGAGTCATGTTGACGTTGAAAAGCGTCGGGCTGAGGGAGGAGCCCTGGGGGACTCCGCAGGTAGTAGGTGTAGGGTCTGAGAGGAAAGGGGGAGTCCGACCCACTGTGTCCTGCCGGAGAGGAAGGAGCAGATTCAGTCAAGGGCCTTGTCCTGTGTTCCTGCGTCGTAGAGTCTGCGTATTAGGGTACGGTGGGAGACTGTGTCGAATGCTGCTGAGATTGAGGAGGATGAGGGCTTCTGTCTCTCCTTTGTCCAGTAGGGTGCGGATGTCGTCTGTTGCATCATCAAGGGTGGTTTCCGTGCGGTGATTGTTTCTGAAGCCGGACTGGGAGGAGTCGAGGATGTTGTGTTCTTCAATGAATGTGGCGAGTTGGCTGTTGATGGCTTTCTTGATGACTTTCACTGGGAACGGGAGCAGGGGGATGGGTCTGTAGTTTTTGAGGTCGGTGTGGTCCGCCGAGTGTTTCTTTAGGAGGGGGTTGACCTCGGTGTGTTTCCAGTCATCGGGGAATGAGGCGGCCGCCAGGGAGCGGTTGATGGTGTGGCGGAGTATGGGTGCGATGGTGTCCGTGGCTCTTTTGAAGATGTGGTGGGGGCAGGGGTCCGTGGGGGCCCCTGAGTGGATTGACTTCATTGTCTTTGGCTGCCTAGCTCTAACTCAGACATAGCAAGCACAATAAGATGATGCTGAAACTTTTCAGACACTCACCCGAGTCACAGATCTGAATTTAATCCATCATCATTCTTCAGCTCACTAAGCCACCCCAATTTGAACCCAGCCATATGCAAGTCTTGACCCTGTGCCTCATGGGAACTGTCCAGCCGAACTGCCAGTTCAGGTCCTCCCTGGACCGGAAACAAGCATTCTGGGAGCGGTTTCAGAGTTTCCCTCCTCATCAGCCAGGCTAGCTTGATCCCAGTGGCAAAGTGAGCAAGGGACCCACGTCTGTACATACCCTGGCCACTTAGGGCGAACATAGCAAACAGAGTAACCATGGTGCAAGTGTGCCTGCGGTGCATGCAGGATTGGTTTGTGCTGCAGAATGAAGTACACATTGATAGAAAAAAAAACAAGGAGAACTAAAGATATTTCTTCTCATTGCGCGTCTCCCGTGAAGCCGTATCTTTTGGGCGCATTCCCAGGTTTACCTGTTCTTGTCAATCTGTGAATGCATCAAAATCCATGGATGTTGCGTGGGTACAACCATGCAACACCCATGTAAATGCCTCCCTGGCGCAGAAAAATGCAATGCAGCGATTAGCGCTGTGTTACATTACTCGAGATTTATGATGCCACACAGGGCCATGAAAAGTGGCTTTGCGTGGCCTCATAAATCTCATTTTTAATTTGCGTTGCTCTAGCAACACATTGCTTTTATTGAAGGATTAGACCTAGATTTCACCCTTCCACGTTGGTGTTGCCAGCGGGCCATTTGTTTCTTGGGAAATGCAAGTCCAGGCCTTTTAGCCGAAAGGCGAAAAATGGTGCTTATGTGCATTAATTCCAAACTGAGTGATGTAGCAAATAAAGAATTCGCACCTTCATGAGTTTAGATAAAGTACGATACTCTATGCACAGAGTTTTCAAATAATGGGGCCTGATTCACATAGGTAAACTGAGACAAAAGTCTAACTTTACAACAAAGTTGAACTTTATGACTTTCGGTATTCACAAAGGACGTTTACGAATAGTTTGTGAGCCCAGTATCAGAACCAATGAATTGGATACTACAGGGGAAACCATGGAGATCCCAATTTTATCTCTAAAGAAGGAGAGGTAGAGTTCAAACAGGGAGAGGAAGAAGTCAAAATCCCAGACAAGGTCAAAACCAGGGTGAGTATTGGTATTTACTCTAGTTCTACCCCAACAGGTGTAGGAGGAAGATTACGATTCTTCAAAGACAATCGGAAAGCAGTGACCCAAGATGTTTGGGTCTTAAGGACTGTAGAAGGGGATCTAATTGAATTTGGCGCAGAACCTGTGCAGCTGAAAGAGCCAAATTCATTGGTATCTCAAAAAGAGTTAGAATAAATAGTATAGTAGGAAATATTAGAAATACTGAGAACTGATGCAATTGTGAAAATAGAAGAGCAGGAGAATAGCTTTGAAAGTACTTTATTTCTGGTAGAAAAGAAAGACGAGTGATGGAGGCTGGTAATACATTTAAGAGATTTGAATCAGTTTGTTATAAATCAACATTTCAAAATGGAAGGTATACTTCTTTTACAAGATTTGCCACAAGATCAGGATTGGATGGCGAAGTTAAATCTCAGGGATGCTAACCTAAAATACCGGTAGCAAAGGAGAGTCATATCTGCAGTTCAGGTGGAAGAGCCAACTGTATCAGTTTCAGACTTCACCATTCTGGCTAACATCAGCCTCTTGGTGTTTCATGAAGGTGATGAAGCCGGCAGTTGGTTTTCTTAGGGAGTGAGAAGTAAGACTGATCATCTATCTGGACAATATCTTGATAATGAATCAAGATGTGGAATATTTGAAAGAACAGTTGATTATTTTGAAGAGTTTGTTGGAGGACTTGGGATTTATAGTATACCAGGAAAAGTCTGTTTTAACTCCAGCGCAGAATTTGGAATTCTTGGGGTTCATAGTGGACACAGTGTTTTTGTCAGTTATGACTTCCAGAGAATAAAGTGCAGAAATTAAGGGAAGAATTGCAGAAGCTAATGAAAAAGTAGGAGATCAAATTGAGAGAGTTAGCTGTAGTGATTGGGCTGCTGTCTTTGTCAATACAGGCAGTTTTTCAAGGGCCTTTGCATTACAGGTCCTTAAAGTATTTGAAGACTGCAGGTCTAGCAAGAGGTTTGTTGAACAGAGACTTGGTGTCTATATCTGTGGAAGCAAGAGAGGAGTTGTTTTGGTGGAAGGAGAATCTGGAGGCTTGGAATGGTTGAGCAATTTTTGGAACAAAGCCAGATTTTGTATTGAAGACAGATGCGAGCAACTTAGGTTGGGGAGCAAATTCTTTGGGTCAGGAGATCGTGGAAGTTTGTACTCTGTTAGAAAGGGAGAAACACATAAATAGCTTGGAGATACAAGCAGGTTTGTTTGCTTCGCAGAGTTTCAGGACAGACTTGATAGGAAGTCTGTGTTGTTGAAAATGGACAATGTGATGGCTATGGCATACATACACAGGTTGGGAGGAAGCAGATGCAAGGGACTAGCGGAGTTAGCAAAGGAAATGTGTGAATTTTGTTTGGAACACAAACTAGACTTGAAAGCAGAGTATTTACCAGGGGTTCAGAGTGTCATAGCAGAGTGGAATTCAGGAAATGTGATAGATTACTGCGATTGGGAGTTATGAGAGGATGTTTTTCAGGGTATTATAGAGATGATGGGCCCTTTGGAAGTGGGTCTCTTTGCTTCCAGGCTAACCTATCAGCTACCAAATTATATCAGTTGGAGACCGGATCCTGGGGCAATGGCAGTGGATGCGTTTATGCAGAGTTGAATGAGGGGTTATGCGTTTTCCCCGTTCTCAATGATTCAGAGAGTATTGGCACAGGTGAGGAGGCAAGTGTCAAATAGTGTTGGTTACACCCTGTTGGAGAACTCAGCTGTGGTTTCCCACAGTAATGGAAATGGCAGTGGAGGAAGCAATTTTGATAAATGTCTTACAAAGGTAATTTGTCAAGCGTAGGAGGTGAGGAGCATTGGTTGGTTGAGTGGGGTTCACTCAGTCTTCTAGTATGGAGGATATCAGGCACTCTGGAGGAATCACAGAACTTTTGGAATCAGCAGTAAAATTACTCAATGAATCTTGGGCTCTGGGTACAAAGAAAAGGTATAGAGGAGCAAGGAAGGTATGGTTATGTTGGTTCTTGGAAAGGGATCTGGATCCTGTAGAGGCAGATGATGTTCAAGTAGAAAATGTCTTAGTAAGGTTGTTTGTTAAAGGTATGTTGTATAGGGGAGTGAATTGTTACAGATTAGCAGTGGCACCTGGCCATTCTCTTCAACAGGGTATATCTATCGGAAAAAGTCCCTTGGTATGTAGAGTGATGAAAGGGATTTAGTTGAGAAGGCCACCAAAGTATCAGACCTTATGGAACGTACATTTGGTTCTTAAATTGTTTGAGAGTTTGCCAGCCAACAGATATTTAGAGGTGAGAGAATCCTCTTGGAAGTTGGCTACATTACTGTGTCTCATTTCTTTCTGCAGAGTATCGGATGTGAGGGCTTTGGATGTTTTACAGAGGTTTTTTTACCCAAATGGTGTGGTTTTCAAGGTTTTCATATCTGGGACTAAATTTTATCCAATATTTTATGAGTCACCTTTTGTGCGTGGTGCAATGTTTAAAGGAGTATGACAGTAGGATGTTGGAGAAGCGAGCTACAGGAGTTGAACAACTGTTAATATCCTATGACCGAGATTTTATTTTTTGGCACGTTTCCCCCTCTGTTCTGGCACTCTTTTTGGCCGGAGGAGTCTCCTAAGCCCTCGCCCCTCAGTCAAGAACCTTGGGATCTGGTTTGATGAAAGGCTTAGCTTCAGTAGACAAACCAGTAAGCTGACAGATACCTGTTTTGGTATTCTGAAGCTTCTAAAAAAGTTTCTGCCTCTTCTCCCTCTAGCAGCCAAAGAAACGGTTACCCGTGCGCTTGTTACTTCTCGTATCGACTATGCGAATGCACTTTATGTAGGTCTACCTGGCTTCCTACTGGACAGATTCCAGGTGGTTCAGAACGCCGCTACCAGACTGCTCCTTGGTCTCCCTAAACGAACGAGTGTCAGCAACATTTGCGTAGTCTTCATTGGCTTCCCGTGAGAACAAGGGTTAAGTTCAAGGCCCTGGTAACGACCCACACTGCTCTGTATGATTATGGCCCTGTCTATCTGAGGAAGCGCTTTCAGGTCTACGCCCCGATAGACATTTGCCCTTCTCTTACATTTTAAGGGCTTCTAAAAATGGCTTCTATGCCCAGATACCGCCTGAAAAGGAAAGGCGGCAGCTCTTTGGCCTATTTGGCCACTGAGGCCTGGAACGCTCTCCCGTCCGATTTACATAGCCTGCAGATTTCCATTCAATTTAGAAAAAAACTTTAAACTCTTCTTTTTAGCTGAATTCCCCTGTTTTCCTTTCCTGTCTTGCTTTTGGCTCGCGCTGGGACACTCTTCTGAGTAACTGTGCGCGTTATAAAACTCTGTTAACCTAACATAACATATGTGAAGCCTTTTAAAGCTGTGTCAAATGCTACAATTTCAAGATGGGTGAAAGCTGCTATGAAAGAGGCACGTGTGGATGTGTTAAAATTTACAGCTCATTCATTGAGGGAAGCTAAGGTGATTAAGGTTTGTATGTTTGGTTATCATTTGGAAGATATTTTGAAAGCGGCTGATTGGTCTTCTGTGGAAGGTTCTAGTTTGAATCTGTAGCTCATGTTTCAAAATGTGTTTTGAAAGACTTTAAACATGTATAATGACAGCCTCTTGTCTTGACATAAAATGATGGTTCCTAAAGGTTTACTGAATAAAGAATTAAGATTTTATTAAAGACAACTGGGCTAGCATTATCTCACCCTCACTTCCCTTGTGAAGAGGTTGGGGTTGGCGTTTGACAATTTTGTTCAAATTGGATGTTGTGTATATTGTTGTTATATAAGATGTCAATGGAAAGTTTAATTATTTGTTGATGATAGGAGATTAAGAATTGGTTACATACTTTGGTTTATTTTTGCAGAGAATTAGAAGAGGACAGATTCGAGAAAAAGATTTGTAGAACAGTCAAGATGAAGAACTAACGAAAGAGAAGGAAAATTGAGGTCACACTCTTTATATAGGACTGACCATTCTTTTTACCATTTTGATGTTGTTAAGTTCAAATTGGAAGCTTTTAATGGAATGAATAAAAGTGAATAAAAGTTATATGCATGCATAATGCTAGCTTCCTTGTTTTTAATAGCATCTCGATTCTTTATTCAGTAATCCTTTAGGAATCATCATTCTCTGCTACTTTTCACACCATGGGCAGTCATAAGTTTACAGTCCGGTCTTGAGTAGTATCCAGACCTCTGTTGTTTCTCACACCATGGCCATATTATACATATGATTTGCGCAGGTAACTAGCAATACCACCTCATTATCACCCTTAGTACTACTACATTTTTCATTCTCACACACAACAAAGTTCTAACTAAATCAAACACCTAACTGCTGCATATTTACCACAAATGCTTTACACTGTTCATGATTATTTATACAGCAGGCACTCTGTATTTACTAGCGGCACTCCAAAGTCTGGTGCTTTTGATGTGCATGGTTTTTGGTTCTTTGAAGGTGGGGCTTGTTCATTATTACAGACACCATTGCTTTTTATTGCACATTACCAAGTTTTAGAAATTGTTTTAGTCCACAGTTGAACAAGCCTTAAATACAGAGGAGCCTTTGAGCTACATGATAGAAATAATAGGTACTGGGTTTATACCCGAGCTGCTGTTCAGAATCCTTCATATCCATGTGACATAGTACTATGTGACGACAAGGGTAACATTTAGAAATCTATACTCAATTGCACACAGACACACTGTTAGCTCCCTTACAATTAATTCAATGGATCTTGCCCCATAATTCATTAAGTCGTGACCTATTGTGTCTTCATAAGTTATTCTTGATCAATTCAATTATTAGATTATATTAATCACTCTTTAGGAACAGACGCTTATGGTTTGCATCCTCTTAACTACTTTGGTTCAGAGGATGGTCTACCGCACTAAGAGACCGAAATCCACTTCTTGTCATAGACTCACGGGATCTACATCCATAAATTGTTTATTCCTCATTGTGGACAGATACTAATTACAAAGAGAATGGACTTTACATACATCAACCTATGGGTTTACAATATTGATTTCTAATTGGAACTAGATGATCATGCTCAATGTATGTTTGCATTTTTTTCTGCTGCGTACAATGGAAGAGCTGCTTTCTGGTCATTCTGGAAACTTTCTAGAGACACAATCTGATGGGTCTTTTAAGCAGCATAAAAGTGTAAAGGGGAGAAAATCATGAATGCACAATCAATTTGGAGACAACACTTCCTGATACATAATAACCAAAGGACAATTGAGAAAGGTTAGTGAAGTTTATTACAAAGCCAAAAATAATTGAACATAAACACACCTCAGGTATAGAAATACAAGGGAAACAGCATGAAGCCAAATCTACGCACCAAATTCAGACGGTGCAACATGAACAAAACTATTAACTCGAGAAGAAGGAAACAGACAATATAGAATCAAGAGTTCAAATTTCCCTGCATCAAGGGCTGATGAATGAAGAGCATTTAAATCTAATCCTACACTTTCACTGTTGTGACATCCCTACGTTAATGAGTAAGTATTTCCGATTAAGAGAAAAAGGTGCCAGTCGTGGAGCCTTCCTAAGAAATCTCCCCACTATTGAGGTGAGTCAAGTAGTATAAAGCCACTATTGCAAGAGGAAGAGCTCGTTCTGAGATGCTCCATTTCCAAAAGCAAGGAAGGTGTGGGCACTATACCTAATTCCAACAGCCAGTTGTCCACAGGTAGACTTCCCAGAATGCACTCCTCTCACACACTCCAAAATGGGTACAGTCATAAGCTTATTTTTCCATGGTGTTCTCCATGTACATCCCTTACAACAATTCGCCCTTGGTTGGCGTGTCATCTTCCATGTAAAACTAACTTATTTCCTTTATCGATTCAAATCATGCAATTGTTATGTTATGTTATGTTACAATTATTTATTGTGCGCACAGATACTCCAGCCAAGGAGCGTCCTGGCGCAGAGACAAGGTAGCACGTAACACAACCACAGGCTAAAAACAGATACTAAAAGAGAGCTAAAACAAGAAAGTTTTTATAGCCCTCCGAAAGGTCAGAAGGTCCTCCAACACGCGGATCTCAACAGGCAGGGAGTTCCATGCTGACGCAGCCATTACCCTGAACGAGCGGCCTCCCATGCGGCTAAGCCTGAATCTGGGAACCACCGCAAGGGCCAGACCCTGAGAGCGAAGGCTGCGGGCAGGAACATAGAACGACAGACAACTCGACAGGATCTCCGGGCCTGTACCTCGCAAGATTTTAAAAGCAAGGCACAATACCTTGAAGAGGATGCGCTTCCTAACCGGAAGCCAGTGTAGGGAGCGGAGGACACCTGTCACCGAGCAGAATCTGGGCAGGCCAACGATCGCCCTTGCCGCAGCATTCTGGACCCGTTGTAAACGGGTTAGTTCAGACTGATTAGCCCCAGCCAGGAGAGAGCTGGCGTAATCCAGGCGGGAGATGATAGTAGCCTGGATCACCAGTTGCCTGGTCGGGGCGTCAAAGAACTTGAGAACAGGTCTCAAGCCCCTCAGGAGACCGAAACAACAGGCCGCGGTTCTTTTAGTGTGTCCTACAAAGGAGAGGCCCGCATCCAGCCATACCCCCAGATTTTTCACTTCCGATACCGGGATCGGAGTGGGTCCCAACTCTGAGGGCCACCAGTGGTCGCCCCACAGCTCCACTCCCTTCCCGACGACCATCACCTCTGTTTTAGTGGCGTTTAGCTGAAGGCAGTTGCCTGTCAGCCAACTAGCCACCGCCTTCAGTCCGGACTGAAACCTGGGGGCCTCAATCTCCGCATCCCCACTGAGAGTAACCGCTAGCTGAGTGTCGTCAGCATATGAGACCAAAGTAAGGCCCCACTGCCTAGCGACATCAGCCAGCGGTCTCACGTAAAGATTGAACAACGTGGGACTCAGCGAGGACCCTTGCGGAACCCCCATGGCCAGTGGTTGGTAGTTGGACTTGAAGGGAGGGATGGCAACACAGAAGGAACGGTCATCTAAAAAGGAGCGGAACCATTGCAACACCCGACCGCCAATACCAGTCTCCTCGAGCCGACGCAGGAGGATGCTGTGGTCTACCGTATCAAAGGCGGCGCTAAGATCTAACAAAATAAGCGCCGCCGTTTGACCAGCATCCAACATTGCCCGGAGATGTTCCACCATCACAAGTAACGCAGTTTCCGTACTGTGCCCAGCACGGAATCCGTTTTGTGTGGGGTCGAGGGCATTGGTCCGAGTCAAATGTTCAGACAGGGCCAGATTAACATGGGCCTCCGTGATCTTGGCTGGCCAGGGCAACAACGAGATGGGGCGATAGCTCTCAGGCTTGGAAGGGTCCAGGGTGGGCTTTTTAATAATCGGGGACACCACAGCTTGTTTCCACTTAGATGGGACAGTTCCCGTTTCCAAGGAGAGGTTGACCAGGGAGCATACGGCTGTACGCCCCATGAAAGCTTGATCTCGGAAGAGAGTAGGCCTTACTGGATCAGATGGGGACCCAGATTTGACTTGCAACGCAAGTTTATCAAAACCATCCAAGGTAAGGGGGGGAAAAACAAGCAGAGTAGTCTGGTGATGGACCCCAATTATACTATCCTCAGTGGACCCTATGCTAGGGAATGTCCTATATATAGCTTGGACCTTCCCCAAGAAGTAAGATGCAAGGGATTCACAATGGGAAAGGGAGCTTACGGTTGTAGAGGTAGTCCGCTTCGCTGTGAGATCTTTTACGGCCTTAAAGATAGCTTTTGACGGATTCGGACTGTTCCGGAATTCGATGGCATAAAAAGCCGCGCGGGCTCGGCAGATAGCTCAATGGTAGAGCTTAACGGACTTGGCGTATGCAGCTTTTAACTCAGCCCCATAGGTTTTTCTCCAAGCCCTCTCTGCTCGTCTACAGGCTCCCTTTAGGGCCCGGAGAGTGCCATCGTACCAGGGACTCGACTCTCTGGAATTAATTTTAGTTGACACGATAGGTATCAGAGAGTCCAAGGCCCTAGTTATCCATGAACAGAAGAGGTCATACCCCCTTTCCACATCCGTCAAAGGGCCCAGCGGCTCCTCTAATAGAAGACGATGAAAGTCCTCTAACCGAAGCTTTTTCCATGCCCTCTTCTGAACCCTTCTGGCCGTAGAGATAAAAGGAGTGGCCGAGACCGGGCAGAGGATGGACACCAAAAAGTGGTCTGTCCATTCCACCGGAGAGACAGAGTTAATTTGAATCCCCACCAGATTGGTAAACAGGGGATCCAAAATATGCCCCCCCGGATGGGTAGGCTGGGAAACCATCTGGGGAAGTTGAAAGGCCTCCAGGTCAGAAGAGATGGAACGCACTGTCAGGCCAGAGAGAGTATCAAAATGTAGGTTTAGGTCACCCAAGATAGAGAAGTTAGCACAGTCGGCGACCAAAGGGCCAACAGTGTCGGGGAAAGCATTTCTAAACGCTACATCACGGCCGGGTGGGCGATAAACGACCATCCCGGACAGGGTAAACTCAGGGCTGACAGAGACCTTGAACATGGCACTTTCACACCCAGAGATGTTTAGGGCACTCCAGACGCACGGGTAGATAGATTTTACCACTAACGCGATACCTCCACCCCTAGACAGCCTATTCAGAGTGTACATAGAATAGCCGGGTGGGCAGGCTAGATTAGTAATAGCGGTATCAGCGTCCTGTAGCCATGTTTCCGTCATGGCAAATACGTCTGGAGCTTCCTCCTCAATGAGGTCAAAAATCTGCTGATAGTGTTTCAGCGCAGACCTGACGTTTAAATTCAGGATCTTCAGAGTGGTAGAAGTGCCTGTAGTACGGCGGGTCTCCGAGGAAATAAACCTTGGGAGGGGATGCGGAGTGTTGAGAGCCCACTCATTACAAGAGCAATGATATGGGCCACGCAATGGGTGTACCGGTGGAAGGGTGCAACAGCGGCTTACCTGGCCGATGGCAAACAGGCAGTCCCGCGAGTACGTCAGCATGGTGGACCCAGAATGGAATGATGGTCCTTACACAGAGTACCGCGACGTCCAGCGCGTCCTTAGCGCGGACGGGCGCAGACGGGCAGGACTCTGGCACGACTCCGGCCACGCGAGGACACGCCCGCTGCGCGATCCCGCTGCGCTAGGGGAGGAGCGTTAAGTAGGTGTTCCCAGGCTGCTCCTGCGCACTGAAGTGCTGGAGGCTAGAGACACCTCTGTCCACCCACCCCACTCCAAAATGGCTGCCAAAACCGACAGGACACCCACCCCAGAGCCTAATCCGCCAAAACGGCAGTGCGGGGGCCAATTAATGTGCAGGTATAGGGCGCTATCTAAAAACAGGTAAGCAAACAAACAGAAGACAAAAGTTATTAAAATCACGAAGGTACGATCAAATGCGCGCAGCGCGCTCACGCAGCTACCTTGTCAGGGGCGGATTTCAGGAGGGACTCGCCTTAAGTAGGTGTTCCCAGGCTGCTCCTGCGCACTGAAGCGCTGGAGGCTAGAGACACCTCTGTCCACCCACCCCACTCCAAAATGGCTGCCAAAACCGACAGGACACCCACCCCAGAGCCTAATCCGCCAAAACGGCAGTGCGGGGGCCAATTAATGTGCAGGTATAGGGCGCTATCTAAAAACAGGTAAGCAAACAAACAGAAGACAAAAGTTATTAAAATCACGAAGGTACGATCAAATGCGCGCAGCGCGCTCACGCAGCTACCTTGTCAGCAATTGTAACTTCTTCTCTCCTTGCCGGGTTGCTAAAACAAAGACATTACTTTACCTAAAAGAATGCTTCTCCGCCTGCAATGCACAACGTGAGAAAGAACAACTTCAACAGTGCACATGAAATTCAGAACATTAGTCCTAGAGTGAGAGTTGCCAGGGGTTGCATTTCAGGCCTAAAGCTTCACCTAACATAAGAACACATCATTTATCATTACAAGTTGCATAACTACATTTCATTTCAACTGACACATTTACAAAATTACAAAGTATTATTATTATTAAAGACATCTAATAAATGAATAGAGTCAAACTTCACAACAAAGTTTCTTTATATTAGCACTTCAGCTTGCTACATTTATTTCCTACATTAACTCTTGATACTACTTGTCAATAACTAAAATATCACATAGATACATTAACGCGGTTCAAAATTTTAACAATCACATTTACACAAGGCAAGATTATATGTGGGCGCACTCTATACATGAATATGATGCACCCCTACAAATGAGTAAAATGCAAATACTAAATTTCCGCTCCATAAACACCTTGAATACATGTGTAGAATATAGAGATTTTTAAATATTTTTTTCATTGTGTATGCCTGGTTTCTTTAGATTTATTCATATGAACATTCAATGCATACTAAGTCAATTGGTTTAATTCTATTTGTCACTATTCGGACAAGCAATTCATTTTGAATATAAGAATATAGATTTCTAAATGTTCCCATTTTGGCCATTTACCCTTACTGTAGCTGATTCCCAATCTTGTATGGGGTTACTGGATTGCCCTTTTCTTTAATTTGATTTAGAGTACTATGTGCAGCAAATGCAATGACAGAAGCAGCACTGCTGGGGCAACTAATGGACAGTAATAGGATCAGGCATTGTGAGAAACTGGGTCACTGGCTGAGCAGCAACCACAATGTTTGTCAGGGCGAGGCACAAGCAAACCCCAAATTAACCTGTGCTCTACCCTATGGTAGCTTGGCACAGAGCAGACAGGCTTAACTCAGGGGCAATGTGTAAAGTAATAAAGTCAAAATACAACACAATAGAAATCCCACAACAATTTAGAAAAATACTGTACATTTTCATAAATAAAACAAGACCAAAACAACAAAAATAATCCAATCAGTAGAACAGGAGATATTAAATTTTGAAGATATCAGAGAAAATAGTGCCAAAAAGCACAAAGCGCCAACTGTGGATATTTGGTAGCACCGGACAGGGGGAAAGTACAGACCAGCTGCGATGGAGCAAGGACCGGCTACAGGGACCCATTTAGACCTGCTGATGAAGAGTACCTTAAAATCTGGATGCGGAGAGTTGTGAGGTCCCGTTTGAAAATGTGTTGTGCTGCCAAGGCAATGCTTTGATTCTGAGGTGCCTTCAAAGCTGGGATGTGAGATCCTGCGTCATCGTTGACGATCCCGTTGATGAGGGCATGCGGTCTGCAGTACACTGTTGAGGCTGGGTCATGCAGTTGAGATGATTTGTTGGTTCGGAAGGGCTGCAAGGCTGTGATGTGAGAACCTGCATCATCATCGAGGCTGCTGTTGACAAGAGATTTGCAATGCTAGTACCTGAGTTGGTAAAGCTTCTCACAGTGACAGTTCTGATGCGGGCTGTGAGATTGAGTTCTTGCGCTGAGAGAATTCTTGCAGCAGAGGTGATATGTCAGTTCTGCTCAGATTTTTGCCTCACTGCAGAGGAGATGCATCAGTCCTGCTTGATCCACAAATGGGCTGACAGAGCACCTTCAGGCCCATTTTCAAGAGTCCAGGGCTGGGGTAGCACCACTAGACAGGGTGGGACTCCCCAGATGGCAGAGTCCAAGTACTGGGTTCAAGGTTGTTGGAGGCTTTTGTCCTTGAGATTCTAGACAGGAAGAGAGTCAACTAAACCTTGGACTAACTCTGGGATCTTGGGATCAACAGATGCAGATGCTCAGGCACAAGGGCAGCAGGCAGGAGATCAGCAGGGCAGCAGTCCTTCAGAGCAGCAGTCCAGCAGAGTGGCAGTCATTTCAGCAATACATCAGTCCTTATTCCTGCCAGAGTAGCCACTGGTCCAGAAGTGCACAGAAGAGTTGTTGTCTGGGTTCCAATAGTTATACCTCAGCCTTCCTTTGAAGTGGGAAAAGCTTCTTGAGGTTTCCCTTTAAAGTCCACTGGATTCCTGCATTCCCTGTCCTGGTTCCAAGCTAACTACAGAAGGCATGCAGCACTTTATGTGGAGGTAGGACAAAGCCTATTCAAGCGTACGTAGGGTTGTACCCAGCGCCACCCTCCCATCCTGCCAGTGATGGCTCATCCAGACACACCTAAGCTCTCTAATGTGTGTGGCTGTTTAGGAGGAATATACAAAGCCCAACAGTCATGTGACACAAAGGCTAACACAGGAAAGTGCCAACTTCTAAAAGTAACATTTTCAAAATTGTAATCTAAAATCCAACTTCACAATCAGAGAGCATTTTTCATCATAATTCTAAATCTACCAAACATGAACTGCCTACCTGCTCCCATTTAGAAATTATCACTTATTAAATCTAATAATGTAACTCCAATGTTATCTTATGGGAGAGGTAGGCCTTGCAGCAGTGACAAACGACTGTCAGAGGTTTTTGCTACCAGGACATGTAAAACTAAAAAGTACATGTACAATGTTTATATACACTGCACCCTGACCTATGGGCTGTCTAGGGCCTACCCTAGGGGTGACTTATGTGTATTAAAAAGGAAAGTTTGGGCCTGGAAATGTTTGTTTGCCATGATGGCAGTTTAAAACTGCACCCACAGGCTTTAATGACAGACCTGCGGAATGTTTAATGTTCTTCTTAAATGGCTGGCACTATCTGCCCAGTAGGAGCATTTAATTTAACAGCCCTGGGCACAGGTAGTCACACTTTACTAGGGATTTACAAGCACATAAAGTATGCCAATTGGGTATACGCCAATCCCACATTTTTGTGAGGAGAGAGCACTAGCACTTTAGCACTGGTTAGCAGTGGTAAAGTGTGCAGAGTCCTAGAGCCAGCAAAAACAAAGCACACAAAACAGGAGGGTTGAAGGCAAAAAGTTAGGGTAAGAAGATACATCGGTAGGCCCCGTCAGTAACAGTCAATGTGGTAGCACTCTTAGTGTACTGGAACATTGAGTGTACCATATGGGATGCCACTTCAGGATCTTGATGCAGTTGCTCTTGGGTAATATGTGACAGCAAATTCTCAGCGTCAAGTGAGGCCACTTTGGACTAAGGTTCTGGTGGACTGCTTTTCCTGTATCAGAAGTTGAGTTTAGGATATTTTTAGAGACATTGATCAAGCTTATTCTCTAAGAATGTGAGAGTGTGGCCCAAGCAAGGGTAGATTCAGTCTCAGACTGCATCCTCACATGCAGAAACTGTCACCCTCATAGGAAATGATAGAGGGTGTCCTCCACCACAAAATACAAGAGTTGCTGCCGGGGACAGTGATTTAAGACTGTTCTGGCTTTGAAAGCACATGCATAGAGATTAAAAGCTTAAAAGTAAAAAAGTAGTAATTAAAGAAAAAATGAAAGTAGAGATTAGCCCATCAATACTGGAACTAAAGTGTACTATTTTATAGGCAGACCTTTGTCAGATATATTCATATGAGAAGGCAACATGCTGTAGTTTGCATTGACAGATAAAACCAATGACTGTAGTAGGCTGACCCACTACCCCATACTGCATGCGCTGGTTGTTGGAGGCAATATTGTGAATGACAAATTAACAGACTGATGAATGAAGATGCCTGAACCACTGTCCCTCTGTGCGTCTATATTTGCCAAAATGCCTAATAAAAACTTTTCTTTGAATGCATGAGGCTGGCAACCCTGTGTCTCTCTGTGAACATACCCTACTTACATTGGAATGCCACTACCTATGTCTCATGCAACATCCAAGGGAATATAGAAGATACACAGGTAACTTCATGCCCCTCTCTACCTTAAAGGTCTCTTTTCTCTAGATGTTATTGAAATTGACACACCACTGCACTATACCTGCATGTTTTCATAATATAAAAAGTAAGTACATTACCTACCTAGCTACCTCCCTACTTGTACCAATGAAACACCCTTCTAACTAATCACTTTATTGATGTGCAAGAGCAGGGTGACTGCTGCTCTAAAAAAACATTGGACCCCTTTTAACATCTGTTTAATGTAGCTTCTATTGTCATTGCTCAGATAATGTTATGTGCAAGTCGCAAAACTACAGAGGGCCAGATGTACATGCAGTAGTAATAGCAATGACCAAATAGCGTTTTTTTGCGAATCGCTATTTTTTAATCACGATTACTAATGTACACAGGGGTTATTTAGCCCCATTTTATTAAATAGCGATTTGTAGTGGGTCGCAAATAGACCGACCTCATGAATATTAATGAGGTAGGTCGCAATTTGTCACCCACTATGATTTACTGCCATCACAGCGACGGGGGGGTTTCTATGGTCAGCAGACCATCATGTCTGCAATTGGTTTTAATAAAAACCTTTTTTTTAAAAAAAATGCAGCCAGATTTCATTGAAGGAAAACAGGATGTGTTTTAAAATAAAAAAATTAAACGTTTAAGTTTCATTTTTAAAGAGCAGGCAGTGGTCCCTTGGACCACTACATGCTCTTAAAAAATATTTTTTAAGGCGTTCTCAAAGGGGAAAGGGTCCCTTTGGAACCGCTTCCCATTTGCAAATGGGTTACCACCAACTTTGAGTTGGCTGTAAAGTGCAAATGTTTTGCGGCCACATTTTGGTCACAAAACATTCATACATACAAATGCGACCCAGTATGTGGAAGGGACACCCTAAACATGCCCCTTACAAATACCGATGCGCAAACCCACATTGTGATTCGGTAACATGTTACAATTAGGGCTTTGTAAATTTAGAAATTTCTTTTTAGGTTCTCAAACTACCGATTCTGTGAATTAGGTCATTTGCGACCACAATAAGCTTTGTAGATCTAGCCCTGAATCCGTATCCTACTCTCTAATTTAGACCTAATTTGGGAAACATCTGCAAGCATTTGTGTTCTGTGGCATTTGATTTCGTTTGTAAGAATGGTACCTGATAAAATTGCTCTTTTTTCTAAATACTTCCAAAATATTCTCGGGTAGAATAACCACGTTCATGGAAGTGCGCAAGCTACGAAATCAATCAAATCATATTACTCGCAGTATGTATTCCTTACACACCTATGCATGCACTTCACCTTTGAAGATCGAGGCTGCAGATCTTCTCAAAACACAATGCTCCATTTTCTGCATTTTTCGTTGTTGACAATTTCTTTCTGTACCGTTTTCTATTTCTACCCCTTTACTGGAAGTGGCAATGGAACAAACCTTTCGGGGGGGTGGGCTTTTTATGGCTCGTACACTTCATTCACATCAGCAGCCTCAGTTGAGGGTGACCCTCCTGCTGATGTCAACAAGCCATTTTCCCTCCACTCGTGTGATTGAGGGGCACCAATAGATACATAAATAAAGGTTGTAGGCCCGAATAAAAGTACACAGTTTGTTGAGATTTTGATTATTTTCTGCTGTTGTGGCTGTAAAACGCGTGCATCAAATGAAATATGTTGCTGACAGAAACATAATACAAGTATCGTTTAGTAAAAAGGAATAGTTGTTGAAGGACAGTATGACGCCTCAAATATATTCGGTAATCAGACTTGTTAAAAGTAATATTTCTCAGGGATTTTTCTAGGTAATTGCTTTTGCTCTTGGCTCAGGATTCATGCTCTGCCCTCTCACACAACTGCAAAGGAGATTTGTATTACTTCACGGCGACATTCAGAGCAAGATTGATTGAGGCAGTCATACCGGGCTGGACAACTGTGTGTTTCGGCTTTTTCTTCATAACACTGCAAACACGTTTACCAACTGCTTTTCCATCCTTCCATCCTTATGCTTTGTGTGCCCTAAACCCTTTCGCTTTGCAAATTAAAGTTAGATTTTTGCATGAACAATAAAATTGTTGTTAAAGAGAAAATATAACTTTATGCCATTTGGGGGTCGTCAAATAACAGGCATTTTGTTGTCATTTTCCTATCAAATAACCAATAGGAAGCACATTTTACAGGTTTGATTTTCCACATACAATAGATCCCTGGTGGATTTTTGTGAAATGAAAGTTATCAGCTGTAAGCATGTCCACCTGACCTTTCCGATCCTTGAAATTTATTTTTTGCAGTGGTAGACAGTCAAGGGAAATTAAATCAAAGCAGTTCATGTTTTGTCTAACCATAAGGCACAAGTAATAAAAAAATGTGAAGGGCATGCCAGCAGCAGACTCTCAAACCATAACTAAGAAACAAACAAGCCTGAACGTGAAATATCTTCACATAACAGACCACAAAAGAATGAAACAAAGGCTGCCTTGTGCACTGGGCCTAAGAAGTCTATGTCGCCCATTGAGTCTGTCCCTTGCTATATAAAGCTACAGATAAATAAGTAAATGACCGTTTATACGATTTATTATACAGCGTTTACTGATAACTTGACATTTTTCCCATGTACGCATCAATAGAAACAGATTTGTAATTGTGATATATCTGCGTCAGTGTCTTTAAAACAACACATCATAAGTGGATGTGCAGTTATACTATAGATAGTTCAATTTATGTCAGTTCTTTTCGCTCCTCATCAAATAACCCATTTCGAGAATTTAGTTTATAAAAATGTTTCGGGTGGACTTGAAAAGGTAAAAAAGTTTGAGATGTTTGGACAATTAGTCAATGGATGGTCTGCAAGCCCAGGTTAGCAGGCCATCCATGGAATACAATACAAGATATATCTGACTGGATGAGGGAGCAGTTTTTTTTGCATCATCCATTTCAGTTCTGCAGACCCGACGCTTCTGATTGGCTGGTTGTAACAGAGAAAAATCTCGATGTGGCCGCCATTGCAGAACACAGGGCTCAGTTCCAAGGTCCTGAAAACTCACAAAGTAGCCGAAAGTGGACAAAGACAGCATTCTCTGACACCCTGTCTCCATGGGGGCCTCTACAGGCACCCCTCCCTTAGATTAAACTAAAACACAGTGTGCAGCTGAGCTGGCTGCCCGCTGAGGGTTGTCTGCCTGTGGCCAATTCCCAGTGCATTCAGCTTTCAGCTCTGACCAGCAGTGTATGGACTCCCATGGTAGGTAGGGTGCAGGGCCTGTGCCAGGTCACTGCTGTGGACGACACATGGCCGTATACAGGAGAAATGGTTATACCTTCATAGAAACTGGTTGCAGTATATGATCATATCCCACTTAATATTAATTAAAAACACAAGGTTAAAGTGGTGTTATGGTTAGCATTGTTGATAATATTTATGCCAACACCAAAAAGCATAATGTAAGTATACAACAACAAATAATTAAACCAAATGGTATTGCTACATGCATATTATTCTCTTTCAAAGTGTTATGGATAATGTGATATTGTAGCAAATCTGCCTTTTCTCCATGGTCAGCCCAGATTTCCCACTTTTTTCTGGGCCCTATTTTTGCTGCACTTAGCACTCTGTGCACTTTTACTCCTGCTAAATAGGAGTAATGGGCATATGCTCCCATTTTAAACATAGTTAAATTTTCTTATCCCTGACTGACATATTTAACTTGTCTACAAATCCCTAGTATATGGTGTAGAAAATGCACCCAGGACCTGGAAATTAAATAGCACCTATGGACTGCAGTGCCGATTATGAAATCCACGGAGTGGGCCTGTAAACCATGGCTTCAGGACTATCAGGTCTGGCCTGGCTGCAGAATCATAAGAACATGGTTTTAAAATTATCAAAATAACCCTTTCTGACAGGAGGAAAACCCAGCTTTACCTATTAATAAATCACCCCTAAACACCCCTTCTTGCCTCAAGGTAGTGTGCCTTCAGTGACCTACCACCACATTTTTAATGGAAGGGCTGTAGCTGGATTATAAAAAAAATTCAAAGTACAGATTATAAACTGTAATATGTACCTTTACAATGGAAACAATTTTATTAAACATATAATTCATTGGCAAAGTGAGATTTTCGAGAGAAACTGAATTAGCTCTCCCCAAATGTATACAAAATTCTTGTGAGTATCTGTAAGTACATTCGTCATGCGCTCCATAGTGACAGCTCTTCAGAGTTATGCATGCCATTGGGTCATGGAGGGGCCTCTTTGCTTTTCCATGCCGCCACCACCACCATTTTCGCTGCCGTTTGACCCCCTATAGTTTGGTACTCCAGCTATTCACTTCTGAGGCCTAACAATACAAGGCCGGGATCATGTGCAATTAGGTATCCTAGAATTTCCTTGATCTGGGCTTGTACCTCTTCCCAGAATGGGCGAATACTCGGGCAGTCACACCAAATATGCACCTAGCATCCCACAGCCCCTTCAGCATAGGTCAGACGTCAGGGGGAAGATTTTCTTCAGTTTAGTCGGATACAGGTACCAGTCAAACAAATGTTTATAATGAGCCTCCCTCTTGCCCAGGGAGTGATTAAATCTAGCAATGTCCCTCCAGAGCTTGGACCACCTGGCTTCAGAAATGGCCCATCCTAACACTACCTCCCAAAGTTCTACATGCCTTGGTCTTGGCGAGATCAGGGAATCCAGGAAGAGAGTATAAATGGCCGATATGTACCCCTTAGTCCCCCCCCGCCTGGCAAGGTTTTAAATAGGAGTTAGGTCTCTAGTAGCTGCAACCCATACCGCCAGTTGCAGCACCAAGTGAGCTAATTGGGTATAATGAAACCTTACTGTAACCGGCAAGTGAAAATCCAGTTGGCAGTGTTCAATGGTGAGGATGTCAGTGTTGTGGAACAGATCAGAAATTGCCATGCATCCTTCCGCCCTCCATGTTTCAAAGGGTCCTAGCTTCTGTGCCGGTGGAAATGTGGGGTTAAAGTGTACTGGTGTGAGAGGTGAGGGGAATGTTGTCCATGAAAGTTGTCGGAGTACCTTGTCCCAGACCCTGAGGGTGGAACCCGTGGGTGTGCTATGATAGGCGTTCAGAGGTCTATCCACCTTCTGTTTCCACAGCAGGTCCCAAATATATTTTCCCACTATCGCCCTGTCCATATGAAGCCAATGCTTGTCTGACTTCCTGGCCGACCACTCTGGAATCACCCTCAGCTGTGCAGCTTTGTAATATAGTTTAAAGTCTGATAGGGCCAGGCCCCCCGCAGATCGAGGCAGATGTAATAATTTATATGGTAGCCTGGTCGTGCGGTATTGCCAAATAAACTTGAGCAATACGGTACGTTACGCTGGAATGAAGCTGCGCTCCAATGTGATGGGGAGACCGTGGAATAAGTGGAGCAGCTTAGGTAGTATAGTCATCTTAATGACCTTGAATCTCCCCAGCCAAGACAGATACAGAGGGGACCACGTATGCAGATCAGCTTTCAGTTGCTGCAGCAAGGGGGATAGTTAGCCAGAAAAAGACTTGGAACATCAGGGGTGATTTTGATGCTGAGGTATGTAATATAATTCTTAGCCTGCTGAAAGGGTATATCCCTGCTTAGGACTTCGAGCTCCAGGGAGGGCAGGGTCAAGTTGAGCAGAAACAATTTGGTTAAATTTACTTTAAATCCTGCCACCTGCTCAAATCGCTCCAGCTCTACTAAGAGAAAAACTAGTGATTGCTGGGGCAATGTTAAAGACAATAAGACATCGTCTGCGAATAATGACACCTTATGCTCTATGGTGTCAAACGGTATGCCAGAAATCCCTTGGTTCTCCCGAATCTTTGTACCTAATGGCTCTATGCTTAAGGCAAATAGTAACAGTGACAAGGGGCACCCTTGTATAGTCCCCCTTGCTAATTGAAAAGAATCAGAGCAGCTCACCCCATTCACCAGAACTCAGGCACATGGCATTGAATAATTAGCCCCAATCATACTGATGAACTGCTCACAGAAGCCAAATTTATGTAGGGTGTGGAAGAGGAATAGCCAATTCACCCGGTCAAATGCCTTCCCAGCATCCAGTTCCAACAAGACTTCCAGGGCTGCATTTTTAGTGACTTTCTCAATTAAATGGATAATTCTCTGGATATTGTCGTGAGTCTGCCTTCCTCTAACAAATCCTGACTGATCAGGGTGCATCAAGTCAGGATGCAAGTCTTCTAATCTGGTGCCAATATTTTTGAGTATTGCTTTGTGTCTATGTTTAAGAGGGCTATTGGGCTGTATGAGCCACAACTGGCCAGCTCTTTACCCGGTTTCGGTATAAGGGAAATGAGGGCCTCACTCATGGAGGGCATCACCACTCCGGTCCCCGCCGTTGAGTCAAAGAGAGGCACTAGGTGGGGGTTGATTTTGGCACCAAAGTCTTTGTAAAAACAGGCTGTCAGCCCACCGGGCCCCGGTGATTTATTCGGTTTCAGGCTTTTAATGGCCTCCCTCACATCTTCCTCGGTACTGGGGCTGCTCAAGACCCCATTTTGTGTATCCGATACTTGTGGCAACGCTTCTTCTTCTAGATACTCTCTTTGGCTAGGTTACTGAGCTATATATAACTTCTTGTAGAAGCGGCCAAAGGCCTGAGCTTTGCTTATATCCAAGGTCCTTGATCTCTCTACCCTCCTCGATTATATCCTCTATGAATTCCTTCTCCCTTTTAACCCTTAACTGCCTTACTAAGTGGGTCCCTGTCTTGTTGCCATGCTCATACGTCGTGCGTTGGAAACGCAGCATGGCATGTTCTGCCCTATTGCTGTATATAGTGTTGAGTTTCCCTCGTAACGCGGTCACTTGCCGCTGGAGGCTAAGATTGGATTTGCTTTATGTGAGTGTTCTGCCACATGTAGGTCTGCTTCCAAAGTTTGTCTCTCTTTTATTCTCTATTTATTTAGAGAATCATTAAATGTTATACATTGCCCCCTAAGGATTGCTTTGAAGGCACCCCAAGGGTGGAGTATGAAGTATCTTGCAGAACATTTGTCTGAAAGTAATCCTTAATGGATTTTCACAGCTTGTCTCGAAGCAGTCGATCCCGTAATAGAGAATTGGGAAGTACCACCTATGGTATCTAGGGGGGAGCTTCCCACTCCAATATCATGGCCACAGGAGCATGATCAGAGAGTGCTATGGGGTGAAAGGTGACTGCCTGTAAGGCCAGGATCAGTAGGCCACTCACAAAAATATAGTCCGAATTAGGAGTAGCTCCTGAGAGAATGCGAGAAGAAAGTATAGTCTCGGTCTTTCGGGTGTAGCTGCCGCCATGCATCGTGGAGTCCTAAGTCTCCAAACTCACTCTTTAATGTTTTCGGTAAACTCCCAGTGTTTGATCTGTGTGGCTGTGTGCTGTTTACCCTCGCATCCCATGTGCGGTTGAAGTCTCCCATGAGGAGAATGTCCCCCTCCACCAATCCCTCCAACATAGAGAGAAATATGTGGAGAAAAGTGACTTGATTAGTGTTGGGCATGTAAAGGGAGGCAGAGGTGCATTTACACCAGTGCAATGAGCCTTTAACTAAGATTATTCTTCTCTCTTTGTCTGACCTGGAGCCTTCTGGTTGAAACTAAATAGAGGCGTGGAAGAAGAGAGCTGCCCCATTCCTTTTCACTGTCGCCAAGGACTTGTACATAAGGGGATAGTTTTTATGTTTAACCTATGGTCTTCAGAGCGTTTAAGATGAGTCTCCTGCAGAACCACCACATCGTGCCTCTGATCCAGCACATATTTCCAAATGTTCTGCCTTTTCGCAGGCAAATTCAGTCCTCTCACATTCCAAGTAATGGTTCTACAGACAAGGGTGTGTATCTTCCACCTACTCAGCCATTGAACACTACCTGTCTTGCTTCTCCCCGCCCTGATCATCGGGTGGCCACCCCTCTGCCCCCCTGACACCCAGGTATCCCTGTAAGAAGCTGTGTATGCCTCGCATATCAAACAAAGAAAACTAACAACATTTTCACAATATAAACAGTTGGGATATAAACATTTCTTCCCAAACTCCCCATTTCTTCAGGTTGGTGTCCCCTCTTGAGCTTGTTGGTCACTATCCATTAGGGCAACCTAGCTTGTGTTAGCTTAATAGTCCTTCGGAATCCCCAAAACCCTTTTGGGAGCTCTCTCCAGAGAGCGCCATTGCTTTTGCAGATGTGACAGCGGAATCCCCGCCCCGCGCAGTGTTCTCTTGCCTGTGACTATTTAGCTGGGGTCCTTAGATAATCGTTTGTTTGACTGGCTTCCTCTTTTTCGAATCCATTTAGGGATCTCTTCCGCTTTTCTCCAGGCTTTTTCCCCCATCTCTTTCTTTCCCATTACTGGCTGCCACATTGTTCCCTTTCCCAAGTTTCTTTTGTGTTCTGGGGCGACCTTGAGTATGCCATTGGCTTTGTTGTCGTTGGTCCCCTGGTGCCTCCCCTGAGCTTCTCAGTCCTCCTGACGGTGGTCTCTCTGCCTCTGATCCAAGTCCCAAAATTTTCAGCACTTCCTGTACATCCGTGACATGATGTGCTTTATTGTGCCATTCGAATGCTAGACCGAAAGGATAGGTCCATCAATGCATTATACGGTCATGTTGAACTTTATCAGTCACTGGTAGACACTGTAGGCGCCTCGCCAGTCTCGCAGGAGCTATATCTTGAAAAATGGAGCATGAGGCCCCCTGGAAGGACACCTCATCGGATTTGCATGCTGCCTGAATAATAGCATCCTTGACTTTGATGGAGTGGAGCTTGGCTTGCAGGGTTAGTTGTGCGACCACTGGGTGCCTTCTCTGTGCATGCTAAAGAGAGTCTGTCATTACACAGCCCTTACCGGCACTGTGCTCATGAAACGGCCACCATTTTGAGGTCAGGCAATATGGAGATTCACTTGCCTGTCACGTGCGTTCTCCCTGAAAGATGCTGCAGTTGCCCCAGGTCGGAGCCTATGTGGTGCGTGTAGGACCACCCCCCCAGAGCCCACATACCAGGAGACCTGTGTTCACGCACAGGGGCTCAAGTTGTTGCCTCTGCGCTGCTCGGACTGCGGGGGCAGGATCAGCCGCTGTCTCACCAGAATGCAGGTCAGAGGCCCCACAGCGGAGACTCTCCCTCTCCTTCAACCTCGCTGGGCTGCCTTCCATCTCGGTTGCACCCGGGCCTCCACTTGCTTCACAATGGCAGACTCCAACAGGTCACACCTCCAGCTTCTCCACAACCCTGTGCAAAAAGCAGGTTCCGATGATCAAAGGTGGCAGATCCAGAGCCCAGACCCTCTCCGCCCCTCAGATGAACAGGTACCGGTGGCCCATCGTCAATTGCTCACAGGGACTCTGATGTTTTATTCATGGTCGCCACGGAGTCCTTGTGGATTACCTCCACTCGGCCATCTTATTTGGCTGCACCCCCCCAGCCAGTGTCTTTTTGAGCTCTTTATTGTTAAGTGCCTGACTTTAATAATATTTTGGTACTGCATAAATACTTTACACATCGCCTTAAGATAAGTCTGTCTCCTCAGTGCCATAACTATTAGGGGGTTAAGCTTAGGTTAATTTAGTGCCTTTTGGGGTTAAAGCTAGTGTTATTATTCCCAGCAATAGGTGACGACCAACCCCAAATAATAATCCACTTTCTTACAGATATATAATGCCAAATTTAAGATTATTTTATAACATCTGTCACAACAGGAGTGAGGTCACGAGCATTGCTTTTGATGTGGAAGTTATTTTATGCATAGTTGTTGTGTGAGTTATGGCTTGCTGAGAGAACTAGAACTTGGATCACAATTTTCAATGTTTTTTCAATTTTGTTTCATAACCATAGGTCTAATTTAGTTGTGCTCTATTATGGGGATTGCCTAGAATGTTTAAATGCACCTTAATGTGTTCTAACCAAAGCTAATCACAACTTCACTTTAGCCTTCTTTTATGATGAACTGACACCCTATTGAGACATCAGCTAAATTATCAGACCTGTATTATGAGAAGCACATTCAATTGCTGGGTCAGTTTGTTAGGCAATGGTGGCCCAATCAAAGGCAGAGCTCAGAGTTCATGCTTCTGTATATTGACAAAGAAAGGACGTATTCAAAGGATCCCAGGAACCTAAGAGACATTAAGGTGTGGATGGAGGAGGTTAAAGCATGAGATAAAGCCTGGAATATTATGAAGTCACAATCTTTTCTTACATATGAGCTAGGCAGACTCTAGTGATAAGGACCAGATTGCTGGTTAAAGCCTCAAAGATCAGACAACAGTCATTCTCTGTCGGCCTAAATTTGATCTGCTGAACATACTAACAGTTAATAGTGCAGTTAAGGGGACACGATCAAGCAATCAATGGATCTGATCTTCACTGTGGTAGGGCCACCAGTTAGTGAAATGTCTGCAACCCACAACAGTATTGTGTATGGGAACCAATAAGTGAGTAATGTCAAAATTCACAAATGTCTAAATGCGTTAAATTCCCCCTTTCACAGACCACCTTTTGAGTGACATTTGACTGAAAAACCTCCCAAGTTTGTTTCACATGTGAGCCAAAGATTGTGAAACTTTTGTGCAGTTTGTGTGGTTCCGACTTGCCAGCAAAACATGGCTCTTGGAGGATGACATAGTTTGTGGGAAGTAAATTGGCAGTCTCTGACCTTTTTCACCCTTGACTGAATACACAAAATTTCATAGGCTTCTGTAGCAATCTGCTCTCTACAGGATGAAAAAAATGGGCCCAACCCTGATGATCACATTGTCCTTGCTGTGACAAAAACTGGGGATACCACTACAGTAAAACTTTAAAAGATCAATTACACTAATTGTAAATAGTATATATCTTGTATGATAACAGCTGCATCACAAGGGTCCCTTTGCTGATGATTAAAATATAGATATGTATAAATCAATGGAGGGAGAAAGAAGGGGTATGACCCACTCAGCTTCTTTATCTTTAACGTTTAAATATCAAATGGAGAGTGGATCACAGGTCCTGAAAGAACCAGGGTTAATAGCTACAGTACAAAGTACTGTTAAGAAACCCTCAATCACGTGTTGATTCACAGGTGGAATTCTAGCGGTATGTTCGATTATCCGCTACTTAACAACGTGACAGCATCATCATCGGGTTAATGAATGCTTCCTCCACCCGGAGGTAATTCCTCTGGTTTTTTCAGTTGTGATCAGAGAACTGTGTTGGGTGTTTTAGTGAAGTGCTATACAGTGAGTGAAAAGTAGGGAAAAATTAAAAGACTTGAAAGAACCAGTTTATAATTTTAATAAGACTGGATTCAAGTACGTTTAAAAATTACTTATCGTGCACAGAACAGACTATTTAGGGTCTAGTGCACTAACAATATGTGTCCAAAAAATAGGTCGACATGTTTCAGCCTTTTGTCATGCCCCGAGGGGTCATATAGGCTTTCATCAGGACCCTAGTATATGTGTTGGAGACTCTCTATTTGCAGGGAATCCCTCTCGTGAAAAGAGGTGAGTACCGTTGTTTCACCAAAATGTCTGTGTTCAATTTGAACCGATATCTTAATTGTTCATTCGGAGGGTTACATCAAATGGGATAGACTGTGCCCGCTCTTTGTGGCGGCAATACGTGACTTGTTCTGTCACTGCTTCTCTTCTCCCGGTCCATTTTTTGGACACATATTGTTAGTGCAC
The DNA here is from genome assembly GCF_964204655.1 of Triturus cristatus. Classification (NCBI taxonomy): domain Eukaryota; kingdom Metazoa; phylum Chordata; class Amphibia; order Caudata; family Salamandridae; genus Triturus; species Triturus cristatus. The sequence goes on along the minus strand of NC_140584.1, from coordinate 478,156,969 downwards.
TAGACCCTAAATAGTCTGTTCTGTGCACGATAAGTAATTTTTAAACGTACTTGAATCCAGTCTTATTAAAATTATAAACTGGTTCTTTCAAGTCTTTTAATTTTTCCCTACTTTTCACTCACTGTATAGCACTTCACTAAAACACCCAACACAGTTCTCTGATCACAACTGAAAAAACCAGAGGAATTACCTCCGGGTGGAGGAAGCATTCATTAACCCGATGATGATGCTGTCACGTTGTTAAGTAGCGGATAATCGAACATACCGCTAGAATTCCACCTGTGAATCAACACGTGATTGAGGGTTTCTTAACAGTACTTTGTACTGTAGCTATTAACCCTGGTTCTTTCAGGACCTGTGATTAAAATATAGATGCATATACATTATTAGATTAAGCATCACTTGTATTGTTTATAAAACATGCAGCATGGTATCCCACACAACCGTTTAACTCTGCCAGGAACATGAATAGTCAGGACCTTCTTTACATGTGTTATCCAGCAGGAAAACACAGTACAGTTGTGTTAGACCTGTCAGCCCTTTGGGTGGTCCCTCCTCATCATTATTTATTTTGTCCCACTTTTGCCTCAAGCCCTGTTAGAATTTTTCCTTTTTGGGAACCACCAGACTTTTTAGTGTTGATGCAGGGTCAGGGAGCCATTTTCCCTACCCCTGGAACTTCTGTCTGAGGGCCTGAGACACAAAATGGTGGCCACCCATTGTCACCTGTGACATCATCAGAACCCACTGGAGATTTCTAGAACCTTCCGTAACATTCTGGAACCCTGTGACAGTGAGAGGCAGTTTAGAATGTTGGGAGGCCATCTCAGTGGGGCAGTTGGCATCTGACTAGAGAGGAGAGAGGAGCAGTTCAGAAGGAGGTCGGAGTAAGGCAGCAGGGGTGGAAACCAGTGCTTGGAGTGGGGTCCAGAAACCCACCCTTGATGCTAGTCCCTACTGACCAAGCCCAGCCTAGAGCCCTGTGTGGGACCAAGACCAGAAAAACCATCTTAAGGACCTAAATATTGTGAAGAGGCCTTAAAGAAGAAGACCAGCAAGCTCCTGACCTGTTTAGCGGTGTCCTCCTGGAGTCCTGACGTCGAGAAGCCTGGAGACCTGAGGCCTGAGGTGGAGAAGCGGCGCTGACAGAAAGCAGACGTCGTACCCGGAGCCGTCAGAGGTCGAGAGAGGGCGCCGACGGAGGTCGTGGAGAGGCACCGGAGGTCGAGTAAGGAGTCACCTGAGGTCGAGGTGAAGCGCGCCGGAGGTCGGGAGTGGAGATCGCACTCCGGAGTCGCCGGAGATCGAGGTGAAGCGCGCCGGAGGTCGGGAGTGGAGATCGCACTCCGGAGACGCCAGAATCTGAGGTGAAGCGCGCCGGAGGTCGGGAGTGGAGGTCGCACTCCGGAGACACCCGGAAGCGGGGAGACCGTGACCCTGCGACGCCGGAAGGCGACATCGAGCCGGAGCAGCCCAGCGACATCGAGTCGAGGCCGCCCAGCGACATCGATCCGGAACAGCCCAGCGACATCGATCCGAAGCCGCCCAGCGACACCGAACCGGAGCCGCCCAGCGACATTGAACCGGAGCCGCCCAGCGACATCGAGCCGGAGCCGCCTCACGACATCGACACGGCGCCGAGCGGAGCCGATCATCGTGAAAAGGACAGTAAGTGGTAGAAAGGGCATCTGAGGCCCTGTGGAGCCCTAAAAGACCATTCTAGGGGCTAGAGGGGTGTTAGAACCAGCCTGGGAGTGCCAGGGGTGAACTGAGACTGGTGCAGTGACCTCTGTGAGGGGTTGTGTATTTTAGGAGAACCAGATCTTTAGGTTACCCTTATTCTACCTCAGTTCAGGCCCAGCCTTGACCAATCTAGGTGGGACACCCCCCATGTCATCCAAATGACCACAAGCTGTACTTGGGCATAGTAAAACCAAACTACCTCAGGAAAGTGTTGTGAACTGTAATTGTCATTAATTGTGTTATTTAAGTTATTGAAGGTGCTTTATTTATTGACTGTATTTATTGTCTGACTGTATTTATTCCTGCATTGTATTTATTGTCTGACAGTATTTATTAGCCATTTGTATTTATTGCACCCCTATTTATTCCTTGCTTATTTATGACCTGATCCTATTTATTGAGACCCCACTGTGGTATTATTTATTTGACCTGCTCTTTTAAAGGAGAATCTTATTGTCTTGTATTTATTTTATGAACCCTGCAACTAAGAGAAAATAAGATAAAGACAAACTACTTTCTTTCATAATTTTTACGGTGTAGTGTCGTTTTTGGAATGGATGAACGCATGGTTATTGTGAGGGTGTGACGTACGCTTAACACGGTGCCTGTACCCCAACCGCTCGAGCCAAGCTACCGTTGTGCTGGGAACCTGGTGACTGCTAACCCGGTTGCCCGGTTTCCAACAAGTTGAATATGGTAAACCGAAAGAATAATAACAATGTCAGGCACAACATAAAATGAATGCAGTTGCTTAGTGTCCCCACCACTCCAGGACCACATAACCACTCAATGGAAGATATTCATATTCACTCAAAAAATGATTTGGATGCCAAACTACAATGTTGAAGAAATAACAATAAAGGTGAATATAAATGAAAGTTATAAGAAATTATGAGTATTATTTGAGGGGGTGAGTACCCACCTCAAATAATAATCACAATGCTTGTCTGAGTGAACCACTAAAGTCACTAAATTATCTGAGTTCAATTCCCTGATAAATATGGCACAGAGCAGATAGGCCTAAATAAAAGGCAATGTGTCAAGTATTTATGCAGTACCAAAACAATAATAAAGTCAAAAGACAACACAAGAAAAACCCTGAATCAATGTAGATGCATAGAGTAGATTTTAATAAATTCATAGACATGACAACAAAAACAGAAAAATTCAATAATGGAAATTGGAGTTATGAATTGTTAAAGTTGAAGTGTGCAGATAGCACCAAGAAGCATTAAGCACCAACCACATTGGCCTTAATAGGTTACCTAGACACAAGTTAAGGCTGACCGTAATGGAGCATGGGTCGGATACAGGAAACAGGTTTGACCCAGTCAGACGTTTTACTTTTGGATTTAGTCTCTTGTGGGATTCAAGTCAGCATGTGAAGTTAGCATAACGTATCTTGGTCTGTATCTCTACTCCATAAACAGCGAGAACTGCTTTAGAAGGGGGCCCATTCGTTCTCTGTGTCTTGTATGATAGAAAGGTCCGAAAAGCCATACTACGGCCATCTTGGATTATGACCAGTCGTGCCTCCGATCACGTGGTTCTCCTTGAAACACCATCTGTAAGATTTAGCTCGTACCAGCCTAGAGACAGGGTGAATTGTATTTACGACCGAGGCCCAAGGCCACATCTGCTGTAGGGAGTATCAAGCGAAATTCCTCTGTGCCCGAGACGAAAGGGAGTCACCCCGCCGACCTTCTCAGTAGAAGATAGTAACCTTATGTGTGCAGCTGAAACTAGATATGGTATGAGCTCATTTAGGAGCCCCAGGGCTAACTGGTGTTTTTACATTTGTAAGGCTTTTGTATGTTGAATCTGTTATGTATATAAGTGTGACCCTGCCAAGGGGCTGGCAGTCTCCTCGGCGCACCTGATGGGTGAGGATCGATGAGGCTCCTCTATGTAGAGTTCTGTTGTGGTCAATAAATGCTTGAACCTTCTACGTTGCCAACTGTTTATTATTGACTGGTATTGCGGGCCACTGGTAAGTGTGGCCCTTGGGATTACTATTAGATTACTACAGTTGGCGACCACGAAGGGACCCCGTGATAGGGTCTTTCCTCCCCCGTATTCGGGCGGCAGGATCGAGGGCGTCTTGGCCGGGCGGGCAGAGGGGAGTTCGACGTCCACTCCGTACTCCCGATCGGGGTGCCCTCTGCTGCTAGTCACCCTTCACCGGGGTCCTACGGGCTTAAACCCAGGAACTGGCCGTGTTGGTCGTAGGAAGTTGGCAGCGGAGAACGAACATTCGTACCTGGGTGCACCCGGTGAGTAATTTGTTTGTTTGAAGCATGCGCTGTTGAGCGGTGCATTTGTTTGAAGCACGCGCTGTTAAGCGGTGCATTTGGAACAGTTAACTGTATTTGATTTGAGGGGTCGTGAGTACCCTAGGAGAATTACGGAGGTCTTGCAGGATGGTCCGGTAGGGACTGATTGTAGAGACTCCGCGGATCTTTTGTGATTTTGTGATTTTGAGATACTGATCAGATGCCTAGTTGTTACCTGTGAGTAATACACGGCCGGATTGCACTCGGAAAAGCCTGTGGCTGTAACTGGGTAGCCATGAGACATATCTGAAGTACGGCTTGGACTACATCAGAACAGTCTCAGTGGTGAACTAGGGAGGTCATGGGATGGTCCGTAGTCCAGTTCGTGGTTACCCCTGTCTGACGGCCTCTTGCCAGTCTGTTGGGAGACTGCTTGTTGTGATTCTGTTGATCCCTTTTGAATAATTCTCCTCGAACGGGAGTCGACAGGCTCGGTTCGTTTGTTTGGATGCATCAAGTTTGGATAGGTTGAACTGCAGAGAATAATGTCGACATATATGTTATCTGTGATATAAAGTCTGTTATATGTTATTTGTGTCTGTCTACTAACCAACATGTCGTGTTTCAGCAGATTGAATTGTTTTGGTTGTTGTTGCCGAACTAGCGACTCTCGTCTGGCTGAGAGTCAGCCTGCCCCTCCAGAGGGCAGCCCTAGCCATTTCATGTATGTGGAGCACGGAATTGCCCCCATATTGTTCAACACCTTGTGGCATAAGTATACTAAAGGTAATGAAGAGTTGCAGTGGCCAAAGACTGGCTCATTTGACGAAAAGAAAATTGCCTTCTTGCAGGAACAACTATTTTCTAGACCAGGGGTCTCCAACCTTTTCTGTAGTGAGAGCTACTTCTGATGAGTGAAGATCATTGTGAGCTACTAAATGCCAAGCAACTCGCGCATTTTTACGAGAGACACCCCCATACCCAGCTTCATTGACTTTAAGCCTGATTTATTCAAAGACAACACTGTGATTTGAACATGCACTGCAGTGAACTGATTCCCCGTGGAGAGCAAAATGAAAAAAATCAGTTCAGCAATTATTGATCGCCACTTGAAAAGAAAAAACTTTTTTTTTTTAACAAGTGGCTGTTTTATTTCCATTACATGATCTGACAAATTCTGTGTTGGTACCCAAAATATGTGGATCTTTTAAAAAACATAAAGGGTGGCAGAATATGAAGCTAACCTATGATGGCTGCATGAAAGCAGTGCTCAACCAAAGTTTGTACACACTGTGAGGTGCACAGCGGATTCCTTGTGATCAAAACTTGCTGCTAGTGGTGCCTGGGGATGGTGATCTGGTGATTCTGCATTAGCTGAGAGTGCTGCTTGGTGACTTGGCAGTGCATGGTATCAGAGGCCTGACAGCAACTGGAGCTGTTGGTGAGGCTGTACATGTGTCTCTTTTGCGGAGTCGCCCAAACCTGCTGCTGGCGCCCCAACAGCCCCTCAGCTCCACAGATGAAAGTGCCTACCTGACACAGCACATGGCTGTGCCTTTGAGATTCAAGTGAGTTCAGGGAGAAGAGCTGCATCACTGCCAGTCACGTACCGGACCTGGATGCCACGGCCGACAAATGATTGCAAGAGCCTCATATTTGCATGCCAGATGAAGCCTTTCAGACAATTAAAGGAGCCTGATACCTGATTATATGTTTATTTATCACATATCACTGGGGTCACATTGGATCACGCGCCTCCCGCCGTTGTTCTCTACTACGATCCTCCTCAACAACTTCGGCCCACCAATGAGTAATCCGGAGCGTGCACTGCGCAGGAGCCCACTACTGTTGATATGCACAGCTGAAAATTAGTTTTGAGAGCAAAATATTACCTGGGCGACTAATGGTGGACCATTCTGTGCAATGTATTAATTAATTCCCCTTTCAAAATCAAACCCCTTTAACACCCTCGCCATGCAACCAAGCACTGAAGCTATACTCATCACAGTACTGACAGCTGACCTGCTGAAAAGCAGTTTTCTCTCTTCACACGACATACATCTAAGAACCATTCAAATAAAGTTAACTAAATATATGACACCTGCAGGCGAAACATATTACATAAGTGTTAACTGCCTGGCTAGCAATGTGGTATCGAAAACAACCATTACAGGAAGCACCATGGACAACTGACTGCCCCTTGAACTAAAAGGGGCACACCCATCCGTGCACACGATACACTACACATGTTTAAAATTATCGAACTCATTTTACTTTCACATTGACCAGCAGACACTGATACTAGATCAGGCGCTTAGCAAGCCTCTAGCCAAGAATACACAACCAAAGCACATTTGGTCGAGGGAAGTCCCAAATGCCATAAAAAGGACCCCTAGAATGTAAAAGTGCTTATTTGCCAAACTATTCGTGGAAGGCGCTAATTACGCAGTGTCTGTCCCCTGCTGCCGGGAATACATGAATAACGGTCTTCTCTACTATGTAAATACATATTTATGCTGCTCGATTGCTGTCAATACCTGGTGCAAATTAATTTTAACACTTCATATGATGAGTGTAAGAATCACGGGACAAGGGGACACCAAGCAGGGGAAAATACCCTTTGAGGCCAGGCAGACTGCCTTTGTTATTTTCCCCCGCGCTGCCCATCCAGCTGCACTGCTCACAACTAATAAAGTAACCACAACTATTTCAAGACATGGCTTACCGATTGATCAGCTGCTTCCCACACAGATCAGAGATTTGGTGGCAGGCTGGAAAAGGCAGGTGGTGCAAGTACTGGTAGGTTGGCAGTTCAGTACTGCCTGTGCCATGCCACTGCCATGCGATCAAGATTTCCGGCCTCTTTCTACACCGGCACATGTCATGCAGATTGAAAGCACGGTGCCACGCTGCAAAAGGCAGGTGGCGTAGTGATGACTCAGATGACAAACAACGTTGTTGTTTTCAGCTCGCCCTCTACCCTCCCAGCTAAGCTCAGTTAAGCCTATCAGAGCAGCTGGTTTGGGAAAGGGCGGCAACAGCTATTAAAAAAAGGCCGAAAAACGTTAAAAGAAACTAAAGGGGCGTGGCCAAGATGGCGGGGTGAGCGGACGCTTCCTCCCGTAGCTCCTCCGGCCCGGCCAAGCTAAAGCCCTTTTCTTATGCTTCTCTCCCCCCGCTGAGGCTCAGCGCGGGAGAGGAGCGTGGCGGAACATCAGGGGCATACACCGGTGCTGTTTTGGTCCGGATCGCCCCGGGGGAACCCCCCCAAAAGTTCGCCCGAGCTCAAAGGACGACGGCGGCGAGCCCGAGGGGCGGAGCGTATTGGAGAGCTGTCCGGGCGCCTCGGTTGGGCCTGGTGCTGAAAGTTGCGGTCTGGAGGGGATCTGGCCCGCCGCTCGACGGTGACTGAAGGAGCCTGGCGGGAAGGGGCCCGACGGTGTGGAAGGCTTGGGACGGGTGCCCCGGCACTCGGACTGGTGATGGCGACACTTTGCACTGCGGAAGCCCTGACCCCTAGCCGAGGTACGGCGGACTCTCTGATGGGGTCGGATCATCTGGCCCCCTGTGCGTGACAATCGGGGGCCGGTGGTGGAACTTATTTTACTGCGGGGTGCCTCGGAGGCCCCGGAGGTGTCGCCGGGCCTAGTCGTTTTGGCTCGCTCCGCCCGGCCGCCATTTTGTCCCCGAAGGAGCAGTGGTGGCGGCCTCCGCTGGAGTCCTGGCTGCTGGCTGCGGGCGACCTCCCGCTATTGCTGGATTGACTACCGGAGGGATGAGCTGTTGGGACCCCTCCGCTGCGGTCCCCTTGGTTGTCTCACGCTAGCTCTTGCGGCTGACGGTGACCGGACTAGGCCGCCATTTTGTCACCTGTGACGCAGCGACCTCACTTGTGGGGGATACCCGGGCCGAGTGCTTGCCGGCGGCTGAGCATCCCTGGGGCGCCTGGATCGGTGCCCGACTGCAGAGCTGGCGATGTCTGGAAAAGGAGGCCCGAAGAAAGGGGACCGTACTCTGCCGGACATGCTTGGCAGGGCCCAGCATCTGCGGGACAGGACACAGCCCTCACCGGGGCCCTCCCGGGCTCCGGCAGATGTGACTGGAGGGGAGCCGCCTGTCACGAGGGCCTTTATGGAGGAATTGTTTAGCTCCCTCAGAGAGGACTTCCAGACACTGAAGCGGGAGGTGGCCAGCGAGGTCCGAGAAGTGCGCAGAAAGGTGGAGGGCCTAGGTGAGCGTGTGGAAGCGGCGGAGACGGAGGGCCAACAGCGAGCGGAGGAGATAGTCCATCTCCAGCAGGACGTTCTTCGCCTCCGGGAACAGTGTGTGGAGCTCCAGGCCCACTCTGAGGACCTTGAGAACAGATCTCGGAGGAACAACATCCGAGTGCGTGGCGTGCCGACTGCGGATGAGGGGTCCGATCTGGGGGGCTACCTGCGGGCCCTGTTCCGAGAGATCCTGGAGGAGGCCACGGACTTTCCCATCAGCATCGACAGGGCGCATAGGGTTGGCCGTCAGCGCCAGCCATCGGCGCCCCCACCGGACATTCTGGCCTTCCTGCCCGACTTTCCACTAAAGGAGCGTATCATGGCTGAAGCCCGCAGGAAACAGCCCCTGACCTTTCGGGATCGGCCGGTGGCGCTTTACCAGGATCTCTCCGCCATCACTCTGCAGAAACGCAGGTCCTTTAGGATTGCCACTCACTTTTTGCGCGAACATGAGACGCCGTACTCTTGGGGTCACCCCTTCCGCCTGATTTTTCGGTGGAACGGAGTATTACACCAGCTACGCTCCTTGCAAGACATTTGTGGTGTCCTGGGGCTCACGGCAGCGGAGGAGGACGGAGCTACGCCGTCGTGGAGGTCCTCGGAAGGACGGAATCGGCAGAGGTCAACGAGGCGGCGCTCAGCGACCAGCGCGGGGCGCCCGGACTCCCCTACCATTAGGGCGGACAGGGCTGACGCCCTGAGGGCGGCGGCCGGGGACTCGACCGGCTCCTCTAGCGTGGCCTTGACGGCCTAACACACACTCCGGGGGGAGATGTCTTTAGCTTCTTAAACATGCTTGGCACGGGGCGGGGGGGTTGGGGGGAGCGGGCGGAGGTGAGTGGCTGGACGTCCACTTTTCTTTTTTCTACGGACTTGCCCGTTTTGGGGCTTGACTGAGACTATGGGGTGTTTGAGTTTGGGGATGGCTAGTTGCCGAGGTTGTGTTTTGGGTGGGGGAGGGAGTTGTTTTGGGGTTGGGAAGGTCCCGTCCGATGTTGTCTATGCCCGCTTTGTTTTGGCTTGTCCCGCGCTGCGGCCCCGCGCGCCCCCCCCGCTGATTCCCTACCCATTGCATGGCGCTCCCGATCCCTGCGAGGAATGCCGGGCCTAAAGGTAGTGACCCTTAATGTTCAGGGTCTGAATAACCCGGTGAAGCGCAGAGCGATCCTGTCGTTGCTGGAGGGGACGCAGGCGGACATTTGCCTTTTGCAGGAGACACACTTATTGCCCCGAGACTGCCATAGGATGCGCTCTGCTAAGTTCCCCACCCAGTTCTTCTCCTCGGCAGCGAACAAGACGGCGGGGGTGGCTATTCTCCTAGCGAGCTCCTTTCGGGGGGAGGTGTTGCATAAGTGTGCTGAACAGAAGGGGAGGCTCCTTGCGTACCGTATGCGCCTGGGAGGCATAGCATTTACGGTTGGCTCCGTTTATAGCCCAAACGAGCATCAAGAGCGCTTCCTAGATTCCGCGCTGGTGGATGTCACTGCTTCCCCAGACCGACACATTATCTTGGGCGGAGACCTCAACATTGTCTTTGACTCTGGGATGGACAGATCGGCGCAGCGCTTTCCGCAGACGGGGGAACTGTCCCAGGCTGGGAGGGCCCGGATTGCGGAGATGGACTTGCACGATCTCTGGCGCTCCCTGCACCCCACGGATAGGGACTACTCTTTCTTCTCGCACGCACACCGCACCTACTCACGGCTGGACTACCTCCTGGTGAGTGGACCGATGCGTGCCGCTGCCACGGCGGCGGACATCGGGGTCCTGACCCTGTCTGACCACTCTCCAGTCACCGGCGTTTTCCGGTGGCCGGCGGCCTCCCCCTCTCGGGGGGCGTGGCGCCTCCGGGACACACTTCTACACAAAAAATCGGTGGTACAACGCGTCGGGGAGGTCATACAGGACTATCTCACTCACAACAGCAACACTGACACTTCGCAGGCGACACAGTGGGCGGCACTGAAGGCCGTCCTACGGGGGGAATTCATCTCTATCTCTGCAGCCGAGAATAAGGAGCGGCAACTGAAGAGGGATGAGTTGACAGCTCAAGTCCGGGAGCTTGAGCAGGTCCACCGCCGTACGGGAGCGCCGAGGGTATGGAGGCAGTTGAAGGCAGCGAGGAAGCTCCTCTCCGCTCTGGATCTTGATAGGGCGGAGTATGCCGCCTTACGCTTGAAACATGCCTACTACACTGGGGGGGACAGATGTGGCAAGCTCCTAGCACACCGGCTCCGGGTCGCGCAACAGCGCAGCGTGGTGAAAGAACTGGTGGGTGCGGACGGGGGGGTTGTCTCCGGGGACGCGGAGGTAGCGGAGACTTTCCGCGGCTTCTATGAGGCGCTGTATGCTGAGGAGCCCTCCTCGCCACGGGATGCCGATAGCTATTTGGAGTCGGTGACCCTCCCGGTGCTGGACCCGGCTCAGGCTGACCACCTGGAGCGGGACATCCATGTGGAGGAAGTGATTTCGGCTATCGCGCGGCTGAAACATGGCAAGGCCCCGGGCCCGGACGGGTACACGTCGCTATTCTACAAGACTTTTTGCACGACCGTGGCCCCTGTTCTTACGCGGCTGTTTAACTCTTTCTCCGAACCGGGAGCCATCCCTCCGGATCTCCTGAGGGCGACGGTCGCGGTAATCCCGAAGCCTGGGAAGGACCGGGCCCTCTGCGGCTCGTACCGGCCCATCTCGCTCCTAAATGTCGACCTCAAGTTGTACACGGGGATTCTCGCATCCCGGCTGGGTCCACACCTCCCCGACCTGGTGGAGGCGGACCAGGCTGGTTTTGTGCCCGGTAGACAGACGGTTGACAACACCAAGAGGGTGACGCATGTTCTTGAGAAGGCCTCAAGGATCTCGGGGGAGCGGATGTTGTTGTCCGTTGACGAGGAGAAGGCCTTCGACAGAGTTCACTGGCCGTATCTTGAGCGGGTCCTCAAAAAACTGGGAATCGGCGATAAGTTCCGCACCATGGTATTTAATTGCTATAAGCATCCTTCAGCGTCGGTGCGGGTAAACGGGTGTAGCTCTGGTGGCTTCGCCATCGAGCGCGGCACGCGGCAGGGCTGCCCTCTCTCGCCGCTCCTGTTTGCCCTCTACATGGAGCCGTTTGCTCAGAGGATCCGTGATAATCCGGATGCTGTCGGGGTCCGGATGGGCCAGTACGTCCACACCGTCAGTCTCTACGCGGATGATGTCCTGCTGACTTTGGACGACCCTAGGAGGTCGCTGCCTGCTTGCCTCCGAGAGTTGGACGCCTTTGCGGGGGTGGCCGGCTTCAAAATGAATATGAGCAAGTCGATGGCATTAGACGTGTCCCTGGCTGCGGAAACCAGGAGGGATCTTCAACGGCTCTTCCCCATGCAGTGGTCCTCGTCCACGGTGCCGTATCTGGGGATTCTGCTCGCGCCTACATTATCGGAGATGGTTACGGCCAATTATGCCTCCCTCAGCAGGAAGATCAAGGACGAGCTTGGCCGATGGAACAAAGGCCTGCTGTCCTGGCTGGGGCGAATCGCGGCGGTCAAAATGACGGTGCTGTCCCAGATACTATATCTTTTCCGAGCCCTTCCGCTCCAACCCCCGGTGGGCTGGATCCGACAAATGCAGGCTGACATCTCCCGCTTTGTCTGGCAGGGCCGCAGGCCGCGCATGAAGAGGGTCCTCTCCACGCTTGCTCCGGAAGCGGGGGGTCTCGGCATTCCGGACCTCCGTAAGTACTTTCAGGCGGCACAGCTTCGCTATCTGGTGGAGTGGAGCAGGTGGGAGTCCGACAAACATTGGCTCTTCCAAGACCAGGCAGTGGCGGGCCGCACCTTACAAGAGGTTCCATTCTTGCGCCGCACGCATCGCCCCCCTAATCTTTACGCTTCCTTTGTTACGCGGGCCCCCCTGCGTGTGTGGGACGCGGTCTGCGAGACCCGGGGCCTTACCACCTTCCCTTCGCCGCTCACGCCCATTACGGGCAACCCGGACTTCTCCCCAGGGATGGAGCCGGGGGTTTTCTCCCACTGGGTACGGGCGGGCTGCGGGGCACTCTTCCAGATCTATGGCCCGGAAGGCGTGGTTCCTTTTCAGCAACTCCGCCAGGAGTTCGGCCTGACGGAGCTGGACAGATTGCGCTACATGCAAGTTCGGCATTGGGCCATCCAGCCTCAGGTGCGGGCCACCGCTGCCCGTCCAATCACACCGTACGAGCGGTGGTTGGCTACTCGGACCTCCGACGCTAAACTGATCACTGATCTGTACAAACACCTACAACCCCCGCCGTTTCACTACTACAACCCGGGGAGGGAGCGCTGGCACAGGGAATTGGGTAGGACACTCAGCCACAAGGAATGGGACAAAATTGCGTATCGGGCTCGGCACTCTGCATATCACACGGGCCTTACGGAGACATTCACTAAGGTGTCCACATACTGGTACTACACCCCGGAGAGACTGTATGAAAGGCATAAACACACTGACAAGGGGTGCTGGCGGAGCTGCGGGCAGGAAGGTACCCTTACACACATTCTATGGGATTGCCCAGTGCTGACCGCCTACTGGAAAGAAGTCTTGGACGAGGTGGATGAGCACTTTGGGATAGAGCTGCCGCGACTCCCGGCGTATGTCCTGCTGGGCCTCCCCAATGACCTAATGTACCCACTGAAGTCCCGCAGGGGTAGGCAGATTGCAATAGCGCTGGGGTCTGCGGTTCAGAACATCCTAATCCACTGGCGCACATCCACCGTCCCCTCCATCACCGGTTGGTTGCATAGGCTCTGGCATGTGCTGGGGATGGAGAAGCTGTCGCTTGCGGTTGCGGGGGAGATAGACCAATTTGAAGAGCTATGGCAACCCTTTCTAGCGCTGCTGTCCACTGAATTCCGGGAGCTCACCTGCCCGAGGTACCTTAGGCTTCTCAGGCTGAGGCCGCCGGTGACCCCGGCGGACTAGCTTACATGTGAGGTGGGGACCCCCGGGGAGGGGGGGGGGAGCGGGGCTTCCTGGTTAGGGCTACTTTGATGCGGGACCATAGGACGGGGGGGAGGGGGGAGTGTTGTTGTTTTGTTACTGGGAGGAGGGGGGATGGGAGGGGGGGGATTGTGTTCTGTTGAGGTGTTGATGGGGGGGATGCTCTTGCTCAGCTTTGGGGTGTCGGATACGCGCGTGGGACTCCACAGCTTGTAATTCTAGCGTTCAGTTACTGTGTTCTTCCCTCTGAGCCACCGCGCCACCTATTGCCAACCCTCTGGAGATGCATCCCTTCTTCTTTGACTGTATTCCATGTATCCTGCCTCCTATCCCCCTCCCCCATGGTTTGTTTTGTCTCAATAAAAAAAACGTTTTAAACATAAAAGAAACTAAAGGGTTACAAAATCAAAATGCTGCAGAGAGCTACTCACAGGACCTCGGCGAGCTACCGGTAGCTCGCGATCGACCGGTTGGAGACCGATGTTCTAGACTCAGTAGGCAATCTATGTTTGATGCTTTGAACAGCTGGCAGAAAGAAGCCAAACAACGACGGATGAGAGGGGAGAAGCTAGCAAGAGCCAAGGCTGGGCAGACCATAACTCAAAAAGCTGTAGCCTATGACAGAGCTAGGGTAGAAAAAGGAATCGATTGTATGAATCGTGGGTTTAGATTGAAGGTCGATAAAAGTTACGTGGCTCGACCTAATGCGGAGGATGAAATAGAAGACTTGCTGGACATGCGGCCACCGCCCCCTTATGTCCCACAACGATTATATCCGGAGGTACCAACAGCTATTGTATCGGCTGGGGCAGGAACGGTTGCCCCTACGCCGGCTCTAGTTGCCTCCACCACAACTCCGGTTGCATCGGCGCCTCAGCCTCCCTCCCTCCCCGTGCCTGTCATCGATCTCTCTCGGTTGTCTTCCTCTGTCTCGGAAGTTATGGCTTTATTGCCCAATTTGTTGTCAGCCACAACAGCGGAAACTCCCCAGTTGTCACCAGAGGCCATATACTCTGCCTTGACCTCCTCTTCCGCGAGTGCAACTCCTTTTGCAGCTGTTTCAACTCCAGTACATCCGGCCGGTTCGCTTGATGGCAAGAAGCTGTTCACTCGATCAGCTCTAGGAGCAGAGGAAAAGGAGGTCATTGCAGTACAGGCATCCCAATGGATGCGGCAATCTATTTATACCCTGTCTGACATATGGAGCACCATGAAAGATTATGAACCGGTGATGCAGCAGCACGCGTTAGCGCACATGGCCGAACGCCTTATCTCATTGTGGGAGCAAGTTTATAACGGGGAGAGAGCTCCGACTATACTGTATGATATTCGTACCCAGGCACATAAGTCTCGGCTAAGTCCAGAAGCGGTATATGGGAATGTGAAAACTCTGGTCAGTTACAGAATGCGCCTGCAAACTGCTAGTCCTGCAGGGGTACAGCAGTTCCCAATGCGTGAGGTCCACCACATTTATCACCCTGAAGTAACTGAGATAATAGACGCACATGGGACGATTACCCGCCCGAGAGCAGATGCCCGCTTTCAGGAGCAATGGGTATACACCCCATGGAAACGTAGTGAGGTACTTTCCTTAAAAACCCACTTGCCTGACCCCAGAAAGAATCCTACAGCATACTATAAGGAACTTACGGAAGCCGCCTTCTCGGCGGTGATGACACTGGCTGATATCGAGCTATTTTTCGCTCTATTGGTGCCGGTGGACATATGGCTGCAGGTGCATGACCAGGACCACGTAACGGAGTTTGGGGGAACCTGGGAGCAATTGAGGGACTGGGATGGGGATCGTAAGCCAGGAGATAAGCCTAGAACTGAAATATTGACTTTGCCGGAGAAGATAATCACTTACATGCATTCACTAATTCCTCCCAGGAAAGTAGATTGGGATAAATTGACCGCGTGCAAACAAAAGAAGGATGAGAGTGTGTCCGATTTCTTTACAAGGTTCGAAGGGGTTTTCATTGATTTTAGCGGGCAAGATCTGTCCAAGGAGGGTGGCATACGCTTGTTTGTTAATAGGTTTGTAACTAACCTATTACCCGAGATATCAGCCCGACTTCAGGCTGCGCAGAGTACCTGGACTACATCTACCCCTTCGACTATCTTAAGTATGGCTCAATACTATGAGCATCGGGATAACGAGAGTAAGGAAAAAACAGAAAAGAGATCGAAGGATTTGAAGACTCGGGTCCTGTTACAGCAAGTTAAAAGAGGCCGAGGGAGGGGTCGGGGCACGCAGAACTTCGCCCCACGAGGGGCTGGTCCCGGGCAGGGTGTAGGACGGACAGATTTAGGAATAAATCAGTGCGCATTCTGTAAGCAGGAAGGGCATTGGCGAGCTCAGTGCCCGTTGTTGCAAGCGCAAAACGGCGTTCCGAGGGGCCAAGGGAGAGGCCGTGCTGGTGGTCATCGGGGTGGACATACCAGACAGGAAGGTGTCAGACAAGGTGAGAATAGTCAGAATTATTTTGATCATGGTCAGGGGAAGCAATATTACAATGAAGGATGTGTAAGCAACGACTCGGCAGGCTATTCTGAGGCATAGGAAAGCCGAGGACAGAGTGGGGGACATGTGTCAATTCCAATAGATCAAAACGGCCCTTATGTGCATGCCCGTTTGATGAATACATCAGGTAAGTTTCTAGTTGACACCGGAGCTATGAATAGTTCTGTTTCACATGCCCTTGTCCCTGGGGCTGCTCTGTCTGGCCAGAATAATGTGTCTGTAGGTTTCTCTGGAACTCCGGTGATAAGCCGCATCTCCCAACCTCTTTCTCTTACTTTGGGACCGATTTCAATTGATTCACCCTTCCTTCTGACTTCACAATGTGGTGAGAATCTCTTGGGAATGGATATACTGAAGAGGCTGTATGCCCGCATCTATTGCTCTCCAGACGGCATTTATTTGACTATTAAGAAACCCTTTCCTCCTTCAGCGCAATGTTTCTCCAAAACGGACACCCTGCCCCCTGATCTTGCAAAGATTCCACAGAGTCTTTGGGCTACCGGAGATGCTGATGTGGGTTTGTTGAACATACCGCCTGTTTCGATCACCTTGAAACAAAATGCCGGGTTAGCTAGAGTCCCGCAGTATAAGATTGCTCCCGCGGGTGAGCGGGCATTGTTGTCCATCGTTCATGATTTGATCCGCACCGGTGTAGTGGAGGAGACAGCTTCCAATATGTGCAATAGCCCTATTCTTCCTATTCTTAAACGAGCCCCGATAGATCAAAGCCCTGATTACGCTGACACATATCGTTTTGTGATTGAGCTGCGTGAAATAAACAAGATTGTAGTACCCCAATATCCCGTGGTACCTGACATCACTACTATTTTGACGATGATTCCTCCGACAGCGAGATTTTTCTCTGTCATTGATTTGAAAAATGCTTTCTTTAGAATTCCCATTCATCAAGATAGCCGTTATCTTTTCGGCTTCTCATTAGGAGACCGCAGTTTCAGATTTTGTCGCGCCCCACAGGGCTATACAGAAAGTCCGAGTATTTACAGCCAAGCGCTTAAAACGTTATTGGATACACTAACTTTGCCACCCGGTAACGTTCTGGTGCAGTATGTAGATGATCTCCTTGTGGCCTCTGATACCGAGCACGGTTGCCGAGCGGCGACGATTTCATTGTTACAGCACTTGGCAACCAATGGTAATAAAGTCTAGTTGTCTAAATTTCAATATTGTCGACCGGAGGTGACCTACCTAGGCCATCTCCTGTCGAAGGAGGGAAGACGGCTGACCCCTGATCGTATCATAACTATATCTAACATGCCTGTTCCTTGCACGCAACGTGATGTTTGCGCTTTGCTTGGCATAACTTCTTACTGCCGCCAATGGATCCCTAACTATTCCCTATTGACTAAACCTTTCTTGCCTCTCACGACTAAAGATGTGCATGAGTCTTTACCTTGGACAGCTGAATGTCAGAATGCTTTTGTTTCTTTGAAATCTGCTCTTTGCTCTGCTCCCGTGCTTGGCACCCCTGATTACCGGAAGCCTTTTGTACTCTACGTGCATGAGGTGGACGGTTGCTCGCTTTCAGTGTTAACACAAGGATTTTGTGGTAAGCAAAGACCTTGTGCGTACTTTTCGGCGGTATAGGATAATGTCGCCAGGGCACTTCCCAGTTGTCTGAGAGCCACGGCCGCGGTTGCAGTGGCGATCCGACAATTCAATCCTAAATACGGACCTGACAGTGATGGTGCCCCACGCTGTGGACGTATTATTGAACAGGACGCAGACTCAGCACTTAACTAGTGCGCGTCTTACAGGGTACGAATTGACCCTGTTTGCGCCACACATCACTATCAAGAGATGTGTCACCTTGAACCTTGCCACGTTACTACCTCTCCCTCTGGAAGACCACAGTCAAGACATACATGATTGCATATTTCGGACGGAAGAAGAAACAAAGGGGCGGATAGATTTGACAGACATTCCCTTATCTGACCCTCAAGGGGAATTGTATGTTGATGGCTCATGTTTTAGGTTGCCTAACGGCACTACGACCGCTGCGTATGCGATCACCACATTACAGACAGTAGTTGAAACGGCCAAGGTACCTTATCGATCGGCCCAGGCTGCCGAGTTGGTCGCACTACTAAGGGCTTGTGAATTGGGTGAAGGGTTAAGGATAAATGTCTACACCGATAGCCAGTATGCTTTTGGCGTAGCACATAGCTTTGGGAGGTTGTGGGCAGAGAGAGGTTTCCTTACATCCCATGGTCAGAAAATACAGAATGGTCAGTTGGTTTTGAGATTGTTGGCCGCCCTGACTTTGGCCCAAGCCATAGCCGTTGTTAAATGTAGTGCTCATAAAGCAATAGTTGATGATGTAGGTAAGGGAAATTCCTTTGCGGACAGAATCGCTAAAGAAACTGCCCAATCCAATACCACCTCCATGTTTGTAGCGAGTCTGCATAGAGGGATGGTAGAAACAGAGACATTCAATAATACTATAGACAGTGTGAGAGAATTGCAATTAGAAGCAACCCCTGAAGTACTAAAGTACTGGCAAGAACAGATAGGGAAGCTAGATGACAATGGATGCTGGATTGATCTATCAAAAAGATGTAGATGGCTGCTGCCGAATGCATTTGTGAATGCGGTCGTGTCCATGGCACACGGTCCCGCACACGTGGGGATTCAAGGTATTTGTGCAAAACTAGATCCTGTGTGGTATAATACCAACATCCATAGGACTGCAAAGCAACTAGTCCAGAATTGCATGATTTGCCTCCAGCATAATCCAGGAGGTAGTATCCCTGTTCTGACTGGTAGCTTCGCGCCCCCCACCCTACCTTTCGAGGGATTACAAATGGATTTTATTCACTTTGAGCGGGTTAACAATCTCAAATACGTCTTGGTAGTGGTTTGTACGTTCAGCAAGTGGGTGGAGGCGTACCCCACCAAGCAAAATACTGCCCTAGCCACCGCGAAGGCCCTAGTGAAGGAGTTCTTTCCCCGCTATGGGTTACCACGGGTAATCTGGAGTGACAATGGGAAACATTTTAATGCTGACCTTGTTGAACATGTTTGCAAGGGCCTGTCAATACAGCAGAAGTTCCATGCTGCCCGTCACCCCCAATCAGCAGGACTGGTGGAAAAATATAATGGCATCTTAAAATTAAAATTAGCAAAGCTACAGGATACAACGGGGTTAAAATGGCCTGATCTCTTACCCCTAGCTTTACTGTCTGTAAGAACTACTCCCCACTCCCGCAGTGTGAAATCACCGTCTGAGGTGATATTTGGTAGGCCCGCTAATGTATGGGGTGTGCCACGACCAAAATCCCTTAGAGACATTGAGTACCCTATGTTGGCGGATTACCTTTATGCACTAACAAAAGATCTTTGTCCCATTCATCAACAGATATCAGCAGTGCTGCAGCCTCTGCCGGAGGGTCCTGGACACAGCCTGGAGCCTGGACAGTGGGTCTTGGTTCGGAACTACCAACGGAAATCGAGTCTGGACCCCCGCTGGACCAAGCCTTTTCAAGTGCTTTTGGCTACGAGAACGGCTGTGAAAGTTGAAGGGAAACGGCATTGGATTCATGTATCGCATCTGAAAAGGGTTCCCCTTCCTTTGCTGGATGATCAGCAGGAGCAGAGCGAAGCATTAAGGCACGAAAGAGACAAACCCACCGAAAAGTCACCTTCCCCAGAAGCCCAAGGAGAAACGGATGGGCGAGTGGAGGGTGTCGTGAGTTCGGCGACATCTGCAACAGGTAATCTGACACCTGGGAATGCAATACATGACAAGGAAAGTCCCACACCCAATCCTTTACCTGACCCCACTGTGCCTGTCCTGTTCAGTAATCCCGAAATACCGGGTCATGTTCGTTACAACCTGCGGCCCCGACAGAAAGCAAGGATCCCAGACTCAGCCTAGAGAATGAGAATGAAGGTCTGAGTAAAACCCTGGGAAAAGTAAAAACACTGGACTGAACTCGTTGAGAGCTTGGAACTTTTTGATAACGCTCTGTTCAGAAAGAAGATAGAGACATTGATCTGTTGGTGGGGGCCCAGGTAGAGTTTCTTTTCAGCAAGAGTTGTGTCAAGTGCAACTCCGACGCGAGAAGTTTTTTCTGTCCTCCTTCCTTTTTGTGTTACATGGAACAATAGGAGTCTGCCTGTGAGGCTCTATAACGGACACAGGAAAGAAGCACCCTCCGGCAGGTAGGACTGCTTGCAGATTTCCCCTTTTCCCGAGAATATACCTGGACTTTTAGTGAGAATGTACCCTTTTGCTCGTTTTGTCGCTGAAGAGGAACGTCCCATAGTACACCGCCCTTTGTATCCACATTTGCCAATGTTTTCTACTTGGAGTTTGCGTGCCAAGATTGTTTTTATTGTCATAATAGTTGTTTCATTAATGTTATGTTTGGGAATGTTCATCTATCTAGAATTCCGCCATCCTGTGCACACCCTGATAGCTACCACCCCTGCTCCTGAGGAGCACCGTTTTCAGACTTTTGCCCCACATAAAGAGAGGCATCGCCAGACCTATGTGAATAATGCTTTTATTGAAATGTTACATCTGACCCATAGTTCAACGAATGCCACGAATTGCTGGGTATGTGGCCTTCTTCCCTCAGTAATGCACAAACACGATCTGTTCATTTCAATGCCACTGTCATATTTAGGCAGTTGTGAAGCCTGGTTTAGATTATTGTCAATGATGTATGAACATTATCCTGTTGATGGGCACCGATTTTCAGAGAAGGATTTTGATTTGATTCTGGCCTATATAGAAAGGCACCAGGGATTCACTCCAAATGCGGAAGGTACAGACGGTACTCTGGATCCTACCGCTTGCATGAATGTGTATACGGAACATGAAAATGACACCTGGTTGAGGGATGAAGTGTCAGATTTTGTGTCCTTCAATTTTACTGAGTATTTCAGATATTTCCAGGAACGAAATGTGTCGAATGATAGGATCATTCTGGTCCCTGTATTGAATAGCTCGTCCTCCTTTTGCATACATGGTACTGGCCATCTATTTGTTGGATTTAGTAAATGTAACTATACCTATAGATTAGAAACCTTTAGCAGCCCACCTATACTTACTCCTCCGAATGTGTATTTTGTGTGCGGAGAAAACGCTTACACCTGGCTCCCCAGAGGATGGTCAGGTAAATGTTACTTATCCTTCCTATACCCTCCCGTTTATATAGCCCCTTCTGACTATCATAGATCCCACTCGCTGAACCGACGGAGTTTAGAATCAGGAAGCACTGATAGAGATGCTACAGATCAGACTGATACCCCTGCCCAACATTTTGTTGATATTATAAAAGGAGTCCTGCCTATATGGGGACCCATTTTAACCAGTAAAGAAATTAGAAGATTGTCCAGGGTAGTAGAGGGAGTGGTGAATGCCACCGCTGGGATATTTACTAATATAACAGTTGAGCTTCAAGCGACCAGACTTGTGACCCTTCAAAACCGCCTTGTTTTAGATGTTATCTTAGCTGATCGCGGAGGAGCATGTAGAGTGATCGGCAGCTCCTGCTGCGTATATATACCTGACTACGCCCCTTCGGTTCATCTGGCTATTCAGAAGTTGCATCGATTAGCATCTGAGATTCATACGGAGACAGGTACCTGGTCTATTTCGGGATGGTTCTGGGGTCTCCTTACCACCTGGGGTTGGAAAATATTCATGGTCCTGCTAGGAATAGGGGGTTTCCTTTTTACTTGTTGTGTTTGCATCCAATGTGGGCCCGCATGTTGCTCCTATTGTGCCACCAAAGTTCGTCTTGCTTTACCTACACCTAAAGCAAACTCTGCTAGGGTGAACGCTCAACTAGTGCAGAAAGAGATACATGATATAATGCAGATAGACGAGGATATTTTCGAAGAGTAGTTCAATGGATAGCCACATTATGCTAAAAAGGGCTGTTCTGTGGGATTCAAGTCAGCATGTGAAGTTAGCATAACGTATCTTGGTCTGTATCTCTACTCCATAAACAGCGAGAACTGCTTTAGAAGGTGGCCCATTCGTTCTCTGTGTCTTGTATGATAGAAAGGGCCGAAAAGCCATACTACGGCCATCTTGGATTATGACCAGTCGTGCCTCCGATCACGTGGTTCTCCCTGAACACCATCTGTATGATTTAGCTCGTACCAGCCTAGAGACAGGGTGAATTGTATTTACGACCCAGGCCCAAGGCCACATCTGCTGTAGGGAGTATCAAGCGAAATTCCTCTGTGCCCGAGACGAAAGGGAGTCACCCCGCCGACCTTCTCAGTAGAAGATAGTAACCTTATGTGTGCAGCTGAAACTAGATATGGTATGAGCTCATTTAAGAGCCCCAGGGCTAACTGGTGTTTTTCCATTTGTAAGGCTTTTGTATGTTAGATCTGTTATATATATAAGTGTGACCCTGCCAAGGGGTCGGCAGTCTTCCTCGGTGCACCTGATGGGTGAGGATCGATGAGGCTCCTCTATGTAGAGTTGTGTTGTGGCCAATAAATGCTTGAACCTTCTACGTTGCCAACTGCTTATTATTGACTGGTATTGCGGGCCACTGGTAAGTGTGGCCCTTGGGATTACTATTAGATTACTACACTCTGAAATTGAATTTAAAAATCCTGTGTGGGGCAATAGAGCAGACTATGACCGTAGAGGGCTCCACATCATTGTATTGCCACGGGAGGCGGTCTCAGGGAAGCCATTGACTTTTGACAGGAAAGTTCTGAGAGGAAGAAATTTTAATTTGCTACCCAAGGAAGTTCCCTTGCTGACTGAATACCTTTGGTGCTTTCGGCCGGTTCAAATTTGTACCTTTGGTCTTAGTCACTTTTTTTGGAGCTTGGATTCTTCCAGCGGGGCAAGGCTGCAGGCTGAAGCTTTAGTTCACTCCAATAGGTCCAGTTGAATCGGATTTGCTACTGAGGAAAAGCTCTGAAACGGAGAAAACAGATTTTTTTGGCCCAACAGCGATGCATCTTTCTTGGTTCGGCCTGGGCAGGTTGGTCGCTGGCCTCCAGAGGTTCTTGAAGCCCAAAATGTTCAAAGTCCCAGGTTTCAGGAAAAGTTAGGTGGGCACTTTGATGTCAAAGGGTCCAGATTCTGTGGGACAGTACTTAGAGGTCAAGACTCACTCCAGCAGAGGTCAGCAGCAGAGTTAAGGGCAGGCGGAGTTGGAACTAGTAGGCAGGGAAGTATCAGGAAAGGACTCTTGTTGTGTCCCTGTAGCTTGAACTGTAGGTCATCCTATGACCTTTGGAGTCTTTCTCATTGTCCTGGATATAAGAGAGAGCAGGTCTAGTTCTTCAAAGCTCTTCCCACCCCGCAGGCAGTAGGATCAGTCCTCTTCTGATCTTCCTCACGTCCAAGAGTGTTCCAAAGTGGGTGCCTGGTGATGACACGTTTATGGTCGAGCTAATGGGTAGGAATGGAACTTGTGTGTACTCTGAGCAATGGGTTAAAAGTTCCTGTGGCCAAACCTACATACTTTGGCCATTTTCAAGAGGGAAAACGTCTTCGGACACACTAAACTTGGGCTTTGAGAGCTGGGAGTTTCTGTGGTGAATGTACTATGGTAACATGGTGTCCTCCCACATCGAACACCAAAACCAAGTTTGAAGCAGCCACCGCCCCCGAATAAGCTCAGAGACGGAAGCCTAGTAGAACAAAAGTAGGGTTTTACAGCGGCCAGACAATGATACACAAGAATGGCTTAGACATCCTATTTTCCTTCTTTTCAAGTGTGCCCCAGTCTTATATGTAAAACCCAGACACAGAAGTTAATGGGACAAGGCAAATAAGACAGTGGATACACAAGAATTGTCTTGCCAACCTTTTCTCTACTTTCATGTGTGCCCCAAAGTGCTAAATGAAAACCAAGCAGACCTGTCATAAAAGGATGCCCACAACCTTCATTCTGCATGTTCTGGGAGGTAAAGAGGCATCATCTCAGCCTATTCAGGTCAGCCAATTATTTGCTCCTGGGAAGCCTTTCACACTTTTTTCACACCTAATCATAACATTATCAGTGGCTGGGGGAAGATTAATAGCAAATGCAAATTAGCCTTAAGGAACATCAGGCCGGGAAAGTGTAACATTCTAAAAGTTACTTTTTTAATGTTCATTAAAAATCCAACCTCACCATTGCATTGAATTTTTAATAACATTTAAAATTCATTTTAAAATATTTTTTACATCTAGACCCATTCCAAAGAAACAGATTTAGAATTCTAATTTGTACTCTGGTTTTCTACATAGGAGAACTTGCCTTCAAGAGTGAGAAATAGTTTTTGGGTGCTATTCACTGTGAGGAAATGTTCACATTAAGTGTCCACATGTCTTTCTTTTATATACCATACAACCTGCCTTGTGGACTACAATGCAGGGGTGACAACAATATTTTAAAGGGAGGTCTTAACCTGTCAAATAAGTTATTTAGACAGGTTTAATTTCAGTTTTTAAAATGCACAGTCAGTCTTCAATGACAGACTTGAAGTTATGTTTTACATAGTCACTGTAGTGGATGGCACAATAGGTGCTGAATACCACTAGTAACATTTAACTTATAGGCCCTGGGTACATTCTACACTATATACTAGATACTTGTACGTAAGTTAAATATACTAATTAGAGTATACCCATTTTTTCTCTTTGCCACTTGTTAGCAGGATTAAAGCGTACAGAGTACTAAAGCCAGCAAAAATGTAGGGTCCAGCAAATGGCGAAAAATCCAGGGTGTCCACGCTGAAAAGGAGGATTTCCTACATACCCCATTCCAAATTAATAACCCCATTTCCAAACAATGAATTTCTTGAATGTTGCTTGCCACCATTTTCAATGTTTCTTGTTTTCTTAATTTGAGGTCTTAAAAGTAGAAACTGTAACTGCTATCAGTGACAGCAACATCTTGTTATGGATGGCTCTCACAGCCATGAGCATGACAATGGTTTTGTAGCCTGGTTTTTCACTGTACTAACATCAGGGAATTGAACAACATTTCTTCATTCTTCTGATATCACAGCAATAAAGCACATCACTCCAAAACAGGTGCTCTGATGGGCGGTGACTCACCACCTTCCCTGGGTCACCCAAATGAGATGGTGTAGTGTGGATGGTGATCTTGCACCAACAACAGCTCTCTACCCGTTACCCATGTGTCTGCCAGAACCATGCTGGCAGAGAAACAGGGAGTGCCTGATGAATGACTATCACAAAGCTGCTGTCACTGCAGAGTCAGAACTCCTTTTCTGACTTAGAACAGAGATCATGGCTTTGGTAAATTAGTTAGGAAGGGTGTTGATGGACAGTGATATAATGTCAGTTCCATTTTTTCTCAGTGAGAAGGGTGAAGGAATGGTATTTCCAAAGGCGGAATGGGAGAGTGGCAGAATTGCAGGGAATTTTGTTTGTAGATTGGGCCAGGGGTGCTTATCCTGTTGGTGGTCATGAATCATTGAAAGATTCCAGGCATTTCTTTATTGTGGGATTATGTGCTGGGTAGAGGTTTTGTCAATGATGCATTGGAAGGAAAGCAGAATAAAGATTATTCAAAGATTGAGTGGGGACAGGGACATTTTTCGCTGGGTAGATGGGGATAATGATTGAAAAAGGCCAGAAAGTTTTTTTGATAGTGCTGGGAAGATGATGGTTTTCCTGAGGCTGTTGGGGAGGTACAGGACACCAGGTACTGTAAGGGGGGCTGAGAGAGGTATGGCCATGCTGTCCATGGCTCATTGTGACAATGCATCACTTGTGGTGCTGACCTGAGCAGTGCAAAAAGAATTTGGGTTCATGCAAAAAAGAAAATTGTTGGCTGGTAGTTGTCAATAAAATGGAATTCCCCACTTCTGCATCCCCAGTGACATCATATACATGTGTGCATTGCTTTCATTGTCCATTTGATGTCTCCTGGAAAGCCTTGGTGGAAAACAGCAACCTGTTATTCAGAACAATATATCTATAATTAAATATTTTCTGAAATTGACTGGGTGGATGCAGTTTCTGAAGTGTCATGAAATGGCTGGAGCTAGCACATGCAGAAAAACACATAATTAAAAAAGAAGAATAAATATGCTTCTTTCGTATTTCACACTGTAAAACAACAGATAAGTGGGAGTAGGTGTCAGATTACATCAAGATTTCACAATAGTACTTTTCATAACCAAAATATCTATAAGAAAAATACATCATTACAGGTTTTGGAAATTGTAATTTAAGATGTAGGCTAAATTAAATCTGATTGCAATATTGGCCAGCTAGAGGAAGCGAGAGGCAGGAATCTGGAGTGGTAGAAGAAAAGCAGGGTAGCAGACGCCTGGGGGAAGAGGAGACTTAACTGCACTGATGTTGGGTGTCAGGGCAGTAGGAGGCCGAGACTAAGTCAATGCTGACCATAAACAACAGAAGGGGTCAATGTAGGCCCTCGAATGCATGGTGTGCTCATAACTGTACTGTGAGAACGTGAGGTCCCATCCCATTAGAGCAATATAAGCGCATAGTGCCAATCTGAGGGGTCACCATTTTTTTGCTCCCGTGAACACTCCCTGAGAAGAAGCAAATGAACCTTTAGTGGGATTCCTCATGAACTTCTTTAGAAAATGTAAATGAATGCTGTCAGCAAAAAGAATATGAAAAAAATGCTGCCATCTTCTCAGCGGGCAACCTAAATATAACATACATTAGTAAGTACAGCCGTCTCCTAAATTACCAATGAAAGTCACTTCACATGCACAATCAGACTTTTTATGGTGGGTTTTGATTTAGCGATGCAATTATGCCATGACTTGTGTTTATTGTGGTAGATAAAAATCGAGACCAGATAATAGAACTGACACCCTTTGGTATGGTCTTACCCTGGACATATTGCCTTCTCCCCTCCTGTTTTCAGAAATGTGTTCTTGTTCACTTTGAAGTGTTGTGCATTTTACCACTGCTTACCAGTGCTAAAGTGCTTGTGCTCATTCTTGTAACTGGTAAAATGGTAAAATTGATATCCATCTGATAGGCGTATGTTAGAACGTGGGGTCTCTTGTTGGCAGGGGTAGGTGCCTTTGACCGAAAAGGGACCCTTGCTTCTAGTCAGGGTAAGGGGGTACACTCCTAAAATAACCCCTTCTCACCCCCTTGGTAGCTTGGCACGAGCAGTGTGTAAAGCATTTGTGAACACATACTGTAACCCAGTGACAACACTACAGATGGACACCACACAAGTTGTAGTATAAAAATAAGTATCTTTTATATAGACTTAACACAAGATCACAAACGACAAAAATCCACAATACTGTACTTTAAAAATGGTAGGATTAGCTTAGTTCTCTTAAGATGTAAAATGCGACACTTTGAGTTCCATGTACCTTAGGATGCGTAACGTTATACAACGAAAGTGGTGCACGGAAGGTGATGCGTCAGTTCCTTACATGCAAGAGAGGTGGTGCGTCGGGTCCCTACTGATGCGTAGGGGATGTGTCGGTTCTTCTCTGCAAGGGGAGGTGATGCGTCGGTTTCTTACTGCGCTTTCGTGGTGATGCGACCCACAACGCCGTGATGCGATGAATATCCGGGGCGATGAAACAATATTGGCGTCTTCTTCTTGGTGCGATACGATGCGTGCACGCCCAACGGCCGTGCGGCGACTCAATGATTCTTCTGAGCTGCGACAGGCCCTGCGACACGCTTCCCGGTGATGCGGCGGCGGCGATCCTGTTCTCCGGCGATGCGAGGCGCTTTCGCGTTGTGAAGCGACAGCGTCAGTTCGGCGAAACACGCTTCTTCTTCGTGCGTCGTGCTTCCAGCTCCTTGCGACATGCAGTTCCTCAGAAAGCCCAACACTTGGGGAGCTGGTTGGTGAAGTCTGTTCTCCCTGAGACTTCAGCAGGAGGCAAGCTCTATCTCAAGCCCTTGGAGATCCTTCACAAATTGAACAAAGTACACACAAATTTCCTTTCTCCTCTCCTTTGGCAGTCAGGCAACCACTGCAGGCCAATCCCTCAAGCTTAGGGATAGTCTCTCCTCAGTCTCTCTGGTTCCTCTCCTCAGCAAAGGTTTCTTCTTGTTTCCCAAAAGTGATCTAAAGTTCGGGGGTCTGGGTCCCGCTTTTTATACACAGTTTCTCTTTGTTCTCTGAAGGCAGAGAGGCCTTTGCCTAGTCCAAACCTGTTCTGGTCAGTCCTGGAGCACTTTGTTGACAAGACTCCTTCTTTCCTTTCACAGTGCAGGCCAGGGACATCAGACGCACCACAGGAGGTGGAGGAGGCATTGTGGAAGGAAGGCACAGCCCTATTCAGGTCCCAGGTGCAACACCTCCCACCCATCTACATGCAGATCTCTCTATTCAGCCCTGTGCTGACTCACCCTGTCTCCTTGAATCCCCCAGCCCCTGCCACTCAAACTCCAGACAAGGAATACACAACCTAGCAGAGGCAGGCTTGGATAGTTAGACAAGAAAATACCTACTTTCTAAAAGTGGCATTTTCAAACACAGAATGTTAAAAAAAAATTCACTAAAAGATGCATTTTATCATTCTGAGTTCAGGCATACTAAACTCGAATTTCTACCTAGTTCCCTGAGTCAGTTAGGATTATAAGATGTGTAATAGTCAAACTGCTAATTCTGGCCTATAGGGAACAGGTAGCCTTGCAATAGTGAAAAATGAAAATGGCTGTAATTCACTATTAGGACATGTCACACACACCTGGGCATGCCCTACCTCATACTTATAATACACCCTGCCCTTGGGCCTACCATAAGGGTGTCAGATATGAAGAGAAGGGAAGGTTTGGGAACTGGCAAGTGGGTGCACTTGCCCATTCAGCATGACAGTAATAGACTGCCCATAGGCTCTGCAATGGCAGACCTGAGACCACCTTTTACAGGCTGCTTCTGTGGGTGGCACAACCAGTGCTGCACGCCCACCAGCAGCATTTGGTTTACAAGCCCTGGGCACACTCAGTGCACTGAACTAGGGTCTGACAAGTAAACCAAACCAGCCAATCATGGAATCACTAATCCCTTCATAAATTTACCATAGGGAGCACTTGCACTGTGGCACTGGACAGCAGTGGCACAGTGCCTAAAGCATCTATAACCAGCAAAAACACATGAGGCAACAGCAAAAAAAATGGAAGGGAGACCCACGCCAAGGTGCCAGGTCTAACAGCGTATTTAATTTACTTACAAGTCCCTAGTAAAGTGTACTGTCTGTACCCATGGCCTCTACTGGTGGGTCTGCAGCACTTATTGTGACATCCACTTAAGTACCCCTTCAGAACATGCCTCAGGCCTGCCATTTCAACCTGTGCGTAGTCATTAACTGCTTATCTGACCTGGCTAAATAAACCTTTTGTCAGGCCTAAACATATCATTTTAATACACATAAATCACCCCTATGGTAGGCCCCACACAGCCCATAGGGCAGGGTGCTGTGTATCTAAAAAGTTAGACATGTAATCCTATACAGCCGCTAGACAGGTTGAGAAACAGCTGGGAGGAGGACATTGCCAGACCCTTGGCAGACAAGGACTGGGAACATATTCTGGAAAGGGCAGCCAAAGTCTCCAGGAACGCACGCTTTAACCTGATCAGCTCTTACACATTCCACCGGGCATACCTCACCCCAGAACGAATTAATAGATACTTTGCAGGAGAGGAAGCCCAATGCCCGAGATGCGCAACAGTAGGAGTGACTTACATCCACATGATGTGAAGCAGTACTTCTCTAACGCAGTACTGGCAGGAGGTGACACAGGAGATGGTTAGAATCACGAAGAGGGTAATCCCTTGCACGCCAGAGAATGCCCTACTGGGATTGTTCACACACACTGCTAAGACTAAGACTACCAACAGGTTTCAGGACCTCGCCTTTGT
This sequence comes from Triturus cristatus, assembly GCF_964204655.1. Lineage (NCBI taxonomy): Eukaryota > Metazoa > Chordata > Amphibia > Caudata > Salamandridae > Triturus > Triturus cristatus. The sequence continues at coordinate 478,127,358 of NC_140584.1, read as the reverse complement.
CCTTGCGAAACGAGAAATAACTTGTAACTGGAAAAACCTGAACGGGCCCAGCGCGAGTTGGTGGAAATGGGAGCTGGTTACATGGGCGGGATGTGAAGGCAGGGTCCAGTTGAGGAATGCGCTGCGAGGGATAGGAAGGGAAGAGAGGGCCAGGGCCTGGGAGGTGTTAGTGGAAGGAATGCAGAGAGATGGGAGGGCATCTGGCGCTGCAACCCCTGAGTGACCACTACAACAGGAACACCTCAGCTGGGGAGGACAACGAGGGGCCAGGAGGGAGCTACGGACAAGGAGAGGTATATGTCACACACACGCATTAGGGAGAGCCGAGGCGGGCTGGGAGGCAGGCACGGACAGTCATTTTACTCAGGCTGAAGCAAGGGAGGAAGGTTATCGAGCTGGTAAGGATCTACCCGGGAGACAGCAGTGCAGGGGGGAGGGAGGGTACATTTAGTGGGTTGTTCGGGTAAGGGAGAGGGAGGGGATATGGAGAGGGGCGGAATGAGACTTTTATTAGCTAATCAGGAGAAGGATTAGAGGACCTGCGGCGCAGGGGGATGGGGGAGACTAGATATATGAGATCCATGATGGCTGGGTGAGACTCGAATCTGTTCAATACATACTGATTATTGTATTATTGAATGACAGTAAAAGACAATAAAGATTGATTAAAAAAATTAAAAGTTGGACATGTACTTCTCAGTTTTATATGTCCCGTTAGTAAAAAAACTCCCAAATTTGTTTCTCACTACTGTGAGGCCTACCTCTCCCATAGGATAACTTTGAGTTACCTTAATACATTTAATAAGTGCCAACCTTGGATTGGGAACAGGTAGAAAGGTCCTGTTTGATCTCAAAATAATTTTAATTTGATGGTAAAGTCTAATTGTAAGTAACAGTTCTGAAAAATGATTTTTTATAAAGTTGGCATTTTTCTTGTCCTTTCTATTTGGTGCCTGCAGCCTTAGTCCTGTGTCACATTACTGTGAATATTTGGCAGTTGTCCTTTGTGTAACGCTCACAGACGGTGAGACAAAGCAGTGCTAGATTTGAGAGGACAGGCCATCCTGCTAGGATAGGTGGGTTGGAACAGTTTACTGCCCCAGTTCCATTATTAAAGGGCTGCTGCAGCACACTCAGAAAGGAACTTGAAACCAGCCTTCTCTCTCCCTAGATCACTTGAGGCCTGGGCAGCAGAAGGAAGGACATTTCCAGAACCAGATGGGGAGATAGCCTAGAGGTTTCTCCCACTTACACCAGGTATAAAAATTGGTCCATCAGACCAACTCTTCAGTACACTCTTGGACCTCAAAGGACTACCAGAAGGACTGACTTGTATTTCAGATGACTGCCCTGCTGCTTGAGGCCTGCTTGGTACCCCAGAGGGCTGTTCTGTTGCTACCAGTGGGTTGACCTGTCGCTTGAAGGCTGCCTAGTACTCTCAGAGGACTGCCCTGCACCTTAAGGCCTGACTGCCTTGCTGCTTGGTTCCCAGGACTACCTTAGTGACTATAGAGACAATTGGCTGGCCTCGTGTTCTGATCTACAGCATCACAACAAACTCCAAAAACCTTGAACCCTGCACCTGGAACCTGTCTGAAGTGAGTCCCACCCTCCAAATAGTGCCCAACCATTCCGGGACACTTGGCATTGGTGTTAATGGTAGCCAAATAGACAAAACTTGAAACTTGGGACTTTGAAAATTTTCCAACAAAACGTGGTCTCAAAATTGACAGGAGATCAGGACTTACCTGCTCACCGATCCACTTGAGAGCACTGCCAGATGGCCTGACTGCTTCTCCACAGCAGCAAATTCTGATCAGTGGGACCTTTCAGGAAGGGTATTGGGTCTCGTGGAGCCCCTCTTGGCCACAGCATGCAGCTTCATCCCGCTGGAGATTTTCAACATCCAAAAAAGTTGCAAAGTCTTCACGTAGAAATCTTCATCATGACTCTGTCCCACAGCTCCCCGATGGTGATGCCTCCTCCTCCTCGAACACCTCCAGCTGTCTTCCCCAGCTGAACTTTATCTTCTCAGTAACTTTTCTTCAAACTATCTTCTAAGTTCGCAGCTAAGCCGAGTCCGGGCCCATCCCTCTGGTGCACCAGAACGATGCTTCACTTTTGAATTTTCCCCGATCTTCTACAAAAAGATACTCGCAGTTGACAATTGATCTTTTAGACACTATTTTTCACTTACAACTTTAAAAATCCATGGCACTGGTTCATGACACTGGTTATATTGATTGGATTACATTCATTTTCTAATTGGTGGGGGATTTTTCTTGTGTTGTGGTTTCACTTTATTACTGGTTGTGTGCTGCATAAATATCTTACACATTGCCTCTAAGTTAATAAGGCTGACTGCTTTTGTGCCAAGCTACCAGAGGGGTAAGCACAGGTTAATTTAATGACTGTTGTGGTGTTCCCTGACAGGATTGTGGTTGTTGCTGAAGAAGGGTCTTCAACTTACTCAATCAAAAACCCAATTTCCTACAGCAGATTTAGGGGAACTGATGATAATCTGACATTCACTATCATGGCATATATATAAAGATGAGTTGCTGGAATGAACATTTTCAAAGATCCAATCATCTGGTTTCTCAATTTCCTGATATAGAGAAATAATCAGAAAATGAATGGTGGAGCAGACTTTAAGCATTTTCTGTAGCTCAATAACTCACTTTACCACGTGAACATGGGAAGGTTGTTTTTTCAGGAAACAAACATCTCAGGACTTTTAAATTTAATTCTATGAACCTCAAATTGATGCTTCCTTTGTGGAATATTTGAAAGTGAGGCCCTTTTTTCAAGATCTGTTCTTTTACAGCATAGAATTGAGTGCAGTTATAAAAAACTGATAATAATGATGTTGTAAATAGGAGAACATAGAGATTAAGAATACTAAGCAGCGTGCAAAAATAAAAACCTTCCAAAAAGGTCAGGAATCCAGTATATATACCTGGACAATCTTGATGCCCCCAATAATGAGTGGGATGTTAAAGTGCTATTTGTGTAGTAATTCCGGTTACTGCACATATCAGAATTCCAACTATTTTGATCATTTCTGCACAACCCACAATTTCCCTGTGGTAAAACCTGCCTATATTTACTAGGAAAAATTCCAAGAAAATACTGTTACAAGCGGAATTTAATGCAATAAGCACGGAATTTTGAAGTAATTTTCAAGTGAAAAGGTGGACTAGGAGTTATTTACTGTAGCCGAATAACTCACCTCATGGAGTCAGTATTTATTGTGTATTGCAAACACCTCACCTCCATCTGGTCCACTCGTGAGTAGGGTCAATATTTCCGACGTTTAATTATAAATAAATGAGCTCTAATCCTGCCAGTGCGGGACAAACAAATTATCTTGGCTATTATCTCTGCGAGCTTCCATTCACCAGAATGCCAATAGTAGTAGAAGGGAAATCGGGAATACTCTGCCCTGCGATTACATCACAAGAAGCGCTATCATTTGCCCATCGCATAACCTTTGGAAAATGCATCACATTGGCTTTGGGAAAAAAGAGACATTTCTAGCAGTTTCTTCCTCTGCATTTCACACGTGTCAATATGTCCAACGTGTGCGGTAAAATAAGACTTAAAAGTAGAAATGAAAATGTATTGTTAACAGGACCTTTTTTTGTGAATAGTAAGACAAGTCTGTGCATGACTGCGTTGTAATTTGGTGAACGTGTACGGCAGGAAAGTGCTTCGATAACATAATATTCTCCATATAATCCTTCGAATCACATCCCCACGAGGAACAAAAGATTGCTAAAAGCACGTACGTTACTGGCACAAAATATGGCGCTAGAATGTGTCTCCAGCCAATTGTTTGTGTGATGCTTTATCACTTTCTAAAAACACATTAAAAACACTCTTTTTTTTTTAAAATCTAACTTGCTTTGTGCACCAGACGTGAATGATGCTAGTCAGTAAGTAGGACGGCATCTTCCACTAAAGAAAATGCAAGTTGAAAAAGCAGACCCAGTTGTACGTTGTGAAAGCCCTGCAACATAGAAGCAGATCGGGCAATAATCATGACCAAGACTCAAAGTGGGGTAAAAGGCCGCTTTATTGGACAGGTAGGCAAAGAAACAGGTCCTAATCAAACATAATCCGAACTAACACCCCCCGCCCCTAAGCAATATCCCCGTACAACTACCACCCCACCTTGCTCGGCCTAATCCTCCTCCCAGAAACCCCTAACTCCATCTCCTGCCTAACTCTTGCCTCCAATTTCTCTCCCTTGCTTTCCTCTGTCCGAAGCTATCCCTAACGCCCCCAAACTTTCCTGCCTGTCTTGATCTCCTCCACTCTGCCACCTGTCCAAGCGACAACCTCCCAGACAAAGCGTTACTCATGGCGCTTTTTTTTTTTTTTTTTTTTTTTTCTTTTCCCCTTCTCCTTCTTTTTCCTTTTTTCCTTTCTCCCCTTTCTCTCTCCCTTTCCCCTTTCTCTCTTTGGGTGGGGAGGGTGGGACAAAATTCGTCGACCTTCCTGTCATACACTCCAGGCGCCTACACAGAATGCTCTGGAATGTTAGACTCGCGCTACCGAAGCGCCGACCAATCAGCGTTGCCTACCTGCCTCGGCCATACCATGTGCCCGAAGCTGCCCGGGGGTGCACACTCTGCGAGTGGCGCCCCCAGGAGCCCTCATCGGGCAATAATCATGACCAAGACTCAAAGTGGGGTAAAAGGCCGCTTTATTGGACAGGTAGGCAAAGAAACAGGTCCTAATCAAACATAATCCGAACTAACACCCCCCGCCCCTAAGCAATATCCCCGTACAACTACCACCCCACCTTGCTCGGCCTAATCCTCCTCCCAGAAACCCCTAACTCCATCTCCTGCCTAACTCTTGCCTCCAATTTCTCTCCCTTGCTTTCCTCTGTCCGAAGCTATCCCTAACGCCCCCAAACTTTCCTGCCTGTCTTGATCTCCTCCACTCTGCCACCAGGAAAAACCCTTCCACAGGTGTTTTTCCTGTCCCCCCCTCCCGCTCAAAAATCTCACTTGACAACATTTGAAATGGCAAATGTATTCAAAAACGATCCAAAATATACCTGAGCTCCCCAGCCGCTACAACTGGGAAAACATTTATTACGAGAAAATCAACAAGCACCATGTGCAAGAAACAGAAGAACATATATATATAATTAAAAATACACATAAATATATATATATTCATATATATATATATATATGTATATACACATACATACTGTCGCCAAACAGTGGAAAACAATAGCAAAATTTTCTTAACCAGAAAAAACTACCACCATCCACTAAGGCTGGGCGGCGTAAGCACCCAGAAAAACTGCAATAAATACAGCGAATTCATGAAATAATCCTATGGGAGGGAGGGGAAAAAAGGGAGAGGGGGGGAGGGGCGGGGGGGGGGGTGAGGTGGAAGGAGAAATGGAGACGATAATTGATTATATTGGAACTAGAAAAAATTTTCCTTCTAAAAACAGTTAAGTATTGCATAAACTGAAAAAACAGATGCTGCCGCTTCAACAGCATAACTCAACACCATGTTTTTGCGTTCAAAATCTTCAAAATCATTTCTCGTATATTCAGAATATAAATCTCATTGCCAATGAAAGATAAGTGTACCCCATCATGCCTGAAAAATTGATAGTCATCTTTGGTTATCTCACTATGCACAAGCCAATGAATATTGTTAAGGATACAGAAACGCTGCATGCCGCGGTTGACTTTTTTCCTCGCCCGTTCCATGGCAGTAAATCTGTCCGCCCCTCTCCAAACCCTGCGAGGCATTAAAGCAGTCAAAACCAGCTGTGCATGAGGCCAAGTGTTCAAAAAGAGTTCCAAGTCAGTTTTCATTTCCATTAAAAGACACAAACCTGACAACTGTACCAAATCGTTTTCCCCCAGGTGCAAAATTATCACATCAGGTTTGCTGTTTGCAGATAACTCGCTCATCAAAGGTAAAAACTGCCCCCATCTCATGCCACTTTTTCCCCACCAGCAGAGCAGCACTTCCTCTGAAGAAAAACCTAAATTTTTTCCAAAGTGCCGTTTTTCGGCTTGTTTAGCTGCCCATTTGATGAAGGAATGACCGACCATCCAGACTCTTGGCTGACGTTTTTCCAAGATGGCAGCCCAACCTAAAATGAAAAAACAATTAATATTCCGCGACATTAACTGTCCTGATCTAACTGTCTAATGTAGCGAAGGCAGCAATCGGATGACCAGCGTCCCAATTTTTTGACATCATTAATAGCAAAACCCCAGCGAACTGCTTCCGATGCTGCCCCAATACGAAAAGAATGGGTACCAAAACTGGTTGGATCTTTGCCCAATCTTGACAAAGCCTTTCGTAAAACAGACAACAATTGAAAAGCAGTTAGCTGTGACCCATTCCGATGCCTAAATACAAAATTTGAACTTGCCCCGCCTACTGACAAAAAATCTAGCCAAGCTTGCACAGGGCATAACAAGCCGCCCACCTCCTGTAGTATTATTTTAGCACCCCTGCCCATTTGGTCTGTTTTAGAGTGTTGAAGAAAAATCTCTATGTCGGATTGCCGCAAGGATATGTTTTCTTTTGGTATGTCGCTGCTCGCTACACTCCCTAACAACTCCGAAACTCTAAAAGCCCCAAAAAAGAGCCAGACCATGCACAATTTGAATAGCCGGAATTCAAAAACAGAAAAACAAACTTCTTGTAATACAGTGACTATTCTATGCAACAATTGCAGGGATATAGGATCTCTCCTGTATGCACCTCTCTTTTTTGTCTTAGCCCATCCCTGAAGAATTCTTCTTCCCATCTCGCCTGCTGACGGTTCGTAGCCCCAGAAAAATTTACCGTAAAATGAAATACCGGCTAGCTTACCGGCTATAGTGGTGGAAGAAATGCCTTTACTGATATTGAGCGTAATGAAATGCACCACATCCTTTCGTCGCTGCTCTAACCCCAACCCATCAAAACTCCTACATGCAGCACCTGAGTCAAGAAACTCCAGCCAAGCTCTCCTGTAAGCCAGCTTTGTACTCTTTGCTAAAGAGAGCTCGATGAGATGGTACACATTCACACCACCAGATTCCATATCTCGTCGGGTATTGGAGTCTTCCGCCTGTCTGCTCCTGGCGCCAAGCCACGGAATCTCTCCCACTGAAATCGAGATAGGGCATCAGCGATGTTATTTGAGATACCGGAAATGTGCCTTACTTTGAAAATAATGTTATGTTTAAGACAGCCTAACATAAACATCTGCAACAATTTCAACAAAGGCTTATCTTTAGGTTTCTGACTGTTGATCAGATCGACCACTGTTTTATTGTCAACGTTGAATAAAACTGTCCTGTTGGCCAATTTCTTTCCCCAAACAGTTAGAGCCACTATTAAAGGAAAAAATTCCAGGAAGGCTATGCTCTTCTTTTGGGCGACCCAACTAGCCGGCCATCGTTCGGCACACCATTTTCCCTCCCAGAAAAGGCCAAAACCATTGGCTCCAGAAGCATCGGAAAAAAGTTGCATTTCCCAGTTAAAATCTTCTTCTAGTGACCAGATTGTTATGCCATTGAACTCTGTCAGAAAAATCGACCAAACCTCAAAATCTGCTCGCATCTGAGCCGTTACTCTAACCCTGTGGTGAGGGAGCTTCAGGCCTGACATGGAGAAACCCAAACGCCTGCAAAAGGATCTGCCTGCACGAATAACCTTGCATGCAAAATTTAGGTGGCCTAATAAGCTTTGGGCTTCCCACAACGTTAGTTTCGCTGCTGAGCATGCGTGGTCCAAAAGTTTAGCTATTTCTTGAATCTTTTTCCGAGGTAATCTGGCCTGCATTTCAGAGGTATCAATTTCAATGCCCAAATATGTAAGGCAACAAGCGGGGCCCTCTGTTTTATCCTCAGCTAAGGGTACCCCCAACTCATGAGCCAGCCTTTCAAACTCGTGTATAGCTTTTTTGCATTGCTGAGAATTGGCTGAGCCTATGAACAAAAAATCATCTAGGTAATGTGTTACCCCGGTGTGTCCTGTGATAAAAGAAAAGCACCACTGCAGAAAGGAGCTAAAAGCTTCAAATAATCTGCATGATATGGCGCAACCCATAGGAAGGGATTTGTCAACAAAGAAACTTCCCTCAAAAAAGATTCCCAGCAAAGAAAAATCAGAAGGGTGAACTGGCAGGAGTCTAAAGGCTGATTTGATGTCGCATTTTGCTAACTGCGAATGCTCCCCTGACCTCCTGATCATCTGAAAAGCTGAGTCTATAGTTGAGAATTGCACCATAGCATCGTCCCTGGATATAAAATCATTTATGGAGCCACCTGAAGGCCACGAGAGATGCTGAATCATCCTGAACTCTCCAGCAGTCTTTTTTGGAACAACGCCCAGAGGTGACACAATGAGATCATCCAGGGGCCATGAATCAAAAGGCCCTGCCATCCTTCCCTCCCGGACTTCCGTCATCAATTTTTCTCTTACCACCTGAGGGAAAGCATTGGCGGATTTTAAATTCAGGGCAAATCGTCGACAGCGTGGGCCTTGATAACCTAACTTGAAGCCCTCCTTAAAGCCCCATGCTAACAGCGCTGCCTCCTGAGAGTTGGGGTAAAAACGTAACCAATTACATAGGTTGTCCACCTTGATTGGTGTAGAAGCCCTTGTTTCCAGACTGGAACGAGAAACCTCTGCCCCTATTTGAAAAACTGTTTCCCCAGTTCGCCTGCTCTCCAAAACACTGCAAGACTGCGTGCCTGCCTCCGCACTTTGAGCACTCGTGCTTGTACTTGCAGGGGTTCCTTGTACAGAACCCTTTGTTAAAATTCCAGCATGCCCCGGAAATGGCTGACTGCTGCTTGTTCCCATTACCCACCCCCCCCAGGGTGGGTCTATTCTGAAAGGGCCGATACGCAACGGCTAGACCACTGGCCGTGTGCATGGAAGGAGGGGGCCGCTGAGGATACATCCATTGTATCCAGAGCTCATTATCAACCTCCCCCCATGGTTTATCCGGCATTAACCCTAGTCTGGCCCTAAATTCCTCATCATAATGCAACCACGAGTATCCCCCGAATTCTGAGGCCGCCTTCCTGATTGTATCGAGGTATTTAAAAAGGGACACTGATCTATCCGGGAATTTCTCGCAGTAAACACTGGCAAATATAAGGAAGGCAGAGGTCCAAGAATCTATGTTTGTGGGTACCCTGGGCCTTCTAGACAACTCCCATGCTTCTTCTTTTGAACCCTCCTTCGCCTGAATTTCCCTGTGAAGCAGTTTAAAAACGTCAACAAAATCCCCCCTCCATATCTTTTCTTTAGTGGACTTATTCAAATGTGCTCCCAGGGGCATGGAAAAACCCATATATGGTAAACGTTTGAACCTTGATGCAGATTTGTCATCTGACTCTGATTTTTGCTTATCCTCTGAACTCACCGTACCTTTGGAGTTACTAACCGAAGGCTGCTCTTCGCCGCCACCCTGTGCATTTTTCCCCACATTGATCGCAACATTGTGCTGAAAATCAGTACCCACTCCCTTATCGACCCTTGCACGTTTTGGAGGCAAAAGCGCATGCACCTCACCTGACTGAGTTTGCCCTTGTTCCTCGGTCGTTGATCTGTTCGTTGCTCCCCTACGATGCCTTGGGATGGATCTGCACTGGGTGCCCTCGCTTAATGCGTTCTGCGAAAAATAAAATCTAGACAAATCTTTAGTAGAACCCCCCCCTTTTGCAGTTTCCCAAACCTGTTGATGACCTTCTCGTAGATTTGCCCTTTCCAAAATTTCCCCTTCTTCCACAGAATCGTCATCATCCATAATCTGCTCGGAAACTACCACCCCTTCCCTGCTTGTATTCCCGTCCCTACCACTGCAACCTGGCTGCGCCCCATCACCTATACCCCCATCAAACTCCCTCCAATTCACAGCCTTCTTAAAAATTGCAGCTCTTGAATGGTCCAGCGGTGTGGGAAAATTCGTTGACAAATCTCCCTCCTCCATACTTCTGGCGTTGCAGGACGTGTGAAGCCTGATATTAGCGTTTCTACTGCCCTTTCTTGTGACTGGCAGTGGTTTGCCCACGTTGGACTGCGAGCCGCTTGAACTCGCAGCAAAAGATGAACCCCTGTGACTGAGTTTCAGCAACCTATCTTTGTCCTTAATTTCTTGAGGTATCCAAACCCATTGCCCCAACCGCCCAGACTGTGGAGCGTTCGTGAATTGCGTAAAGTCACTTATACCATGCAATTCTGACTGAGAAGGGGCAGGCATGTCCTTCATAAAACACTCCTCCGGCTCCCCCCCGGTACCAAAAATTGGCCTAGGCAAAGGAGAAAGCGCAACTTGCTCCATATGGGATTTGTGCCCCCCCGGGATGGTGTCGCCTTGACTACTGGCAATAACCGGCAACAAATCCCTGTCCCGTGAGGACACTTCTGCTATTTCATCCTCCTTTCCCCTATTCACTGCAACAACATTAGTGCCACTGCCTTGCTTACAATTGTGCTCCTTTAAAACAGGCCTATTCACATTTTGGCCACTTGGTGGAGCCCTTGCGACATTCTCTTTACCCAGCGAGCCCTTCGCTCTAACTCTGGCTCTTTTTGTAACCATATCTCTCCCCACATGAGCCTGAGAGGACCTTGCCCGAGTGCGTGGGCGGCCCCTCCCCCTCCTTAAAAACATGACTGGGGCAGGAGCAGAGGCTGACCTGTGAGGCGGCTGACGAGGAGGGGGTGAGTTTTGCTTCAAAGCGCTCGAGACGCTTCCCACCACTTCAGGTGAACCCTCGCTGGAAATGCATGCGGCGACAGCGGCGGAAACGCCTTTTGAAGCCTGCCGCCCCCGCTGCTCTAACCCAACCCACGCCTCACTGAGCACACCAGGAATCAACAAATCCTCCCTGCCTGCCTCGTATAGCACCCGCAGCGCCTCCTTCACTGAAGCGGATGACTCCATTACGAAAAACGAACTTATTAATTACCCTCAAAAGCGCCTCACACGACCCACAAAATTCGTCGACCTTCCTGTCATACACTCCAGGCGCCTACACAGAATGCTCTGGAATGTTAGACTCGCGCTACCGAAGCGCCGACCAATCAGCGTTGCCTACCTGCCTCGGCCATACCATGTGCCCGAAGCTGCCCGGGGGTGCACACTCTGCGAGTGGCGCCCCCAGGAGCCCTCATTTCCACTTTTATTCTGCATCCTACAACACAACACACTTTGGGGGATATTTACAAGAAAGTGCCGGAGCGCGGTTGTACGCCAAATTTGGCAACGCCATTCCCACATTTTTAAAATGCAGGGATGTGCTGTATGTAAAAAATAAGGCACACCCCTTTGTTTCCCCCAGTGCTGGCACTAAACAGCTGTCTCGGGCCAGCGCAGGCACCCTTGCGTCATTTTGCAAGGGTGCCTGCTCTGCACATAATTAATCATTCATGGCGATTTGCTCTTTGTATGTGCAGCACACATGTTTATGCAGCACACATAGAAAAAGCAAAAAACGAGGAGAACTTAATAATTTTGCCTTGTATCGCCATTCTAGGACCAGCCATTACCTGGTGTTAGTTTGTGGTGCTGCTCCAACCTTGTATATCTGAGGTAGCATAAAAAATCAATAGGTGTTGCGGTGGAACGCCCACAACAACCAGCAGACTGCGGTAGAAATGGGCATATTTACAAAGTGTCATAAAGCGACGTTAAGTGGCTTAACACCTCCTTGTAAATATGGTGAATGGCGCAACGCAACAAAAGCATCAGAAAAAGTAACGCTCCAGTGGGGTTGGAGGCTTGTAAATATGCCCCTTTGTCCGCTGCTCGTTTACCGTTATTTTGAGTGAGAACCAAGAAAAGATACCGTTTGAATGTCTCAACTTCCTGCAGGATTTGGGTTTGTCGAGCATGCGACATTGTTTGGAAACACACCTCTGAATGTATTAACCGGCACTGGTGCAGACAAGAACAGTGACTTGGGTAGCAGAGCCTGCCTCTGGGACCCCTCAGATGACGACCTTATATTACTGTCTCTAACTGTAAATCTGTTCATTGTAAATGAACAACCCTTTAGGCCATCTTCCAAATGACGCGTTTACATCACGTGCTGATGTCCGCCCTGAGGTCTCAGCCAGACCCCTGCACCTGTACGGTTCGAGCTAAAGGAGCCCACGTTCGAGATGCTTCGAATATAATCCACGTACTCTCCACGCATCCCTCAGTTGTGAGTCCATAGCAGATCTTCGCTATATCCAACACCTGTTAATAATAATGCTTTACTGAGGGCAGTGTGTCGGTGCACATGCTGCAGAGTTTAGAGTTGTCATGTAATATTCAAAAATCTTTGAAAGATTTTGAGATGATTGCTTCAGCGCGAGTTCCTAAACTTTGCCTATGGGCATGACTGTCTTACTCCTGCACACGCATATCTTACTTCTGGAAATTATTAGTAACGCTTAACTGAGCCTGGAGAAAGGCACAATTAATAAAAAAATAAAGCTTTGCGAATCAGATCTGGGTTTTGAGGTGCATTTCCCAAACACCAATCGGGAGTAAGGCAACTATTCATTATACAGTTGGCCAGTGCTCCAAACGACTTGTGCTTATTGCAAAGGCAGCCCTCGATACAAATGTTTACATTGGTGTTTCTTTTGCAGGCTCTATCTGTATACTTACCCATAAAAGGAATATAGCAAATCTATTTTGCATTAAAGTGCCGCAAGTTGTGCACAAGCTCTATTTTTTCTGTTAAACCATTTACATTTTATGCAACGTCTTTGGTAATTGTGAAGGTCACATGGTATCCCAGTTACAAAACGTACAGATATATGAGTGATGATACAATGCAGGACTCATTCTATGCGAATTGCTTCTAAGAAGCGACATTTCCCTCCATGTGAACACTGGCGCGTGCTCTGCAGCAGAGACATCTTTTCCTCAATTATAGAAATGTGAGCAGTTCAACATAACTAAGTATGCAATAACGATCCCAAAATGAAAATGCAATAATGTCCACCATGTCACAGAATTTAATTCACACCATTTCATTTCTGCGAAATGATCTCCATAATCATAATTTTGTACATCCATGAAATTGACATCAAAGTAATTTTACACTCTCCAGAGCAAGGCTGTAAAAAGCTCCTGAATTTCATTCCAATGAACTTTTGCTTCTTGATCCTCAAACGTGCAACCAATATCTAATGGGCGCAAAACTGGTAGCATATTTCCCCGAAAATGTAGTACCTAAATTTCCAGTCCCAAATGTAAGTGAAAAAAGAAAGGCAGAAAAATGTTTTACAATTCATATTTTGCTTAAATGCACACATTTCGGGATGCAGGATTTGGCATAACCAAATCACTGATGTTTTCTTGGTACTTCTTATGAAGGGCAAAGAAAAAGTCATACCAAATAACATTAGAATGAGAAAAAAGTTGGGGGTCTGTTTAAAAGTCGCTACATTATTAATGTCATGCGTTCAGCGAGATTTTAGTTAATTTTTAGATGAAACAGAAAAAAATTCACATTTCTAGAAAGGAGTCATAACTATAGGTAATTCATAATCTGTTTAGCAGGCTGGGGTGATAAATAACACCAAACAAGTCCAAGGGACCATACTGAGTAAGGCACAAATGAGTACTCTACATACATACAGATGATGATGAGACTAGAGGTTGGAGATAGGGGAGCAAGTGGATACGAGCCCACTGAGCGTAACAAGACTGTTCTCTTTCTTTCTTTCAGGACTGCTAGTCCCATCATGCAATATTTTGTCACAGAGACATTAAGTGCGGACCACTGAAGGCAAAGAACCAATCATCGGCATGCAAATTGATAAATTAAAGGGAAGAGCATATCGGAATCCACTTATGAGCTGCCTATGAGTAAGGGGTGTAATAACCTTGAAACGCGCCAGGCAATCATCTGTACCTGAACAGAAGGCGAGTTCTCTTTGGAAAACCGTATGGTGGGCCCGCTGCAGAGTGCGTCCTGTGAAGCTCCAGGGCAATTGGTTAAACATTGATGTACACGGCAGCCCAGTCGTGACAGGACTGCACCATCTTTCGAGAGGCTGCGGCTGGAAACGGTTTTCAGCTGGAACAGCGCAGCGAGTCAGACACAATTAACTCCCCTGAATATTTAGGATCCTACTAAGGAGTATAAATGTTCTTATGCAGTAAGTGGATACGAGCCCACTGAGGGTAACAAGACTGTTCTCTTTCTTTCTTTCTTTCTTTCAGGACTGCTGGTCCCATCATGCAATATTTTGTCACCGAGACATTACGTGCCTCCCACTGAGGGTTAAGAACCAATCATTGGCATGCAAATTGATAAATTAAAGGGAAAAGCATATCGGAATCCACTTGTGAGCAGCCTATGAGTAAGGGGCGTAATAGCCTTGAAAAGCTTCAGGCAATCATCTATACCTGAACAGAAGGCAAGTTGTCTTTGGAAAGCCATATGGTGGGCCAGCTGCCGAGTGCGTTCTGTGAAGCTCCAGGGCAATTGGTTTAACAAAAAAAACCATATATATGTATATATATATTCAATGAAAAAACCAAAGGTTTCACACATGTTATAGTTAGCTGGACATTTCACTCGTAAAAAACCAATGAAATTCCCCCGTTATAGTTAGTTCAGCTAACTATAACTCGCGCGCCCGCAATGCACTGCTGATGACGTCACATATTACATCACTCATGACATGGTCAGTGACATCACTCATGACATCACGCCTGACATCTCAAATGACATCACTGATGACATCACTGATGACATAATCCTTGTGATAGAGTGGCAGACCACCTCTGCCCCTAATATAACCTTTGATACACACATTCAAAAATAGAAATTAAAATTTTAAAAACAATGGACATACCAATACCAGTTACAACAACCTATTCAGTAATTCTAAGATCCACATACACATCCACTCATTCACCAACAGTCCTGTACAGTCACTCATACATGTACTCACTCATAATATGTACTCATACACGTATACATCCTGTTACACAATGCCACTCATCCATAGAGGTACTCACACACATAGTCACTCATGCTAATAAAGAATCAAACATACATTTACTTGCATATACAGTTATACACACACCGCCACACTTACTTCTACAGAAACTTACACATACTTAGTCTTTTAAACAATCACTTATAGAAACACATACTTATTCATACAGGAACTCTTCCAATCTCTCACTCTCACATATACTCGCTTATATACACCAATTGTCACATATACTAGTTTAAAACATATGTAGTTACTCATAGAGACACTATTGAGACAGTCATTCACTCACTAACACACCCATGCACACACTCATTCACCCATAGAGTCCTGCACACATGCTGTCTTCAACACATACAAAGAGTGAGTCACTCATTCATGCACCTATGCACTACGTAATACCCCCCACCGAACCATACAGACATCAGACACTGATACTCAAAAAACCAACTAATAACCTATATAGACACCCATGTAGCTACTCACCAACCCATGCAGCCACTTATACACAAAGTGAGAGACTGATACAGATATTTACATATTTAAACATTACTCACTAAGCCATGTATTCACTAAGATACACTTAATCAGTCAGTTATACAATCAATTTTTCAAAAACAATTCATCCATTTAGACACCTATATACCCATTTATTCTTCCATCGACTTTGAGATATACATATATAAAACATATGTAATTTTCTGAAAAACACACATTCTCTGAATGATGTCATCAGTGATGTCATTTGAGATGTCATCAGTGATGTCATGAGTGATGTCACTGACCATGTCATGAGTGATGTAATATGTGACGTCATCAGCAGTGCATTGCGGGCGCGCGAGTTATAGTTAGCTTAACTAACTATAACGGGGAAATTTCATTGGTTTTTTATGAGTGAAATGTCCAGCTAACTATAACGTGTGTGAAACCTATGGTTTTTTCACTGAATTTGCAAGGTTTTTTAAATGCTAATTCCTAACTATAACGTGTGTGAAACCTATGGTTTTTTCACTGAATTTGCAAGGTTTTTTAAATGCTAATTCCTAACTATAACATGTGTGAAACCTATGGTTTTTTCAGTGAATTTGCAAGGTTTTTTAAATGCTAATTTCTAACTATAACGTGTGTGAAACCCATGGTTTTTTCAGTGAATTTGTATGGTTTTTTAAATGCTAATTCTTAGCTATAACATATGTGATTCCCATATTATTTTTTATTGATTTTTTATGATTTTTTTTTATAAATTCTTATATTAAATGTGTTTTTTTTTTAAAAAAACAAGTTTTTTTTAAACTTTTTATTCTCTTAAAACACTATGTTTTTTTTCTAAAAAACTCTGCAATATTTCAAGTTTTCTCTTTTTTTTTTTTACCAAACAGGTAAGATATATTAGTATAACTTTGAAAATTATTATTTTTTTTTTCTTTTCTTTTTTTTTTTTTTAGTGCGCGTACGGTAAGCTTACGGTAAGCGTACGGTTTACGCAATGTCCGTAATTTATCTACTCTGTTTGCGTATAGTTACGCAATTTGCGTAGCCGCGCGTACTGCGCGTGGGGCGCGTACGCGTGTACGCTACACGCGCACGTTACGCGGAAGTGTTGGGGAGTGACTGTTATGCGCATGCGCACGAGCGCGTGTCTTTTTTACGCGCATGCGTACTTTTGCCGTAAGCGCACCGTAAGCGCACCGTAAGCGTAACGTACGCGCACGGTGGGTCATGTGATCATGAAACACAACTTTTGATTGGTTGAAACTACTTTCAGTTCTAGAACTCTCCTACACCACACCCATTCCCCTCATTTCTGCTTGTGATCCCTTAGGAGAAGGAGCTGGGTTGTCTTTGTGATACGATGGCAGAACAGCAGAGCTCTTCTGAGAGTGAGGCTAGCAGCACTAACTTGAGGCAGAGAAGGAGGAAAGAAAAGACCTCTTTCATATGGGAGTATTTTACTTTTCCAGAGGACAAGAAAAAGGTAAATGCACCCTTAGTGACTTGTAAGCTGTGTGGCCGTGTACTTTCAAGAGGGAATCCCAACAAGAAGTATTCCTTCGGGAATCACACCATGTTGAGACACCTTAAAGATGTACACAGAAGGACACATGCTCGACATACTGAAGGTAACCCTTCAGTAAGTCAACCAAGCACATCCACAGCAGCTTAGCCTGGTCCATCATCTGCAGGGCCGAGTCCTTCTTCTGCAGGTCAGGTGAGCCCTTCATCTGTGGTGGGAGCATCTCCTTTTTCTTCTCCTCTGGAAACAAACCATCGTTTTTTGAGGGTTGAAATACGGTGCGCCACTTGTCATGATCTAATTTGTCATAGGGAGACCAGTGTTTCCCTAGTGAACAATAAAATAGATCAGCACATTTGTCGTACCGACTAATATTCCCATTCTTTCTTTCCTCTGTCCCTGCATGAACACAACGGCTCTTGTAAGAGCCAACCTTACCTTTCATCTATTTTTTATATATGTTTTTAAAACTTTTTTTTGATTTTTTTTTTACCGTACGCGTACGGTACGCGTAATTATTATTATTTTTTTTAAAAAAAACACTAAAAATCAATTATCACATTACAAGGTCCTTGAGAGACTACAATGAAAAACTGAAAATGTGATTGTGGAGAAGTGGAAAAAAGGGACCATGAAATTTTTGACTTACCATACCCACTCAAAAAAATATTTATTAATTTAAATTTAATTTTAATTGCTTTAAAAATGGTTCTAGTTTTCGAAAATTTTCTATCTCAATCTGAAAAAAATGAAAAAAGTATTAATATTTAATAAAACATTTTATAATACAGTACACATATTTACATATTTTCCCCCAAAATTTTTTGCCTTTTTTTTGCTGTTTTCAGAATATATTGCATTTCACTATAAATTGTGAAAGCAATTGCATTCATCATTTAACAGCGGGCAAAAAAAAAATTAACAATCTCAAAGATTGTTTTAAAAAAGCCCACAATCTCTTTTTGCATAAACATAACTTTATAGAAATGCATAATATTCTTAAAAAATATCATCTAATATCAATACTTATTTCTTTAAAATACCGTCTGACATTTTTGTTTCAGAAGTATAATCACAAAAATATATCTCAAATAACTCCACAATACATCTGATTCCATTTCCTTTAGGCCAAATAGTAATTTTAAAATTCTTTTTTGATTAAATTTCCAATGATAATCCAATAAAAATCTAAAGTTTAAATTGTACAGATCTCACCGATTGTCTGTAACATTTTGGTTTCCGAAAGATTAATTAATAACTAAATAAGTCCACAATAGAATTGTTTACCTTTCCGCATGGCCAAATAGTAATTTTAAAAATCTTTTTGGAATAAATTTCCAATGGCAATCCAATAACATTCCAAAATTTAAATTGTGCAGATGTTACCGATTTTTTCCAAATTTTTTGTTTTCCAAAGTTTCATTAAAAATTGAAAAAGTCCACATTACAATTGGTTACCTTTCCATTAGGCCAAATGATAATTTGTAAAATAATTTTTTTTGAAAATTCCAATGGTAATCCAATAAAATGGTAAAATTGTTTTGTACAGATCTTGCCAAGTCTCTCTAAAATTTTGGTTTCAGGAAGATTAGATAGGAATTTGCTAAATCAAAAGGCAAACGTTGCTTAAACATCAATTGGGAATCATTACACAGTGTCCAGCCTTTTTCACATTTAAGATAAACTGTGTAATGACCAGAAGTTACAGTAGGTCCATCATGGAAAATTATTGCAACTGTTACAAAAGTTTTTCCTGAAATTGATAATTGCTGTCCTGTATACTTCTTTATTAAAGTATCTAATTTTGAACCATCAGCTTTACAGCGTTGCATCATTAAAATTACATACTGTCCGTATTCTTTTAAAATTAACGTTGAAAACATGTCAGATTGACACTCACTGCATTCCATGCTATGATTAGCATCTTTAACTAATTTAGCAAAAGTGACTGTTTTACTTTCTGGCAATGTTAAATAAATAAACCTTTCAGAATCAACATTAGAGCCACATATATTATAACAGTTTTCACAACTATGTTCCCATTTATAAGAGAGACCAAATAAATTTTCAATGGGAACCCCTTCTTCTTCCAGTACCTGAAGAAAAAACATCAAGAATTCCTGTGCGTCTTGCTGTACATTTTGAGAAAACTGTGTTCGTCCTGAACATACATCTAAAAGTTTTCTAATTTCAGTAGCACTTTCTATTTGAGTTTTATCATTACTCAGCTTTTGAAAAAGGAGACTCAACTCAGAACAGAATCTTTTTCCCTGATTTACTATTATCTGCTCTTGCACACTTTCCAGATAAAATGCAACATTCAGCACTACATTAGCGTAGCAGTTGACACCAGAGCTATTTTCAAAATGACATCCTACAACCTGTTCTTCATTTTCCTTTTTCTTTTTGCTTGCAATTACATCACTCCTCTTTTTTTTCCTCCTCTCTACATCTTCATTACAGATATTCTCATTTCTCCTTTTACGAGAAACTACACGTTTCTCCAACACAGGATACTGACCTAAATGAGGAGCATAGCTTCTTCTTAATCTATTATACTCCTTTACACAATTTGTATCAGCACTAACTTTTGAGTCATCAAAGTCTATCATGAATAAACCTGATAATGTTTTCACTCGTGACAAAGCAACATATGCCATACCTTCTTTGAACACAGTTGAACCAATGTTCACAAATGCACAATCTACCGTCAATCCTTGAGACTTGTGAATAGTTACAGCATATGCTAGAGAAAACGGAAACTGCTTCCTACGTACATATAAGTCTTTCACAAGCATGAAACGAACTGAACAACGACAAATATCTTTAACTTCTTCTATCTGATCAAATTTTATTTTTAAACATTCAATTCCATCTTTTTTCTGATAATTAATAAAACCCACAACTCTTCCCATAGCTCCATTAACTAAACCTTTTTCAACATCCAAATTTCTCCTTAAAAATACTCTACAGTTCATGCAATTATATAGATTTTTTTCTAATCCAGCTGTTTTGGAAATGTTCTTCTCTAGTGAATCCAATTTATTTTTCAGTGTGCTTGTTAATGTGATAGTAATTCTTCCATCCTCATTTTTGTCCACTGCTTCCAATTTCCTGATATCTTCCTTTTCCAATTTCAAAAGCTCCTCATTGAATATTGAGCATTCACGTAGAGTTGGCATTAAGCAGATGACACTTTTCTTTTCTGCAATGTTCTTGTATATCTTCTCTGCAACTATTTCTTCCTTTGGAAATAAATTATGTAGCAACCGACTCTGTAATGCTTTTGTGCCAGCTTCAGTGAGTAGTCCAATTCTGATATCTTTCAGAATACTTCCATATTCTTCATCGTTTGCTTGTCTCATATTGGTAGTGAGTTCCTTGTACTCAAAGAAGGACCAAATATTTGCATTACCGATGCTTCCCAATGACTTCTTTGTGTCTTCATGTGTCACAGTATTAAACACTGGTTGTCCTTTAACTGGAGTAAGCTGTAGAAGATCCCCAAAAACTATGACATGTTTTCCACCAAATAACACGTCATAGTCTGTCCTTAGAATTTGCTGCATTCTTAAATGCACAAAGGCAAGCATTAAGTTTGATACCATGCTCACCTCATCAATAATGAGAACTTGCATCTTCTTCAATACTCTTGAAACTTCCAAGCATGCTTCTCCAGTTAGCTTGTTGTATTGTATTTTGTTCTCATGCTCCACTGGTAACATTATCAAACGATGTAAGGTGATTCCTTTTATGTTATATGCTGCTAACCCAGTTGGAGCAGTAACCACACAAGACAAAGTAGAATCCGTTTTTTGCTATAGGTAGCTTCTGATGACTTTTATTAAGAAACTTTTTCCAGTTCCAGCTTGTCCACTTACATACATCCTGATTGGATGAAATGATGTGCATGAGCACTCTTTTTTTTCATGTAGAAATCCGTGATCAATTTTGTTTCTGATCTCTTCATAAATTTGTTGCTGCTCTTCGTTCAGTTGTCTTTCCAAATTTTGTAAGTCTATAAATTCTTCTTGAGCTTGATTCATAGCCGTTTCCACTTCATTCATGGCTATTGATGCTTCATTTTCAACGATTGGTTGTCCTAGGGATCTTGACTGAGTGTTCCTGAACTTTGGCTGTCCTGAGAACTGTCTGTAGCTACTTCTGCTGCAATTGTAGTTTCCTGTTCAATTTCTTCATTTAACATTTGCAGATAAGTTGAGAATGTACTGCATTGTATGCTGTCTTTGCAAGCATTAAAAGAATCTTCATAGCTTTGAAATTCTCCCAGTAGTTCATCCTCTGTACGCCATGGTTTAAACAGCTGTAAAAGAGCCAAGTAGTAAAATTCCTTTTTGTCAGTACTGTCGCAACTCAGCTTCCTGTGATTTATCAAACTTCCTTTTGTTTGCTTCACCAAACATCCTTCCTCACCAATGACTTTATATTTTCCATTGTTGATGTCTTCTGCGGCTTTCCGTGAATAAATGTAGTTCTGCAGCACTTCATAAAGACACATGTTCTCCAGATGATGACTTCTCTTTGGGTAATATGTGCCCAACATGTTTGATTTCAAAATATCTGTACTTTCTGGGTCATTCTCGGCCAAATATTCAATTTCTCCAACAGATTTCAGTACCCGATTTCTCATTGCTGCAAGGCCTAAACTTGCCCAAATTATTCTTTTTGATTTCGAGTAGAGACTTGCAGAAGATAACCTATCTGAACATTCGTAGGATCCAATTTCTCGATGCGATAACATCTTTAAACTGAAACTGTACAGCTTCTTACTGACAGTCTTCTCGTGAGAAATCTCTTCCCACATTTCTTTCAATTCAGTTTTTCAGATTTCGTAATGTAAGACGTTACATATCGAGCAACAGCAATGGAATTGTCAGCTACATACTGTATATCCATGTTAGCATTCCACATGGATAAAATGACTGGGTTGTAGTCATTTATATTTTTTGATTCTTCTTTTCTTTTAAGGTTGTAGGTATTCTTAGGTGATTTTCTTGTGATAGTATGTCTCACAGATGACATAAAACTGTTTACTCTTCCATTTGAAAGAACAGGTCTAGGAAATCCAAATCGACATTTAGTGTAGTATTTATCTTTGCTCTTGTATTTCCATCGACAGTATTTTCCACACCGATGACTTTGGAAACGTAAAACTTGCTCCTTTAACTTTTTCTCTTCTGTGCTTTTTGGTATAGCACATGTTGCATATTCTTCAATGTAAGATAACACTGCTTCATCAGCATCTGTTCCAAACTTTGGGGCATCCTTGATCCACAACAGCATATGAATATGAGGAGCACCTCTTGCCTGGTACTCTTTTCTCCAAAAGAAATCCACTACTTCTCCTAGAGGTGGATTTTTTTTATTGCAGATGAAGGACATCATAGCCTCAAATCTATGATTGAAATATCTGCAAACATTAACCGGATCCAATGAGCACAGTTCTCCTGCTGTCTTGTATTCGATGTTTTTAATGTTTGAATTTGCCTCTCGTAGAAAATCCAGTAAATCATCCCAAGCGTACTCAGCACAGCTTAGGGTAACGAACCATGTTGGTGTTCCTAAATTCCGTAACATGCATTTTAATTCACCATGGCGTCGGTACCAATATTCATTTGTCCCACGCTGACAAGCCATCAGATTGATCAGTTGTGTTTCCAAATGATCATCTCGGTGCTGCACTTTCTCCATAAAATCCTTAGCAGACACATTTTGTAAATGTACTCCACTTTTTAAAATGTGATTTACTGCATAAGATAGTGCAGACAAGTCGCTTTCAAATAAAAGATGGAACAAATAAGGAATACTTTGTCGAAATCTTGGATCTTCTGCATATAGTCTTGTAGTCCGATACTCAGAAGCTGGAATCTGTTCTGGACGTTCATCGTATCGTCCTCCTTTTCCTTTAGGAAACAGCTGGGGAAAACATCGAGCTTCCAAGCTCTCCTCCCATACACTCACGGGAGTTCCTTTTGCTTTCTTCATCTGAAACAGATCAATATTGTCTCCCATAACTTCTTTTGAATGAAGAGGATGTATGCTAAAATGTTCATAAATTTCTTCTTCCTTTGACTTGTCCACTTTTTCAATTTGTCCAGTTGGTGTTTCTGTGTCTTCTTGTAAATCTTCTTCTTCTTCTTCTTCTATATAAATTGATTCATACCATTTGTTATTCCTTTTCAAATACAAATTTGCTCTTTGTACTTTCCGTACATCTACCAGCTCCTGCCAAATCTTCTTATTCTTTGTAGGTACACCATTAACCAGAATAACTAATGGTTCAGTTTCCAAAGTATCTGCATCAATAGTTTCCATATTTTTTTTCAAATCCAAGGGCAAATACACCACTCTACCTTTTAAACCTCTCAGTAAATCTGAAGGAGGTAATTTACCAGTTTTGGGCTCCATACGTACTATGGTCTGGAACGGATGAACACATTGAATAAGTATAGACTCATAAGTATTTAATTCAGAAAGTTCGGCAGGAATAACATCCAATTCTAAATTATTATGTACAGCTCTGGTCGGCATTCTATTTTCTTCTAATTTGTTGTAACAGTATTTACAAATACGCTGAACTTCACCCAATTCAAAACAATTTTCAAGAAATATATATGTGGCAAAATCCTTCCACTTATAATTATCTTCATTTTCACTTTTTCTATAGAGATCAACGTACCTGGTTTGTTTTCTATAATGAGTTCTGCGGCAACAAATACAAGTAATATTTGGTCTTTCATTAGAGATTTTTTCAAATTTTGTTATGTGATCATTAAATGTCTTACTTACAAATGGTTCTACATTCTCTTCCACTTCTTCCTCATTTACTGTGTCCTTTTCTGCACTGTTTTGTTCAGGACCAAAGTAACAAAACTGAATTTCATCAACAACCTTCTCTACATCTGATACTGACCCACGGAACAGAGCCCTATTCAATTCATCTAACTTTATTGCTGGACTTTTAGCAAAATACAACCGTCTCAAAACTTTCTCATTTCAGTATGATGAACAGCCAGCATTCTAAAATGATGGAAAACACTATTACACACTTTTCTAGATAGACAAGCCAGAGAATGACCCTGCAAACCAGTATTCTCTCTCACTCTGCATGGATCTAGACTTTGAAGCACCTTAATCTTCTGTTTTACACTTTTTTTTACTATATTCTCTTAGAAACTCACGAAATTTATCAATAGATTCCTGACGCACAGTGCAAATACTACTACAATTCCAAGTGTACACTGGGGCTTTAGGACGTCTCCCCATAGCCTCATCCGCCATCACTTGTACCTCATCTCTTGGAACCATTATCTCCTTCTCCATTATGCAACCATTTTTCACTTCGTAAGCATGACCTCTGGTGTCAACTGCATGCAGCAAACTATTACTTTGAAAATAGCTCTCTTCATTAAAAAAAGGTTCACTGGAGGAGCCTAGCGCGCATCCAAGATGGTCGCGTGAGCACAGGGCTCCCCGGACCCTCGCTGCTCCTCGGAATTTATCCTGAATCTATCCTGACCCGGTTGATGGAATCTGGGAGACGAATGCTGGCTGAACACTAAACTCCTTTCGGAAATCAAATCGGACCTGGCAATCCGGAGTTATGGTGGTTTGAACTTTTGAGGCCCACCCTACGGCAGTGCCCGATGCGAGGGTGATCTGTGGAGCCGGGGCGTAGTTGAACAACAACGGCAGCGGAGCGGTGCCAGCGGCCGTCACATCACTTTCGGTTTCACTTTTGGTCTTTGAGGGGCTGGACTGTGGACTTGCCTGGTGCGACTGGGCTTCCATTTTGCCTTCGCTTGATGCCGGTGGCTTCATCTGCTGCCAGTGTGCTCATTGACGGTGGTCCCTTCGCTCCGCCATATTGCGGCCTGTGGTGCGACACACGTCTGCCTGGTCTGTGCCACCTCGACGCTTCCTCGGTGGTCCCCTTCGGCGATCGAGGTTCTCATGGGAGGCAGGGGAGACCCCGAGAGGCATAAGACCAAGACATCCCTACGTGGGGGACCGGTCCAGTCGAACAACATGGACCGCTACACTCAGGGTAAAGGATCCCCCGGGACAGCCAATGTCCCCCCGGATGACACCAGTGGTGGCCCGTCCGTTTCTCCGGATGTGTCCCTGCAGGACATCATGGGCGCCATTACGGGCATCAGAGAGACCATCGCTACACAGTACGAGGCCTTGGCCCGTAAAATCGACACGGTGGCCATTGACATTACCCTAATCCGGGCGGATCTCTCTAAGACCAACGAGAGGGTTCAATCGCTGGATGTGCGGACGTCCTCCCTTGGGACGGACGTGTCGGACCTGAAGGCCACTCTCGGCGATCTCAAGTCGGCCAATGATCTGATGGCCCGGCGGCTGGAAGACTTCGAGGGACGGGCCCGCCGCAATAACATCCGCGTCATAGGCGTTCCGGAGACCTCCGATAACCGCCCGGTTGATCTTCTGGTCGAGGAGCTCATCCTCGAACATCTTGCTCCCGCTGGCCTGAGTAAGTTTTTTGCTGTGGAGCGGGCCCATCGAGTCCCAGGTGGCCGGCCGCGACCGGGTGCCCCCCCGAGGCCTATCGTTGTGAGACTTTTCCACTACAGAGACCGAGACGCGATTCTGCAGGCCTCACGGGTTCATGGCCCGGTCCGACATGAGAACTCGTCCATTAACTTTTTCCCGGACTTCACCCAACTTGTCCAGAAACAGCGGATGGGCTTCCAGGGGGTGAAGCGGCGTCTCCGGGACCTCGGTCTCAAGTACTCCATGCTTTATCCTGCAAGGCTCCGAGTGGAACATGAAGATCGGACTACCTTTTTTGACTCTCCTGTGACTGTGAGTGACTGGCTGGATTCGCTGCCAGACCGGGGTGACCGGACTGGGCCCTCTGCCGGTACCGAGGGTGGTGGGTCTCCTTTGGAGTGACTTATGGTCCCGGACTCTGCCAGGTTGTACTGTTCGGCTGGGTTCTACTTCTTTTGTGCATTTTGTTTCACTATGCTGTGTGTGGGGAGCGGGCGGGGACGGGTCCCCTCCCTCCTCCGGGGTCTTTTCGTAGAATGGGGTTTGTAGGGCGACAGGCACACTGCAAGTTGGGGTGGTTTTTTGAACCGCAGGGGTGCAGGGTGGGGGGTGTTGGAGTTGGGGGGGGGTTGGTGGGTGGGTGGGGTTGTTTGCATTTGTGTTTTTTGTTTTCAAGGCGAAGTATTGGCTATGGTTCATCCTTGGGTGTTGAGCTCTTTGCTAGGGGGCCCTTGCTCTACTGGATGGGATGGGGGGGACGGGTTGAGATTGATGTCTTGGAACGTCAATGGATTGGGGGACCGTATCAAACGGGGTGTTGTGCTGCAATATCTGCGTCGTTTGACTCCTGATGTGGTGTTCTTACAGGAGACGCATCTGGTTGGCAACGTTTGTCGGGCTATGAACAGGGGGGGATATCGACTTGTGGCCCACTCTGGTTTCACCACTGGTTCGAGAGGGGTGGGCATTCTCTTGCGAGCTTCACTTCCGTTGGAGATCACCAGGGTGGTCCCAGACGATAGAGAGCGCTATGTGGCTCTGACTGGGAGGTGGGAGGGGCAGTCCCTTTCCTTGATCTCAGTCTATGTTCCCCCGGGCCTCCAGAACTCCACCTTCTCAGACTTGGGTCGTATGTTGCTTGGGCTTCCTGACAGTCTTTTGCTTATGGGTGGGGACTTTAATTCGGTTGTCTCGGGTGACCTGGACCGTCATCCGCCCAGGGCCCTCCCTGCTGCCCAGGCGTGGCTGGGCGGGCTCCTGGAGACCTTTGGTCTGGTGGACTGTTGGAGGTTAATGCATCCGGCACAGTGTCAGTACACCTTTCACTCTGGGGCCCATGGGAGTCTCTCCAGACTGGATCATTTCCTTATGCCCGCGGCCCAGGCTACTCGGATTCAAGAGGTCAAACACCTGGCCAGGGGTATTTCTGATCATTCCCCACTGTGGTTGCTTTTTGACACCGGGTCGCGGTCCGCTGGGCGGATCGCTCCTATTAACCCTTGGTACCTGCGAGACCCCAAGATCCGTGATAGCCTGATTAAGTCGACTGATCAATATTTTTCTGAGAATGAGGGGTCGGTATTGTCCTCGGTGTCCCTGTGGGAAGCTTTCAAAGCAGTGCTCCGCGGGCATGCCCTGTCCCAGATAGTGGAGGCCAAGAGGGTCAAGAGAGAGGCGGTTGTGACGCTGGAGACTGAAATATCGGGGCTGGAGGCAGCCTTGGAGGCGGGTGTCACCCCGGATGGGCTGCATGCCCTCAGCCTGAAGCAGTTTGAATATAAGTCTCTCGTCACTGATGCTGCCAAGACTATATATAGGGAGCAGCAGGGCAGGTTGTATGACGCCGGAGACAAGGCGGGTAAGCTGATTGCCTGGTTGGATAAGAAGGAGAGCGTGAATCGTGTGGTCCCGGAGCTTCGGGTGTCGGATGGAGTGTGTGTGACTGAGCCTGGTGAGATTGTTGAGTGTTTTGCTGACCACCTCCGTGCAGTGTACTCCCCGGTGTCCGATAGAGATGAGGACGACTCTCGTCTTCTGCTTCGGGATATTGCCCTGCCCGGCTTATCCGTCGATGACCGCGAGCTGATGGATGCCCCTTTGTCTGTCGAAGAGATTGCTACTGCGATTCGCTCCCTCCGCTCGGGCAAGGCTATGGGCCCCAACGGCCTGCCGATTGAACTATATAAGTTGCGCCCGGATAAAATCGCGCCTTTCCTCCGTCATATGTTTCAGGAATCGCTCGAGAGGGGTTCCCTTCCTGACGACCAGGGTCTGGCTACTATAGTAGTGATTCCCAAGGAGGGTAAGCCACGTGACCGCTGTGCCTCCTATAGGCCTATTTCCCTGCTGAATGTCGAACCCAAAATCCTTGCTAAGGTCCTCGCTAATCGCTTGCTGAGCGTTATAAGTGACTTGATACATCCGGATCAATGTGGCTTCATCCCACATCGTAATACCGCTCTTAACTTACGGCGTCTGCACGGCGTCCTTGCTAGGGCTGAGTACTTGGCTGAACCGGCCATATTGGTTTCCCTAGACGCCACGATGGCCTTTGATACCATTGAATGGCCATTTCTTTGGGCCGTCTTGGCGAAGTTTGGGTTTGGGGAGAGGTTCCTTGGCTGGGTGAAGCTCCTTTATGCTGGACCAATGGCTCAGGTGGTTGTCAATGGGCGGGTTTCTCGGCCTTT
The DNA here is from genome assembly GCF_964204655.1 of Triturus cristatus. Lineage (NCBI taxonomy): Eukaryota > Metazoa > Chordata > Amphibia > Caudata > Salamandridae > Triturus > Triturus cristatus. The sequence goes on along the minus strand of NC_140584.1, from coordinate 478,099,104 downwards.
CGCTCTCGGGAGGGGAACTAGGCAGGGGTGCCCGTTGTCCCCGCTGCTCTTCGCTCTCGCCCTGGAGCCGCTCGCTGCCTGGCTCCGTTGGGAGCCCTCGCTTAGAGGGCTCCGGTGGGCCCCGGGCTTCGAGGATCGGGTTTCATTGTACGCTGATGATATTCTCTTGTATCTCACCTCATCGCGGAAGTCGCTCAATGTTCTCTTTGATGTCCTTACTTCCTTCGGGAAAAACTCGGGTCTGATAATCAACTGGTCCAAATCTTGTGTGTATCCTATCTCTGGTGGTTCTCCTCTCTTGCCGCCTCGGCTTCCGCTCCAAATATCTCAGTCCGGCTTTAAATACCTGGGGGTGTACGTTTCGTTGGATCCGGCGGTCCGCTATGAGCAGAATCTCCTGTCTCCACTCCGGCGTTTGAGGGCAGATACGGCTCGGTGGTGTAAGCTGCCCTTGTCTCCGCTTGGTCGCGCGGCGCTGTTTAAAATGATGTCCCTTCCCAGATTCCTTTATGCACTCCAGAACTTCTTCGATGTCATTCCTGCGGCCTACTTTAGGGAGGTGGAGAGTTTGCAGAGGAGACTGGTTTGGGACGGGCGATCGCGTATCGCGTTGGCCAAGCTGACTCTTTCCTGGTATGACGGGGGCATCGCGCTTCCTGATATTAGACGGTACTATTGGGCCTCCCAGCTGTCTGCCATTAACCATGCTACGTACGCTCCTGGTTCAAACCCGGCATATGAGATGGATAAATTCCTGCTCCTCGGCGGTAACTATAACAGAGCGCTTTACTCGCGGTCTGCTGGTAGGGCCCTTACGGGCCCTACCAGGATTGCGGTCCGTGTATGGAAGGCGGCTAACGTTGCGATGGGCTGGGGTGAGCGTTTAACGTGCGCCACTCCCCTATTCGACTCAGACCACTTGAGAAACCTCTGGACAACGAAAGGCTTCGAGCGCTGGGATACAATCGGCATCAGCAGAGTGGGGGACCTGTGGGTTAAAGGTGCGGTTAAATCCTTCGCGGCGCTTCAGCGCGAGTATGAGCTTAGTGACAGAGAGTTCTTCCGTTATGCACAGGTTCGGCACGCCCTGCTTTCGGTCTTTGGGGAGGGGACCACGGTCCCTTCTTCTTCGCCTCTCGAGGACCGCATACTCGACGGTCACGTCCCCGACAGTACTATTTCCCTGATTTACAAAAAACTGATAAACAATCGGGCTGACCTCTTGGTGCATCTTCGGGAGGCATGGACGGGAGATGGGGTGGAGCTGGACGATGAGGACTGGCAGACTGCATTGTCATCCCCTAAGGAGGTGGCCATCCCGGCCCGTCTCTGCCTGGTCCAGCTTAAGATTCTCCATCGTGTATATGTGACGGGCCCCCGCCTGGTTTCGATGGGGTTTTCAGACGACGGACTCTGTAAGCGTGGCTGCGGGCTCAGTGCTACTTTTCTCCATATCCTATGGGAATGCCGCGAGGTGGCGGAATACTGGCGCCGGGTGCATGATATTATGAGACGAGTCACCGGGGTCGCTCTGCTGCCGGAGGTGCGTCGTTGTGTGCTGAATGTATGGGAGCCCAATGACTGCAATGCGGCTCAGGCTCGGTGGGCGGCCTTGGGGAACATGATTGCAAAGAGAGATATTGCGCAGCTTTGGGGTTCCCAGCGGCCTCCCACCGTGTCCGTCTGGAAGGAAAACATGGACTGGTGCATGTTCAGGGAGAAAACGGTGTATGTGGCCCGTGGTAAACCGGAGGCTTGGGGTAAAATTTGGGGGCAGTGGAATGCGTATCGTGGGTCTATCTGTGCTCCCCCTTTGGTAGATATGTCCGGGGTTGCCTCGTCCCCCTGATCCTTGAGGGTTCCTTGTGCATCTCGTACTTCGGAGTACAGATTTGGTTCTCTCGTTGCCCCCCCCCTCCCTCTCAGGTCTTCTTTTATTGACCGCCCTCGGGTGGTTGGGTGTTGACTCCCCCGGCTGGTGTTCGCCGCCCTTCATAAGTCGTTTCGCCTTGTTTGTTGTATTTTTGTATTTTTCCTTTTTGTTGTTATTTATACTAAAAGTGTGTATTCTGATTTCCTTTATGTGCAGTCTGATTTACTGTGATAGTGCGGAGCCCCTGTGGGCTAGCCATTGTTTTCTGATATGCTGGAACTCTTTGACTACTAGCGGCCGGCCCCGGTGGTTGTAGGCCCGTGTTTGTAACCCTTTTATGCACAATAAAATCTTTAAAAAAAAAAAAAAAGGTTCACTACTTGAACTATGCATCCATTTTCCTAAAAACACTTTACAAAAGTTTGTTCTGTTCACTACTCTTTTCCTTTTGCTTTGTGATTTCAGTACATTAACCATTTTATCTAATGTACGCATCCTATTCAAAATTAAAATGAATAGTTTCCTTTTTAATTCTAATGCCTTTGCTGCAATGGCTTCAATTTCTTTTTTTCTCTTGTAAAATTTAGCCTTTTGCTTATATTTCTTCACATCCTTTATCAAATTGGACATAACTCTTCTCTGAAACATTTTTCTACGTATCTCTTTAAACGCTGTTTTTCTGTTTAAGTTAATCTTTTTAGTTGCAGAAGGTATATTTGCATTAACTAAATTCTCAATTTTTTCCTGTCCTTTTCTATTGAAAACATTCTTTCCAGTACAGACATTTTGTACATTTTTCCTTTTTTTGAATATGTTCTTTAAAAAATCTTTTGTCTGCTTACCAGAAGATTTTTTCTTTTTCCCAACATGAGCATCTCCAACTAACTTAGGTCCTCCAGTTGTCTTCAAATATAGGTTTTTTTTGTGGTCTTTCTTTACTCTGGATTTTGTAGGCATCTTAAATTTTGTTCACTGCTCTTCAGCAATACCTGAAAAAAACTAAAAAAAAATTCCTTTATTTTATGTAAATATATTACTACATTTTTTATGTTCTTTAGAAATCTTAAAATACTATAAACCCCTTTCCTATAAATGAAAATCACAATAACACCTTCACAAATTAAATATCTAAAAATAATTCCTGTGTGCACACAAAGTCATGCTTTGAAATTAGACAGAAAACGAAATTTCTTTGCCAATTGCAAAGCATACTTTCTACTACTTTTTAGGCAAGTGAAAAGTACTTTTACAGACTGACACATTATGAATCCACTTTTCAGATTCTTAAAAAAGCACATGTCCAAACTGCTTTTTCAGACCAGCACCATGTGTAACCTGGGTGACTGACTACACTCCAGTAAGGGCAACCAGCCTTAGTGATGCTGAATGTTTTTGCATTACTGACTGAAACCTCAAACCCCACTCGCTTGTGAATACTGTGCATGATTCCACAGGGTAAGCAGCTGGGTGTGTGCTAAGAGTGTGCTTCTGCACAAAAAAATGGCTCCCCCTTTCCATCTAATGCAACTGTGAAATCACCAGAGCAATACGCAATAAATCTCTGCCTGTAATTCCTCTTTGCACACAGAGTCATGTTTTCATATTAGTCACAAAACGAAATTTCTTTGCCAATTTGAAAGCACACTTACTACTCTTTTTTTTGGCAAGTGATAAACACTTTTACAGACTGACACATTTTGAATCCACTTTTCAGATTCTTAAAAAAGCACATGTCCAAACTGCTTTTTCAGACCAGCACCATGTGTAACCTGGGTGACTGACTACACTCCAGCAAGGGCAACCAGCCTTAGTGATGCTGAATGTATTTCATTACTGACTGAAACCTCAAACCCCACTCGCTTGTGAATACTGTGCATGATTCCACAGGGTAAGCAGCTGGGTGTGTGCTAAGAGTCTGCTTCTGCACCAAAAAATGGCTCCCCCTTTCCATCTAATGCAACTGTGAAATCACCAGAGCAATACGCAATAAATCTCTGCCTGTAATTCCTTTTTGCACACAGAGTCATGTTTTCATATTAGTCACAAAACGAAATTTCTTTGCCAATTTGAAAGCACACTTACTACTCTTTTTTTTGGCAAGTGATAAACACTTTTACAGACTGACACATTTTGAATCCACTTTTCAGATTCTTAAAAAAGCACATGTCCAAACTGCTTTTTCAGACCAGCACCATGTGTAACCTGGGTGACTGACTACACTCCAGCAAGGGCAACCAGCCTTAGTGATGCTGAATGTATTTGCATTACTGACTGAAACCTCAAACCCCACTCGCTTGTGAATACTGTGCATGATTCCACAGGGTAAGCAGCTGGGTGTGTGCTAAGAGTCTGCTTCTGCACAAAAAAATGGCTCCCCCTTTCCATCTAATGCAACTGTGAAATCACCAGAGCAATACGCAATAAATCTCTGCCTGTAATTCCTTTTTGCACACAGAGTCATGTTTTCATATTAATCACAAAACGAAATTTCTTTGCCAATTTGAAAGCACACTTACTACTCTTTTTTTTGGCAAGTGATAAACACTTTTACAGACTGACACATTTTGAATCCACTTTTCAGATTCTTAAAAAAGCACATGTCCAAACTGCTTTTTCAGACCAGCACCATGTGTAACCTGGGTGACTGACTACACTCCAGCAAGGGCAACCAGCCTTAGTGATGCTGAATGTATTTGCATTACTGACTGAAACCTCAAACCCCACTCGCTTGTGAATACTGTGCATGATTCCACAGGGTAAGCAGCTGGGTGTGTGCTAAGAGTCTGCTTCTGCACAAAAAAATGGCTCCCCCTTTCCATCTAATGCAACTGTGAAATCACCAGAGCAATACGCAATAAATCTCTGCCTGTAATTCCTTTTTGCACACAGAGTCATGTTTTCATATTAATCACAAAACGAAATTTCTTTGCCAATTTGAAAGCACACTTACTACTCTTTTTTTTGGCAAGTGATAAACACTTTTACAGACTGACACATTTTGAATCCACTTTTCAGATTCTTAAAAAAGCACATGTCCAAACTGCTTTTTCAGACCAGCACCATGTGTAACCTGGGTGACTGACTACACTCCAGCAAGGGCAACCAGCCTTAGTGATGCTGAATGTATTTCATTACTGACTGAAACCTCAAACCCCACTCGCTTGTGAATACTGTGCATGATTCCACAGGGTAAGCAGCTGGGTGTGTGCTAAGAGTCTGCTTCTGCACCAAAAAATGGCTCCCCCTTTCCATCTAATGCAACTGTGAAATCACCAGAGCAATACGCAATAAATCTCTGCCTGTAATTCCTTTTTGCACACAGAGTCATGTTTTCATATTAGTCACAAAACGAAATTTCTTTGCCAATTTGAAAGCACACTTACTACTCTTTTTTTTGGCAAGTGATAAACACTTTTACAGACTGACACATTTTGAATCCACTTTTCAGATTCTTAAAAAAGCACATGTCCAAACTGCTTTTTCAGACCAGCACCATGTGTAACCTGGGTGACTGACTACACTCCAGCAAGGGCAACCAGCCTTAGTGATGCTGAATGTATTTGCATTACTGACTGAAACCTCAAACCCCACTCGCTTGTGAATACTGTGCATGATTCCACAGGGTAAGCAGCTGGGTGTGTGCTAAGAGTCTGCTTCTGCACAAAAAAATGGCTCCCCCTTTCCATCTAATGCAACTGTGAAATCACCAGAGCAATACGCAATAAATCTCTGCCTGTAATTCCTTTTTGCACACAGAGTCATGTTTTCATATTAGTCACAAAACGAAATTTCTTTGCCAATTTGAAAGCACACTTACTACTCTTTTTTTTGGCAAGTGATAAACACTTTTACAGACTGACACATTTTGAATCCACTTTTCAGATTCTTAAAAAAGCACATGTCCAAACTGCTTTTTCAGACCAGCACCATGTGTAACCTGGGTGACTGACTACACTCCAGCAAGGGCAACCAGCCTTAGTGATGCTGAATGTATTTGCATTACTGACTGAAACCTCAAACCCCACTCGCTTGTGAATACTGTGCATGATTCCACAGGGTAAGCAGCTGGGTGTGTGCTGAGAGTCTGCTTCTGCACAAAAAAATGGCTCCCCCTTTCCATCTAATGCAACTGTGAAATCACCAGAGCAATACGCAATAAATCTCTGCCTGTAATTCCTTTTTGCACACAGAGTCATGTTTTCATATTAGTCACAAAACGAAATTTCTTTGCCAATTTGAAAGCACACTTACTACTCTTTTTTTTGGCAAGTGATAAACACTTTTACAGACTGACACATTTTGAATCCACTTTTCAGATTCTTAAAAAAGCACATGTCCAAACTGCTTTTTCAGACCAGCACCATGTGTAACCTGGGTGACTGCCTACACTCCAGCAAGGGCAACCAGCCTTACTGATGCTGTATGTATTTGCATTACTGAGTGCAACCTCAAACCCTTAAAGTATTCCTTATTTTTACCAGTACACCTTAATTTATCGTGAAAACATAGTCCATATTATTTTACATGTTCCTCACATTTAAATTTCTCCCAAAACAGAAAATGATAAACACAACTTCAACAAAAGGAATTCCATTTCTATTATTCATTTCTTAATTTACCATATACATCCCCTCTCAAACTCTAAACTCACCTTTAAAATGAGTTAGCTGTGAAAGAAATGTGGCACTCAAACAGCAGATTATCAGAGCCAGGATCTCTGTTCTTTACACCTCTCTCCTCTCAGCAGAACCAGATAATGGCAAACTTTCCCTCTCTTTTTCCACACATATACATGTTAATTTCAAATCTCAGTGCTTCCCCCTTTTTTTCAAATGTAATCACACATTTCTATTGGTTGAAAACCAACCCTTTTCCAAAAGTACCCTTCCCCCAACTTGACTTCTGCCTAGTACCCTTCCCCCAACTTGACTTCTGCCTGCTACCATAGCAACAGCTCATGGAACACTGCTTTGTTGAGTTAGGTCAGAAGTTCACCAAACAATGTTTCAATTCCACAGAGCAAGAGTGCTTGACTTTTCAAACCTAACAGCAAATCCATAGTACTGTTCTTTGGTAACATATTTTTCTGTACCAATACAAAACATGCTTCTATTAATTTACACATACAGCCTAGTTTTTATTCTAGAATGGTATGAAACAGCCAATCAGTTCTTTTTTTTTATAAAACAAAATATGTATGCCTCCATTTCCAAACTGTCTTTCATTTCTTTTTACCATTCTACTGAATTACACCTCCTGAGTGCACCCAGTTCTCCTTTGAAGATGTTCACAGTGTGGATTGTAGGGCACAGCTATGTCTTCTGGAGTGAAAAGTATGCAGAGAAAACAGATATGGTGAGAGACCTTGCTTTGCCAAATGTAGACATTAAATGGATTGGTCAGAGAGGGTTAAAGTGGCACCAATTGATGCCATTGGTGAAATCCTTCATGCAAATCCAACACCCTGACCTCATAATAGTGCACTGTGGTGGCAATGACCTAGGCACTTTGACTGGGGTAGGTCTGGAAATGCTTATGAAGGACACCTTTGCACAACTGTTTTCACTTTTCCCTAAAACTGCCTTTGTGTTTTCTAACATATGCCAAAGGCAAAAATGGAACTGGTCCAATCATTTCTGTCCGCAGATTGACAAAGCAAGAAAGCACGTCAACAAATCTGTTTCTGCTTTCCTCCGTGACTATGGTATGGGTTCCATTTACCACAACAACTTGCGTTACGACATGCAAGACATTTATAGAGGAGATGGTGTGCACTTCAATGATGAAGGGAACAGAGTCTTCCTCTTGAACCTTAGACTCTGCATCGGTACTTACTTGTAGGTACCACTAAAAAATCACTTCATAAACACAACGGCTCTTTTTAGAGCCCCCTAATATCTAAACTCTTAAATCTGCATTTCATTTCTTTTATTTTATTTTTTTTCTACCGTACGCGTACGTTGAGCTTACCGTACGCGTACCCCGTGATTTTTTTTAAAATCAATAAATGTTTTCTTTGTACTTTTCTGTCCTTCTTTGACCCCCTTACAAATGTTAGGGGGTCTGTAACTCTCTCCCTTGCCCCCTTTTCAAGATATCACTCTTTTTTTTCTGAGTGAAACACACGAAATGGCGGCTGCCGCTTCCTGGTTTCGACCGATTCGAATGTTTACTAAGATCTAACAACCAATCAGAATCGCGCTCGCGCACGCCACCGTACGCGTACGGTAAGCGCACCGTAAGCGCACCGTACGCTGGCTCAGATATATATATTGATTTAAAGGCTATTTTCTCAGAATCTACTGAACAGATTTACACCAAACCTACAAAAGGCACTTCCTTGACCTGAGGACTACCTCTCTGCCAAATTTCAAGTAATTCTGTTCAGCCGTTCAGGCTGTAGCTGTGTCTAAAGGTCCTATGGAAAAATGCATGGGAAAAACGCGTTTTGGGACCCCCCTTTTATCTCAGCCCCCGCTTGACGAATCCCCCCGAGACTTTCAGGGTAGGAGCGGAGCGTAGCGTTCCACCTATTTTGAAAAATTCGCGAGGATTTGTCAACCGGCGCCAAAGTTATTCAAAATAGAATGTTGCGGATTTCCTATGGAAACGTGGTCCTAACTATAACTACCTACTGGCGACCGCCAGTAGGTAATATATACATATATATATATATATGTACACATTTATATATATATGGTTTTTTCAGTGAATATATATATGTGTATACAAGCCCGAAACGCGTATGGCGATTGGCGCATTTGAAGCTGACACAGCTGTTGTGAATGCTCTGTGGGGCCTCCAATAAATAAGGGATATAAAGCACGCCGTGTGTGGCGCCTTCATTTGGTGAGCAACCTTTTCTATGAATATGCAGCGGCTGGCTCCGGTCGCGAAGGCGCCCCGCTGCGGAAGAGCAGCTCCTCATCGCCTGTGACTGGTAGGCGTGGATGGAACGACGTGTCCTGTTGTGAGAACCTTAAGTGAGCAGGGCAGCCACATTGTCTGTTTGCAGCAACCCATTGGGGAAAAGAAGAATATCGGGAGAAAGCACAGCGGCATCCATCGGAACTTTTAAGACCAGAATGCACTTGGTACAACGCCCACTGTGGCAAGACTTACCTGTCAAGTACTAAACGATGTCACTTCCTGCCGCTAGCTTTCCCGAAGCCAGGCTAGTGAGCAAGGGCGGACAAGCCCGAAACGCGTATGGCGATTGGCGCATTTGAAGCTGACACAGCTGTTGTGAATGCTCTGTGGGGCCTCCAATAAATAAGGGATATAAAGCACGCCGTGTGTGGCGCCTTCATTTGGTGAGCAACCTTTTCTATGAATATGCAGCGGCTGGCTCCGGTCGCGAAGGCGCCCCGCTGCGGAAGAGCAGCTCCTCATCGCCTGTGACTGGTAGGCGTGGATGGAACGACGTGTCCTGTTGTGAGAACCTTAAGTGAGCAGGGCAGCCACATTGTCTGTTTGCAGCAACCCATTGGGGAAAAGAAGAATATCGGGAGAAAGCACAGCGGCATCCATCGGAACTTTTAAGACCAGAATGCACTTGGTACAACGCCCACTGTGGCAAGACTTACCTGTCAAGTACTAAACGATGTCACTTCCTGCCGCTAGCTTTCCCGAAGCCAGGCTAGTGAGCAAGGGCGGACAAGCCCGAAACGCGTATGGCGATTGGCGCATTTGAAGCTGACACAGCTGTTGTGAATGCTCTGTGGGGCCTCCAATAAATAAGGGATATAAAGCACGCCGTGTGTGGCGCCTTCATTTGGTGAGCAACCTTTTCTATGAATATGCAGCGGCTGGCTCCGGTCGCGAAGGCGCCCCGCTGCGGAAGAGCAGCTCCTCATCGCCTGTGACTGGTAGGCGTGGATGGAACGACGTGTCCTGTTGTGAGAACCTTAAGTGAGCAGGGCAGCCACATTGTCTGTTTGCAGCAACCCATTGGGGAAAAGAAGAATATCGGGAGAAAGCACAGCGGCATCCATCGGAACTTTTAAGACCAGAATGCACTTGGTACAACGCCCACTGTGGCAAGACTTACCTGTCAAGTACTAAACGATGTCACTTCCTGCCGCTAGCTTTCCCGAAGCCAGGCTAGTGAGCAAGGGCGGACAAGCCCGAAACGCGTATGGCGATTGGCGCATTTGAAGCTGACACAGCTGTTGTGAATGCTCTGTGGGGCCTCCAATAAATAAGGGATATAAAGCACGCCGTGTGTGGCGCCTTCATTTGGTGAGCAACCTTTTCTATGAATATGCAGCGGCTGGCTCCGGTCGCGAAGGCGCCCCGCTGCGGAAGAGCAGCTCCTCATCGCCTGTGACTGGTAGGCGTGGATGGAACGACGTGTCCTGTTGTGAGAACCTTAAGTGAGCAGGGCAGCCACATTTTCTGTTTGCAGCAACCCATTGGGGAAAAGAAGAATATCGGGAGAAAGCACAGCGGCATCCATCGGAACTTTTAAGACCAGAATGCACTTGGTACAACGCCCACTGTGGCAAGACTTACCTGTCAAGTACTAAACGATGTCACTTCCTGCCGCTAGCTTTCCCGAAGCCAGGCTAGTGAGCAAGGGCGGACAAGCCCGAAACGCGTATGGCGATTGGCGCATTTGAAGCTGACACAGCTGTTGTGAATGCTCTGTGGGGCCTCCAATAAATAAGGGATATAAAGCACGCCGTGTGTGGCGCCTTCATTTGGTGAGCAACCTTTTCTATGAATATGCAGCGGCTGGCTCCGGTCGCGAAGGCGCCCCGCTGCGGAAGAGCAGCTCCTCATCGCCTGTGACTGGTAGGCGTGGATGGAACGACGTGTCCTGTTGTGAGAACCTTAAGTGAGCAGGGCAGCCACATTGTCTGTTTGCAGCAACCCATTGGGGAAAAGAAGAATATCGGGAGAAAGCACAGCGGCATCCATCGGAACTTTTAAGACCAGAATGCACTTGGTACAACGCCCACTGTGGCAAGACTTACCTGTCAAGTACTAAACGATGTCACTTCCTGCCGCTAGCTTTCCCGAAGCCAGGCTAGTGAGCAAGGGCGGACAAGCCCGAAACGCGTATGGCGATTGGCGCATTTGAAGCTGACACAGCTGTTGTGAATGCTCTGTGGGGCCTCCAATAAATAAGGGATATAAAGCACGCCGTGTGTGGCGCCTTCATTTGGTGAGCAACCTTTTCTATGAATATGCAGCGGCTGGCTCCGGTCGCGAAGGCGCCCCGCTGCGGAAGAGCAGCTCCTCATCGCCTGTGACTGGTAGGCGTGGATGGAACGACGTGTCCTGTTGTGAGAACCTTAAGTGAGCAGGGCAGCCACATTGTCTGTTTGCAGCAACCCATTGGGGAAAAGAAGAATATCGGGAGAAAGCACAGCGGCATCCATCGGAACTTTTAAGACCAGAATGCACTTGGTACAACGCCCACTGTGGCAAGACTTACCTGTCAAGTACTAAACGATGTCACTTCCTGCCGCTAGCTTTCCCGAAGCCAGGCTAGTGAGCAAGGGCGGACAAGCCCGAAACGCGTATGGCGATTGGCGCATTTGAAGCTGACACAGCTGTTGTGAATGCTCTGTGGGGCCTCCAATAAATAAGGGATATAAAGCACGCCGTGTGTGGCGCCTTCAATAGGTGAGCAACCTTTTCTATGAGTATATATATATATATATATATATATATATATATATATATATATATATATATATATATATATATATATATTCACTGAAAAAACCATAGGTTTCACACATGTTATAGTTAGCGGAAATTTTACTGATAAAAAACCAATGAAATTCCCCCGTTATAGTTAGTGCAGGCAACTATAACTCACGCGACCGCAATCCTCTGCTGATGCTAATACTGTATTTAGACACTTATTTACCCATGTCTTCTTCCATACATTTTTAGCTATACATATATTACAAATATTTTTTTTTCATAAAGACACATATGTCATCAGCAGAAGATTGCGGTCGCGTGAGTTATAGTTGCCTGCACTAACTATAACGGGGGAATTTCATTGGTTTTTTATCAGTAAAATTTCCGCTAACTATAACATGTGTGAAACCTATGGTTTTTTCAGTGAATTTGCAAGGTTTTTTAAATGCTAATTCCTAACTATAACGTGTGTGAAACCTATGGTATTTTCAGTGAATTTGTACGGTTTTTTAAATGCTAAGTTACTTTACGCCATTCGTGGCGTGCGCGCCCACTTAACGCAGTTCGTTCCGTGCGTGCACGGTGCGCTTCGCGCACGGTGCGCGCACAGTGAGCACGCGGTGCGCTTCGCGCACCGCGCGCCCACTTTACGCAGTTAGTGCCGTGCACGCACGGTGGGCACACGGTGCGCTACGCGCACCGCGTGCCCACGTTACGCTAGATGGGCCATGTAAGCACGATGCGCTTCGCGCACCGTGCGCACATGGAGGACATATGATGCACTTCGTTTTTAAAGGTAATATTTTAATTATTCGCCAAAGTTATAAGCCATGCACAAATGGTGCCCTTCGGGCACCATTTGCACACGGGGTGGAGAGAGTGTGGATAATTTTTTTTTTAAATATTTTTTTTTTTATTATTTTGTTTTTCGCAGCTCTAATAAGCCATGCACAATTGGTGACTATCGGTCACCAATTGCACACGGGGTGGGGTTATTGTGGATATTTATTTTTTTTTTATATTTTTTTACCGTACGCGTACGGTAAGCGTAATCGGCGAAATTAGCAAAAAAATAAAAATTCCGTTTTTGGCCTTGGGGGATCTTTGGGGACTCCCTCTACATGGCTATGTGTGTGGGAGCTGTCAAAACAGCCCCTTTACATGTTTTTGTGCTTTGTTTGTTAATCATCACTCTCAGTGCGAGAGAGAAAATGGCGGCCGTCGCTTCCTGGTTTCGGCCGATTCGAATGTTTACTAAGATCTAAGAGCCAATCATAATCGCGCTCGCGCACGCCACCGTACGCGTACGGTAAGCGTACCGTAAGCGCACCGTAAGCTGGCTCAGATATATATATTGATTTAAAGGCTATTTTCTCAGAATCTACTGAACAGATTTACACCAAACCTACAAAAGGCACTTCCTTGACCTGAGGACTACCTCTCTGCCAAATTTCTAGTAATTCTGTTCAGCCGTTCGGGCTGTAGCCCTGTCTAAAGGTCCTATGGAAAAATGCATGGGAAAAATGCGTTTTGGGACCCCCCTTTTATCTCAGCCCCCGCTTGACGAATCCCCCCGAGACTTTCAGGGTAGGAGCGGAGCGTAGCGCCCCACCTATTTTGAAAAATTCGCGAGGATTCGTCGACCGGCGCCAAAGTTATTCAAAATAGAATGTTGCGGATTTCCTATGGAAACGTGGTCCTAACTATAACTACCTACTGGCGACCGCCAGTAGGTAATATATATATATATATATATAAAGTCAATTGGAGTTGCCCCCGGTGAAAAAAGCCACAACAGGTAGGCTGTAATCCTTTTAATTCATTCATGTTGGCTGCACACAAAGTTGGCAGAGAATGTCCTCCAATTTAACTTCCTTGCCAGATGCATTTTGAATCCTTCAATTCTTCTTCAATGGGATTAGGAACACGCAGGACCGGAAAGTGCAGCTTATAAAATTCCAATCACCCGCCCAAGTGGGCGTGGTCTATTCAGAAACCTCATGGTCTTTGTAGTTGCACCCAATACAACTCAAGTGAGTCCGGCCTGAGTTGCATGCAAATAATAATTCTTTAAAATCCCCAGTGGGCTACCTCTCATGACGATGACGCCCAATGGCATATCCTCGGGAAACGCTGCACTAACAGCGGGGCTTCTTCGCGGCCGGAGCAGGCTGCTAAAATAAAGTCAATTGGAGTTGCCCCCGGTGGAAAAAGCAAAAACAGGTAGGTTGCAATCCTTTTAATTCATTCACGCTGGCTGCACACAAAGTTGGCAGAGAATGTCCTCCAATTTAACTTCCTTGCCAGACGCATTTCGAATCCTTCAATTCCTGTTACACAACGCCACTCATCCATAGAGTTACTCATACACATAGTCACTCATGCTAATAAAGAATCAAACATCCATTTACTTGCATATACAGTTATACACACACCACCACACTTACTTCTACAGAAACTTACACATATTTAGTCTTTTAAACAATCACTTATAGAAACACATACTTATTCATACAGGAACTCTTCCAATCTCTCACTCTCACATATACTCACTTATATACACCAATAGTCACATATACTAGTTTAAAACATATGTAGTTACTCATAAAGATACTATTGAGACAGTCATTCACTCACTAACACACCCATGGGAACACTCATCCACCCATACAGTCCTGCACACATGCTGTCTTCAACACATACAGTGAGTCACTCATTCATGCAACTATGCACTACGTAATACCCCCCACCGAACCATACAGACACTCAGACACTCATACTAATACTCAAAAAATCAACTAATAACCTATAGAGACACTCATGTAGCTACTCACCAACCCATGCAGCCACTTATACACTAAGTGAGAGACTGATACAGATATTTACATATTTAAACATTACTCACTAAGCCATGTATTAACTAAGATACACTTAATCAGCCAGTTATACAATCAATTTTTCAAAAACAAATCATCCATTTAGACACTTATATACCCATTTATTCTTCCATCGACCTTGAGATATACATATATAAAGCTAATGTAATTTTCAGAAAAACATACATTGACTGGATGATGTCATCAGTGATGTCATCAGTGATGTCATTTGAGATGTCATCAGTGATGTCACTGACCATGTCATGAGTGATGTAATATGTGATGTCATCAGCAGTGCATTGCGGGCGCGCGAGTTATAGTTAGCTGAACTAACTATAATGGGGGAATTTCAATGGTTTTGTACGAGTGAAAAGTCCAGCTAACTATAACGCCCCTGAAACCTATGGTTTCTTCAGTGAATATATATATATATATATATATATATAATCTACTGGCGGTCGCCAGTAGATAGTTATAGTTAGGACCTATTTGCCATACTTTTGGCCAGCTCCGCTCCGCTCCTACCCTGAAAAGTTTTGTGGTGATCCGTCAAGCGGGGGCCGAGAAAAAAGGGGGGTCCCAAAACGCGTTTTTCCCATGCAATTTCCCATAGGATCTGTGTTCGCAGCTACAGCCCGAACCACTGAACGGAATGACACCAAATTTGGCAAAGAGGTAGTCCTCAGTTCGGACTCGTGCCTTTTGCATATATGGTGTGAATCTGTTCAGTAGTTCCTGAGAAAATTAGGGTAAAGAAGTGTCGGGAGGGGGCAGTGAAGAGACGTAGACCAGGTTTGCTTGTGTAAGGTTTTATTCCCTTATATTTACTTTTGCCATATAAGAGCTTTTGTTTGTTCAGTTCTAGGTAGGGGTCCGTCTTCCTTCACTTCTTGATTTGTTAAACAGTCCTTTCTCAAAGGTAGCGTGGATTTTCGGCCGTCCTTGGATCGTCTCGTCTGTCGGTCGATCCCTCACGAGGTGTAACCCAGAGAAAAAAACAAACGGGAAAGGGTCAGTGGACGGTGTATACAATCTCTAAAAATACCCAAGGGACCAGGAGTGAGGGGATACACCCGAAGTGGACAAGTCTTTTCTCTTGTGCACGGAAGTTATCAAACGGTGTTGTGAGCGCCAAATTCAAATCGGGAAGGGAAGGAGAGATGGAACAAGGTACTGGCGCAACTCTTAATAGCGTATATTTATTTTGATTCGTAACTCTGAGACTCTACTGATGCGCTGTCCCGCCTTCCCAACACCCTTGCCATTCGCTCCCGTACCTGTAGAAGCCACGCACCCCTTGGTACGTGGCTCGGGGATTCGCCGTGTCGTTGGCCTCCTGGCTCGCCGTCCGCTGCTCCCTCTTCCTCGGGGATTCCCGTCCGCGTCCTCACCACGGTAGCCCGCTCCTCTGATTTCCGACTCTCCACCTCCTCTGCGGTCTTCTCTTCCGGTTTTCTCGCTCTCGGTGTACGCCACACCTCCTTCAGGGAGTCCCGATCTATTCCAATGTCAGTGCCATGACGCTGCTGGCAGGCAGAGCTTCGTATTGACTCTGAGTCTGGTTAAAGGGACCGCTGCTCCACTCGTGGGGAGACGCCGTCTCCCATTCGTCCACATTGTCTCTCCAGTCCTCCTGATGGGGAGAAAGCAGAGGTGCTAAAGGTGCATATGCAGACCACCAGTCGTTAGAACGGGTAGGGGTAGTGTCTGGCGCGGCCCTCGTGTTACATACCTCCCCCCTTGGACTCTCCCGTTCGGGGAGAGAAGGAGTTCTGGAGAGATAATCTGCATTCCCATTCTCCTTCCCTTTTTTATGTCGCACTTGAAAGGAAAAGGGTTGAAGGGACAAAAACCAGCGAAGTACCCTGGGGTTCTGAGTCTTATTTCTGTACATCCACTGTAGTGGAGCGTGGTCGGTGTATAGAAGAAAGGGACGACCCTCGAGGTAGAACCTCAATTTATCTATAGCCCATTTTACTGCTAGGCATTCCCTTTCTATGGTGGAATATTTACACTCCCTAGGGAATAACTTTCGGCTTATGAAGAGTATAGGGTGTTCTATCCCATCGTCTCCCTCCTGCGACAAAACCGCCCCCAGCCCTGTGTTAGAGGCATCTGTAGTGAGAATAAACTGTTTGTGAAAATTGGGGGAAATAAGAATCGGACTGGTGGTTATCAGGTTTTTCAGGGAGGTGAAGGCTTCCTGCATTTCTGGAGATGGGTTCACGAGGTGTTTGACGTGGACCTCTTTCCGTAAGACATCAGTTAAAGGGGATGCTATGTCGGAAAATCTGGGGATGAACCGGCGATAATAGCCTATCAACCCCAGAAAGGAACGTAGCTCCCGTTTGGAAGTAGGAAAAGGGGTACTGGTGATGGCTCTTATTTTCTCCGTTTGCGGGGCTATCATTCCATCCCCCAAGACGTAGCCCAGATATTTCACCATGTGAAAGGCCGCCCTTGATTTCTTGGAGTTGATATGTAGTCCCGCACGTTGGAGGGCTTGTAGGATGGTGTTCAGATCCTGTAGGTGTCTTGACCAGGTTGGACTGAAAATGACAATATCGTCCAAATAGGCAGAACAAAAAGAAGAAAAAGGCAATAAGATGGAGTTCATTAGCCTTTGAAAAGTAGCGGGAGCGCCATGTAAGCCGAAGGGCAAGACATTGAACTCGAAGAGACCCTCATCAGTTGAGAAAGCTGTCTTTTTTCGGTCTTCTTCTTTCAATGGCACTTGCCAATAACCTTTAGTAAGGTCCAATGTGGTTATGAACTTGGCGTCTCCTAGTTTTTCGACTAGATCGTCTACCCTTGGTATTGGGTAGGCGTCAAATCTTGAGATGGCATTTAGGGCTCTAAAATCCATGCAAAAGCGTGTGCTTCCATCAGGCTTGGGTACCATAACAATTGGGGAGGACCAGTTACTGTGGGACGGTCTGATCACACCCAGGCGAAGCATGTCTTGCACTTCTCTCTTTACGTCCGCACGTCGAGCTTCCGGTATCCTGTAGGGCTTTTGTTTGACGTGTTTTCCTGGTTGCGTTTCTATATGGTGTTCTGCCAGAGTTGTTCGTCCTGGTAGATCTGAGAAGATAGGTTCGTACTGCCGGAGGAGACGTTGTAGGTCTTCTTTCATCTCTGCTGTTAGTTCCTCGTTTATGGGAAGCTGAGATAACGTGGTGTTTCCCGAGGTGGAAGGTAGGACTAACTGGGCTTCTTTCGGTGGGGGTCCTAGCCATTTTTTTAACGAATTAATGTGAAAGCACTGCGTCCGAGTGGGGGTCATCTGTAGTCGGTACGTTGTTTTTCCGATTGTACTGCGTACTAGATAGGAGCCGGACCACTTGTTGCGAAATTTCTGTGTAGTGGTTGGTCATGACTAGGGCCCAATCACCTATCTCCAATGTGCGCCATTTTTTTCCTTTGTCATAATTTTTCTTCTGCCTCTCTTGGCTTTTTATCAGGTTACAATGGGCCAGGTCACGTAGTTTTCCCAGCTTCGCTTTTAGGCGCATGTATATATTCCAAAAGGGATCTTCTGTCCGTCTCGACTTCGTTTTCCCACGCATCCCTGGTGATTTCCAATAATGAACGTGGTAGTCTCCCGTACAGGAGTTCAAAGGCAGAGCAGCCGAGGCTACTCTGTTCCTGTGCCCTTATCACGTATAAAGCTAAGGGCAAGAGCTGGTCCCACTCTTTTTTTTTTACCTCCAACATTTTCTTCAAAGTGCCTTTTAGCGTTTTGTTGTACCTCTCCACTAATCCGTCGGTTTGTGGATGGTAAACCGAGGTTCGAAGATGATTCGGGTTCAACGTTTTGCATATCTCTCCCATGAGCCGGGATGTAAATGGAGTACCTTGGTCGGTTACGATAGCCTTTGGAAACCCTACCCTTGAAAACAGCTCGACCAATTTTTCACTAATGTTTTTAGTGGTAGGGGCTTTTAACGGGAAGGCCTCTGGGAACCTGGTGGAGTAATCCACTATAACCAAGGCATACGTGTTGCCCTTTGAGGTCTTAGGGAGGGGTCCTATTAGGTCCATACCCACTCTTTCAAAAGGGGCTCCGATCACGGGTAACGGTTGTAGTGGTACTTTTGGGGGTCGTTGAGTATTCCCCTTTTGACAGATTTCACAAGTCTGGCAGTATTGTAGGGTTTCTCTGTATATACCAGGCCAATAAAAGAAACGGAGGAGGTGTTTTGTCGTTTTCTCTGCCCCTGAGTGTCCTGCTACTAGGTGGGCGTGAGAATAGAACAGGATCTGTTCCCTAAAGTCCTTTGGTACCAACAACTGCAGGGGTTTGCCTGCCTTGGCTTCTCTGTATAAGAGGTCGTTACGGATTACAAAACGAGGGTACACTGGGTTTGGGTTGTCTTGGGTCTGGTGGGCTGTTTCCCAGGCATTAAAAAGGGTGGGATCATTGGCTTGTGAAAACTTAAAACTACCATCCAAAACCCAGGGCTCTGAGGACGTAAGAGCTACTGTCTTTTTTTCCCTCTCTAACTGCCTTTGCACCTCAGAGTGAAAGAGAGACAAAAAATGGGGATTGTCGATTCCCAATATCAGGTCTTCAGGAAGTGATTCAACCACCCCCACCCTTACAGTACACGGCGAGTGGTCTGTGGCGTACACTGTCAACTGTGCCACGGGGTAGACCTTGACGTCTCCGTGGATGCATTTGATGTGTACCTTTGCAGATTGGAGGATCTGCTCGGGCTGCACTATGTCTTTCTGGACCACCGACTGTCTACACCCCGAATCTAGTAGGGCCTTTACCAGTTTCTTATTAACCCAGACACTCACGTAAAAAGAGGGCCCCATTTTCGCCGAGTATAACACCGCCCGTGGAATGTACCCAACCTCCATGGGTTCCTCCGCTGGTTTTAGGCGAGGACACATCCTGGCGATATGGCCCCATTCCCCGCACTCGAAACATTGGGGACCCTTTATTGGTAGGGGTTCTAGTCTACCAAAACGAGGTTTGGGGACCTCAACAGTGGGTTTTATCTTCCTGTCGGTTCTGGTGTGGGAGGCTCCAGCTTTGCCTAATTTGTCCATGTCCCAGGGTGTCATTCTTGGTTGTGCACGGGAAAAAGTAGTCGCCATGTCGACTGCTTGTTCCACTGACAGAGAAGAGTGCTGTCTGAGCCATCGTTGGGTACCATATGGCAGAGCCTCTATGAATTGTTCCATATAGACCATGTTCATTATTTCTTCCTTTGTACTAGTAGCGGGTTGAAGCCACTTGTCTGCGGCCATCTTCAGTCTAATGAATAAGGTCTTGGGGTTTTCTCCAACGTTGCCCTTCTCCTTTCTGAAGCGTACCCTGTATGCTTCGCGGTCAAGTCCCAAGTGGTCCAGTATAACATCCTTCACCAAGGCGTAAGGGGTATCCCCTGTACTATTGGCCACTTGGTATGCAGCCTGTGCTTCTCCACTCAGGAGAGGGGCTAGAAAGAATGGCCATTTCTCCTCCGGCCATCCACACGCTCTGGCAACGCGTTCAAAGTTGGAAAGAAAGGCGTCGGGGTCTTCTCCCAAGGTGTATTTCTGTAAAGAGACCCCGGAGTGATGTGTATGGGCTGACCTCCCCTCTGGCGGCTGTGAAGGGGAGACCGGTTGTATGACTCGCTGTAGACCGTCTATCTGGGCTGTAACAGTGTCCTGAAATGCCTCTCGGTCTGCTTGGGCCAACGTCAATTGTTGACTCACTTCCCACTCCAGCTTTTCTTGCCCGACTATTAGTTGTTGCACGACGGCCTCCATCACGGGTGTACTGATGGATGTTGGTAATGATCCCACTTCTGACACCAGTCGGGAGGGGGCAGTGAAGAGACGTAGACCAGGTTTGCTCGTGTAAGGTTTTATTCCCTTATATTTACTTTTGACATATAAGAGCTTTTGTTTGTTCAGTTCTAGGTAGGGGTTCGTCTTCCTTCACTTCTTGATTGGTTAAACAGTCCTTTCTCAAAGGTAGTGTGGATTTTCGGCCGTCCTTGGATCGTCTCGTCTGCCGGTCGAGCCCTCACGAGGTGTAACCCAGAGAAAAAAACAAACGGGAAAGGGTCAGTGGACGGTGTATACTATCTCTAAAAATACCCAAGGGACCAGGAGTGAGGGGATACACCCGAAGTGGACAAGTCTTTTCTCTCGTGCACGGAAGTTATCAAACGGTGTTGTGAGCGCCAAATTCAAATCGGGAAGGGAAGGAGAGATGGAACAAGGTACTGGCGCAACTCTTAATAGCGTATATTTATTTCGATTCGTAACTCTGAGACTCTACTGATGCGCTGTCCCGCCTTCCCAACACCCTTGCCATTCGCTCCCGTACCTGTAGAAGCCACGCACCCCTTGGTACGTGGCTCGGGGATTCGCCGTGTCGTTGGCCTCCTGGCTCGCCGTCCGCTGCTCCCTCTTCCTCGGGGATTCCCGTCCGCGTCCTCACCACGGTAGCCCGCTCCTCTGATTTCCGACTCTCCACCTCCTCTGCGGTCTTCTCTTCCGGTTTTCTCGCTCTCGGTGTACGCCACACCTCCTTCAGGGAGTCCCGATCTTTATCCAATGCCAGTGCCATGACGCTGCTGGCAGGCGGAGCTTCGTATTGACTCTGAGTCTGGTTAAAGGGACCGCTGCTCCACTCGTGGGGAGACGCCGTCTCCCATTCGTCCACATTGTCTCTCCAGTCCTCCTGATGGGGAGAAAACAGAGGTGCTAAAGGTGCATATGCAGACCACCAGTCATTAGAACGGGTAGGGGTAGTGTCTGGCGCGGCCCCCGTGTTACAAAAAGTTAGTGATATCTATGGCCACGGAGGATCCGCGGACCGTACCCGCACCGTAAGCGCACCCTCCCCGAACCGAGCGCGCACCCTCCCGATCGCACGCTGAATGCTAATTGGCTGTCGAGTGTCTCTCTACATTCAAAACCAGGAACTGTTGGCGGCCATTTTCTACCTCGGTAGAAGCGAGGCTGAAGAAGCAAGGGGAATAAGTGTGTAAAACATATAAAGGGGGCAGAGTGGAAATACTCTGACCCTCTAGAGGTCCTTAGGGGGTCCCAGAAGGACCCCCTGGGGCCCCCTTTTAAAAAAAAAACACGGGGAAATGCGCGCACGGTGCGCACATCCTACCGTGTTGGATGCACGGATTCTCTCGCGGTGGGTGCGCGGATCCACGGCAACGTTTTTTTTAAAACGACAAGAAATCATTGGTTGTATAACAACTTTCTACACTGAAAGGTAGGGTGTATATTTCTGTTTTTTAAAGGTATGATTGTTATTGGTTAACAAAAACAGATTGTAAGGAACATTATATATGATAAGCTGATATGTTGAAAAGTCAAGCACACTTCCTGTCTTGTGTAGGAACATTGTGTGCTGAACTTGTGACCTGTGAGCTCAGTGCAGTGTTCCATGACCTGTTTCTATGGTAACAGGCAGAAGGCAGACTGGGGGAAGGGTTGAAATGTATTTCAGTTGGAAAGGGTTGAAATGTTTACCCAATAGAAATGTGTGTTTGCTTTTGAGTTTATGTGCGAAGGTTTGTGATTTGATGTTTACATGTATATGTGTGGAAAATGAAAGGGAAACTTTTTCATTCTTTGCTTTTGCTGAGAGGTGCACAGTGCAGAGATTCTGTAAAAGAAAATATGGTGAGTGATTGATATACTTCTTAATCTACAAAACAACTTGAAAGGTGAGTTATTTAATTGTGAGGGGATGTATGTAGACTATTTTGATTTTAATCAGACTAATGTATTTTTCCTGCTAAAGTGTAGGGAGTATGTTGTGCTCTTTACATGGAGACACTGGTAGCCATGTTGTAAGTTTCTAAGTCTTCTTTATTGGTTCCAGTTCCAGGTAATATCAGTCTTAGTTCAGCCATGTACCAGCTCCTACACCAGCCCCACCAGGAGCAGCCTGCCTAGCTGCTCAGCCCATCTCCAACTGTCATCACTCATCCACACAGGCACCCAGGCATTCCATTCATAACAGTCACACCAACATTCCGTTACCATCTCTCACTCTGGCTGAGCGGCTAGGAAGACCTAGGCTAATTACAATTAAATGTAATACTCAGGATATAACATTATCCCTTTCCTTTTAAAATGAAAACAAAGATTACAATACTGAAGCAGATAACTACACACAAGATAAGCAGTGATGTTCATAACTCAAGGATGCAACTAAAAATAAAACATCACAAAAGAGAGAACAATGCAAATAAAGAAAAGATGGCAAAATACGACATATCTAAAAACATGCATCAAAATTCCCCATCCTCCCTCAAGAAGATTATTAATTCAAATAGGTATTTAAATCACAAACCAAGTTAACGCAGAGAAACAGACTAACACTGCATACCTTTGGGAAGGAGTATAAATTGTAAAACAACTAAAATTACATACTAACAGTAACCCCATCCTTCCCTCTGAACATTTGAAAACCATGTAGTGAAAGGTGAACCAACCCCACGACAAACACCCGAGGCCAGAAACAGACCACAATGGTGAACCAACACTACAGATACACGTGTACCACAATATGGACCACATAGAGGGTACACACAGTGAGGCGCAGGGCGACTTACACACGACCACATCTGAAGCGCGGGGCGACTTACACAGGACAACACGTGATGCGCAGGGCGACTTACACACAACAACATCTGAAGCACAGGGCGACTTACTCAGAACAACATGTGACATGCAGGGCGACTTACACACAACAACATCTGAAGCGCAGGGCGACTTACACAGGACAACATGTGAGGCGCAGGGCGACTTACACACAACAACATCTGAAGCACAGGGCGACTTACACAGGACAACACGTGAAGCGCAGGATGACTTAAACACATACAACATCTGAAGCGCAGGGCGACTTACACAGGACAACACGTGCAGCGCAAAGCGACTTACACACACTGATCACAACACAAAACCACATATGTAATGTCACCACAATACATAGAGGTGGGAAACCACCCACCAAGACCAGAACCACAATCATGTAAGGCAGAAGCTGTGGCATACAAACACAATGTACCCTTGAACATAAATTGGGAATTCCACCCACAGATATAAGGGAGATAATCCATATACCTACCCCCATGTAGGAGTCACTAATTGGGACTAAAACCCAACCTCACCCCTCACTTAAGGGATTAACCGTGATGCCCACCCACTAGGAGACTAGGACGTCCCAACAAATAAACGGTGAGCAGTCTATATATCGACTTTTTAATATCGAGGGACAGAAATATCGAGTCAAAAATATCGAATGTACAAAATATCGAAATATATAATATCGATGTGAAAAATATCGTTTTTTTTTTTTACTTATATGTCGATGTAAGTAATATCGTTAGTAATAATATCGACATGTGAAAACATCGTCATTGTATGTTTAGTAAATATTTTGAAGTTGTTTGTATAAATAGTTAAAATGTATATAATATGAGAAATATTTATATTGTTTTAGGGGCGGGATGTTGGGTTATAGGGGATAAGGGTGGGGAGTGTTTTAAAAAAGTTAATTAATTTTTTTAATATATTGTAAAATTTAATTCGAATTTTTTTTTTAAAATGTGAAATGTATATTTAATTTTAGGAGCGGGATGTTGGTTTATAGGGGATAAGGGTGGGAAGTGTTTTAAAAATGTTTATATATTGTTTAATTTAAAAAAAAAATAATAATTTAGAAATTGTAAATTAAATTTAGAATTTTAAAAATAATTTTAGGAGTGGGATGTTGGTTTATAGGGGATAAGGGTGGGAAGTGTTTTACAAATCTTTATATATTTGTTAATATAAAAAAAAAATATTTAGAAATTGTAAATTAAATTTAGAATTGTAAAAAAAATTTTAGGAGCGGGATGTTGGTTCATAGGGGGTAAGGGTGGGAAGTGTTTTAAAAATGTTTATATATTGTTTAATTTAAAAAAAAAATTATTTAGAAATTGTAAATTAAATTTCGAATTTTACAAATATTATTAGGAGCGGGATGTTGGTTTATAGGGGATAAGGGTGGGAAGTGTTTTACAAATGTTTATATAATGTTTAATTTTTAAAAAAAATTATTTAGAAATTGTAAATTAAATTTAGAATTTTACAAATAATTTTAGGAGCGGAATGTTGGGTTATAGGGGATAAGGTTGGGAAGTAAATTTAAAATGTTTATATATTTTTAAATTTGAAAAAATAATTATTTAGAAAATTTAAATATAATTTAGCATTTTACTAATCCCATAATTAAATATAGATTTCAGTCAGAATAGTAAATTAATTAAGTTCAGTGTCCAGCACTTATCTTAATTAAATATAGACTGGAGTGGGAATAGTAAATTAATTCAGTTCAGTGTCCAGCACATACTGTAATTAAATATAGGTTGGAGTGAGAATAGTAAATTTATTAAGTTCAGTGTCCAGCACTTATCTTCATTTAATATAGACTGGAGTGGGAATAGTAAATTATTTTAGTTCAGTGTCCAGCACTTATCTTAATTTAATATAGACTGGAGTGGGAATAGTAAATTATTTTAGTTCAGTGTCCAGCACCTACGCTAATTTAATATAGGTTGGAGTGAGAATAGTAAATTAATTAAGTTCAGTGTCCAGCAGTTATCTTAATTAAATATAGACTGGAGTGGGAATAGTAAATTAATTAAGTTCAGTGTCCAGCACCTACTCTAATTTAATATAGGTTGGAGTGAGAATAATAAATTAATTATGTTCAGTGTCCAGCACTTATCTTAATTAAATATAGACTGGAGTGGGAATAGTTAATTAATTAAGTTCAGTGTCCAGCACCTACTTTAATGTAATATAGACTGGAGTGGGAATAGTAAATTAATTAAGTTCAGTGTCCAGCACCTACTCTAATTTAATATAGGTTGGAGTGAGAATAGTAAATTAATTATGTTCAGTGTCCAGCACTTATCTTAATTAAATATAGACTAGAGTGGGAATAGTAAATTAATTAAGTTCAGTGTCCAGCATCTACCCTAATTAAAAATAGATTGGAGTGAGAATAGTAAATTAATTAAGTTCAGTGTCCAGCACTTATTTTAATTAAATATAGATTGGAGTGGGAATAGTAAATTAATTAAGTTCTGTGTCCAGCACATACTCTAAGAAAATATAGGTTGGAGTGAGAATAGTAAATTAATTAAGTTCAGTGTCCAGCACTTATCTTAATTAAATATAGACTGGAGTGGGAATAGTAAATTAATTAAGTTCAGTGTCCAGCATCTACCCTAATTAAATATAGATTG
Organism: Triturus cristatus; assembly: GCF_964204655.1. Taxonomy (NCBI): domain Eukaryota; kingdom Metazoa; phylum Chordata; class Amphibia; order Caudata; family Salamandridae; genus Triturus; species Triturus cristatus. The sequence goes on along the minus strand of NC_140584.1, from coordinate 478,073,419 downwards.
GAGTGAGAATAGTAAATTAATTAAGTTCAGTGTCCAGCACTTATTTTAATTAAATATAGATTGGAGTGGGAATAGTAAATTAATTAAGTTCTGTGTCCAGCACATACTCTAAGAAAATATAGGTTGGAGTGAGAATAGTAAATTAATTAAGTTCAGTGTCCAGCACTTATCTTAATTAAATATAGACTGGAGTGGGAATAGTTAATTAATTAAGTTCAGTGTCCAGCACCTACTCTAATGTAATATAGACTGGAGTGGGAATAGTTAATTAATTAAGTTCAGTGTCCAGCACCTACTCTAATGTAATATAGGTTGGAGTGAGAATAGTAAATTAATTAAGTTCAGTGTCCAGCACTTATCTTAATTAAATATAGACTGGAGTGGGAATAGTAAATTAATTCAGTTCAGTGTCCAGCACATACTCTAATTAAATATAGTTTGGAGTGAGAATAGTAAATTTATTAAGTTCAGTGTCCAGCACTTATCTTCATTTAATATAGACTGGAGTGGGAATAGTTAATTATTTTACTTCAGTGTCCAGCACTTATCTTAATTTAATATAGACTGGAGTGGGAATAGTAAATTATTTTAGTTCAGTGTCCAGCACCTACGCTAATTTAATATAGGTTGGAGTGAGAATAGTAAATTAATTAAGTTCAGTGTCCAGCAGTTATCTTAATTAAATATAGACTGGAGTGGGAATAGTAAATTAATTAAGTTCAGTGTCCAGCACCTACTCTAATTTAATATAGGTTGGAGTGAGAATAATAAATTAATTATGTTCAGTGTCCAGCACTTATCTTAATTAAATATAGACTGGAGTGGGAATAGTTAATTAATTAAGTTCAGTGTCCAGCACCTACTTTAATGTAATATAGACTGGAGTGGGAATAGTAAATTAATTAAGTTCAGTGTCCAGCACCTACTCTAATTTAATATAGGTTGGAGTGAGAATAGTAAATTAATTATGTTCAGTGTCCAGCACTTATCTTAATTAAATATAGACTAGAGTGGGAATAGTAAATTAATTAAGTTCAGTGTCCAGCATCTACCCTAATTAAAAATAGATTGGAGTGAGAATAGTAAATTAATTAAGTTCAGTGTCCAGCACTTATTTTAATTAAATATAGATTGGAGTGGGAATAGTAAATTAATTAAGTTCTGTGTCCAGCACATACTCTAAGAAAATATAGGTTGGAGTGAGAATAGTAAATTAATTAAGTTCAGTGTCCAGCACTTATCTTAATTAAATATAGACTGGAGTGGGAATAGTAAATTAATTAAGTTCAGTGTCCAGCATCTACCCTAATTAAATATAGATTGGAGTGAGAATAGTAAATTAATTAAGTTCAGTGTCCAGCACTTATTTTAATTAAATATAGATTGGAGTGGGAATAGTAAATTAATTAAGTTCTGTGTCCAGCACATACTCTAAGAAAATATAGGTTGGAGTGAGAATAGTAAATTAATTAAGTTCAGTGTCCAGCACTTATCTTAATTAAATATAGACTGGAGTGGGAATAGTTAATTAATTAAGTTCAGTGTCCAGCACCTACTCTAATGTAATATAGACTGGAGTGGGAATAGTTAATTAATTAAGTTCAGTGTCCAGCACCTACTCTAATGTAATATAGGTTGGAGTGAGAATAGTAAATTAATTAAGTTCAGTGTCCAGCACTTATCTTAATTAAATATAGACTGGAGTGGGAATAGTAAATTAATTCAGTTTAGTGTCCAGCACATACTCTAATTAAATATAGTTTGGAGTGAGAATAGTAAATTTATTAAGTTCAGTGTCCAGCACTTATCTTCATTTAATATAGACTGGAGTGGGAATAGTTAATTATTTTACTTCAGTGTCCAGCACTTATCTTAATTTAATATAGACTGGAGTGGGAATAGTAAATTATTTTAGTTCAGTGTCCAGCACCTACCCTAATTTAATATAGGTTGGAGTGAGAATAGTAAATTAATTAAGTTCAGTGTCCAGCAGTTATCTTAATTAAATATAGACTGGAGTGGGAATAGTAAATTATTTAAGTTCAGTGTCCAGCACCTACTCTAATTTAATATAGGTTGGAGTGAGAATAGTAAATTCATTATGTTCAGTGTCCAGCATTTATCTTAATTAAATATAGACTAGAGTGGGAATAGTAAATTAATTAAGTTCAGTGTCCAGCATCTATTCTAATTAAATATAGATTGGAGTGAGAATAGTAAATTAATTAAGTTCAGTGTCCAGCACTTATCTTAATTAAATATATATTGGAGTGGGAATAGTAAATTAATTAAGTTCTGTGTCCAGCACATACTGCCAACTCAGTGAATTGTGGTGTACCAGAAACTCACCTCAGAGCCCAGAACCCAGTCTCCGGCTAGTATTAGTGTCCCATTCGTTATCCGAGATTAGGCTCAGAGATCCCAATGAAAAGACAACCCAGAACAAGCGACTCAGTATACTCTCAGGAATGGTGGGAATCGGAAATACCTGTTCGTATATTATTCTCACATCAGTCCACAACAAGAATCAACAGAGACACGGTGAAAATAAAAAGAGTTTATTTTTATAGACCACGTGTCCTAAGATGCAGTAGTTTGGCTAATACAAGCAGACAAATGATTAAAATCAAAATCATCAGCATCGTTACAATACCATAGAATATAAAAGGGGTGATCATATTATAATGACAGTGGATAATACCACCTTCCCTTTACTAAGAAGCTAATATTATTATTATGCTAATAGAAGGTCTCTTAGGCTTCAATAGGGGACCCCATACCTCAAAGATCAGCTTAGTGAAATCACATCACAGGAGCATCAGGAGTCTTCTCGCAGGAAGGCTCGTCTTCGGTCTGAATAATAATCATGATGTCTGTGTTATTAAAAGCACCAACTTTCAGGTATTTACAGCTGCCTGTGTGTTATGTCTAAATAGTGGGTCGATCAATCTAGAGTAGAAAACATGCATTGTCTAACAAACCAGACTGTTTTGTCACGCCATGTACAGACCAAGGTCGCTGCGCAGAGCTCGGGATGGTAACAACAGATTGCTTCCGTGTGAGGCAAAGCTCGAGTCAGCAGTTTGTTTAAGCAATAACATGTAAACGCAGTGTCGTATGCAAAAGCGGCAAGATGGCTTTCTAACATCTAACGCGGTTATGCTAACTTAACAATGTATGTACGTATTAAGGGAGTCCTCACTACATGCCCCCTTGATCTAAGCACTATACAGTAGGCAAGAAAAAAGAGAATGCAAATTTCAGTTTCGACAGAGCAGAACAAGGCGTATTCAATTAATAAACAATCTATAGTTCAGGCAAAAGCCGAAAACATGAAAACCGAAAAGGGGAGAAAAAAAACACAAACGTGTGATGGGAAAAATTAAAAAATGTTGCTGTGGAAAGCAGTCCAAAGGCACGGGAGAAAAAACATAGAGGACCACAGTTTACTCAATCCATGAACGTATATGCAGCATACGTGGCCACTGCTTCCAACAAGAAATCGTTTGCAGAGCCACGAAAAGTTTTAGCCATCCAATTAATCAAAGAAAAGGAACATACATGTTCTTCAATGAGCGGAGCCTCTAGCACAATCAGAGGGCAACCCAATTGTTCCTCCAGATAGCTCATATTCAAGAAATCATAGGCTGCTCTTGCGATGTCCCAATTACCCAGGATACCATGCGCCGCACCACAGGCCATAATCCGAACACCAGAACAGGCAAACTCGTGAGACACTAAGGGCCTCATCAGTCGATCATAATCCGGCACCGGAGACACCGTGTTGGTTAAGCACAAATCCAAAGGCCGTTCAAAGGGACAATCTAGGCAGTGAAAGACTGGCTGTACGCAGGTGAAGTAGGAATACCGGAAGGATAATCCATACGCCAGGCTCAAAGTCGCCAATGGCAGCGTACCATAATATTCAAGCATCCTGTCACGGAGAAGATGCAGACGGGACAGGTTGTCGTGTGGCACAGAAAGAGCAGCCATTTCGCAGTATGAAAAGTAAAAGCAGCACTCCTGCCACAAGCGCCAGAATCAGCGGGACACCTCCAAAGATGCTCGAGAAAATAGAATGAAAAAATGCCGGAATCACACCAAAAATAGTTTGGAAAGAGGTCACGAGGCCCGAGCCCACAAGCTTAAAAAAATGAGCCAGGCCCGTCGTGGACGAGGCATTGAAAATTGTTTGGATCAAAGCACCAAAATGTAGGGGGAGGTCAGTATTCAAAAGCGCCTGTACCTCAGTACGCGTATTTGCAACGTGAAGGACAAATGTTTCACCGGAGGAAGTCAATGGCACCTCCTTTTGGGACAATAGCGCCCTTATTCTGCTCATCTTGTTGAACTTTGCCTTCAAGGTCGGAATCGAAGGCCAGATGGAAACATCCAGCCACCCATGCGGGGGTGGAAATAGAACATTATTGCAGCAGACAACTCTCTGCTATACAGTCACTATGTAAGGGATTCCCACTAACATCCCGCAGCAAGCTTCATTGTTCAAAATTAAATAACTACCGTTTGCAAGCAGCGTGAAAGATGGCGTAATCACTGGCACTGGGATACCTTTCAGGACGCAGGCCAAATTTGGAGCTTGTACATTGCATGCACCGTGTAATTGAATGTGTCTACATACTACAGAATGATCAGGTGTCGTTGTACATTCCTCACCTGTCAGATAAACCTCAGTACCGTCCCTTGTACATCTATACATAAAAGGGAGGGACCAAACCTCATGGATGAAAGCGGTGCCCAGCTGTTCATATCTACCCAGAGCATAGTGTTTCATACAGGACGTAAACTTGAAAAGCGCGAACGGGAGAGTGATCAACCCATGTAATAACCACACGCCTGTATCCAATTCCGCTACAGAGAAAGCTAAAGGTTCTAATTTTTCAATATGTAACAATGAATATGTAGCATCTTTCATGGACATTAACTGCTGTTTTTCAGTAAGGTTAAAGGGAAGAAATAAAGATGTTGTATTAAAATAGTCCCAGGGGACCTTCCCTGCCTTTAACGTTTGTAATGTCCATGTTATTGGTTGTTTTCTGTATGTGGCCTTTCTATTGGATGGTTTGATTTTTTTTTAGTTAATTGGTTTCCTTTTATGGAAAATGCTAAGTAAGAGTATATTTAGTTTTAAAGGAGGAGAGTTTTAAATCATTATATATAAAAAGATTGTTTATAATGTGTAGTGAATGTTTTTTAAATGTGTTCGAAATGCCAATGTGATAATTATTTCAGTGTTTTTTTATTATGTTGTTAAATATTGAGATAGCTATAAATGTTATGTTTATGTTTAAGTAGAATCTCATTTGAAAAATGTATGTTTTGGGAAAATATTGTCTTTATGTTGTTTAAAATATTGTTTTTATTAGTGTTAGAATTGTCGATATATTTAAAAAAAAACGATATTCTTGATGTCTATATTTTGGTTATCGATATTTGTGACATGTGTCATATTTATTTACTCATGTCGATATTTAGTATTGCGATATTTATGTGTGCGATTTTTGTGTGATCGATATAATTGTATTACGATATTGTAGTGTCGATATTAGTGTCGTTTTTTAAATAAGTATACAATGTCGATATTTTTGATGTCGATATATTTGATGCGATATTTGTGTAGTTCGATAATGTGTCTGTCGATAATATGTCAGAGATCCCAAATAAACAGCTAAAACTGTGACATCACAAAATAAGAAACTTTTGATATCACTAACACAGTTCTATCTAGTGTAGAACACTAGTGACCTATGCCCCATGCCGGTGAGTGACCACTCACCCGAATATTCAAACTAAATTGCAATACATTGTGGTATCTTTGCTGTATTGTAACGTGTGCAAGTCCACTAACAACACTTGCATTAGCTGCAGATAAAATACAGCGCTAGTGTCACCTTGAAGAACTCTGTGGCTTCTCCACAACTGTGCACTGAGTACCTTCTCTCCAAGATGAATGAGGTGACTGCCTCACGACTGTGAAGAAGTTAACCCTGAGCTTGAAAAAGCAGGAAGAAAAGCAAGACCGTCGATTCCAGCTCTTATTCAGGTCGCATAAACACTGCATTGTCCCCGGAGATCATGTTGTCGTGTTCAAACCTTATTTAAAGATGAAAGAAAACAACGTGGTTGGCAGCAAATAGCGTGGATGGTACTAACGAAGGCAAACACGGTAGATCGCCTCCAAACACAAGATGGCGGCACGTTTTGTTACGTGCGCCGGGTGGCTCACGGCGCGTGCATGTGCCAAAAACAACCATGTAGCTAAAGCGACGTCGGAAGAATTGGAACGACATCCAAAGAACCATCGGAGATCCTCGTGAAGGTAAGAGCGCGCGCCAAGCAAGACACGCGCCTCCTTTTTCAAACCGCGACAGTGCTGTTATACTGCCCAATATGAAAGGCTGCCAGGGACAATTAAAAAAACTAAAATGTCTCACCACAAATATTTGGAACAATACGCCAACACTTGGAAACGGCTGCGTGTGTCACCGGCAGAGAAATCACCTGCATCAAAAACACATAACTCACATCTATGCCAGATAACCACCGCTAAGCACTCCATAAAAAAAACTCCTCAGGTGGAAGTCGTAGGATCCTTGATATCCACATCAGTCCCAGCGCTAGTTTGTATGAAAGATCCCAACAATAGGATCACCGCAAATGTTCCAAAAACCGGGCATATATTTAGACGAGGCAAAATCACAGTTTGTAGTGAACTAATCCCAATCCAACGTCGACAAAGGAAGCCCAAACAAGTCTGTATGATAAACAAAGTCTCGAGGTGTTTCACTTTCGTCAATTTTGCAGCGTTGCAGAAAGCAAATAAAATGTCCTTAATTCTTCTTTCCATGTGTCAGCGAGACACTATCTTTGTGAACCACACTACTTGTGTGTAGCGCTTGTGACACACTGAGACTGACTGTGTGAATTGTCTTCACTGAGTTAGTGCAAACTCACATCTTGAACAGCCACAATTCCTCTACGCATGGATACATCCACACTGAAGATACTAAGGGAAGTGATAGGGTGAATCCTAAATCAGGCATACCCTAACATACAGACCATACCTGTGGTCAAGTCCATGGAGTAAGATCTGGCAGGACACAGGTTGGGCCGTCCGGTGACAGGACACTGGTGGGGCTGGCTTGCCTTTTACTCCATTCTGCTTCATGTATTTTTCTTTCTTTTTTTCCTTTTGTAGTTGTGCTGGTTACAATGGTTTCTTTGTAGTCTCTGGGTTTCTGAACAATCCTTAATACACTTGGGTCCAGGTCCGCTCGTCGCCAAAATTATGTTGTGCTCTTTACATGGAGACACTGGTAGCCATGTTGTAAGTTTCTAAGTCTTCTTTATTGGTTCCAGTTCCAGGTAATATCAGTCTTAGTTCAGCCATGTACCAGCTCCTACACCAGCCCCACCAGGAGCAGCCTGCCTAGCTGCTCAGCCCATCTCCAACTGTCATCACTCATCCACACAGGCACCCAGGTATTCCATTCATCACAGTCACACCAACATTCCGTTACCATCTCTCACTCTGGCTGAGCAGCTAGGAAGACCTAGGCTAATTACAATTAAATGTAATACTCAGGATATAACAGAGTACTTTTTTTCTCTACAATGTGTGTGCATGTAGAAACCATTCTGTAATAAGCATTTGTGTTTTTCATGTGTTTGTAAACAGATAACTGTGCAGTTTTTATATTTTGGTAGAATTAGAAACCAGTCATTGTTTATGAATTTGTGAAATTAGTTATGTTATGTTTCTATACTAAAATGTAGTACTACTTCTAGATGAAGAAATGTGTTTTGGTATAGTGCAAGGGATAGTGTTGTTTGTCTAGAATCACACAGTGAGTCTGTGTGCATTTGGGAACCACTGTGAGAGAAGCCTTTGGTAACATCGTGTATTTGCTGACAGATAACTGTTTTAACTTGTCATGTTGTGAAGTTTTAGTAGCATTAGAAGACAGTTATGGCTTATGCTTTCATTATATGAGTCAGGCATTGACAGTAAATTGCAGTTGTGAAATATGTAGATTGTGTGCAGTTCCCTTACCACTTGCACTGTAGTGAATGAGTTTTGGTAAACTCATAGGGATAGAGGCACTGTGGGGAGGCAAGATGGCGGCGGCCTGTTAGACCGCTACGAGGCAGCTCCCAAGCCAGCGTTTTAAAAGAACACTAAATTAAGTTAAATAACGATGAAAATCAAAGGACTCACCCCATTTCTCGCTCCCATTTAAATCCTAGTTGCGATCCTGGAGTGATGTCCGGGAACAGACTGGAAGACCGACTTCTGAACTCTGCACCGGACCCGAGTGCATTACAGTTACGTTTTTCGTTCTGCACCTCCTTGATTGGGGTACTTGTGTTGCGTTTAATTGCCCGTATACAGACTGCTGGGGCAGCTACGCGAGTGAAGCAAGACGGACTTTTGGAGTTGGATCAATCGACTCTGCTCTCAGACACAGCTTCGCCCTCACGGAGTGTCTTCTGTGTCCCTGGAGGCATGGCGCCAAAAAACGCCGCTGCGATAGCCGCTGCTGCAGCCAAGACTAGAGCAGCGAAGCAGGCTCTCCGTGACAAAGAGCTGGCTGTGAAACGAGGCGGCACACGTTTGGAGGACTGTGGGGATGTTACTGATCGCGATGCAGGAGCTGGGAAATCAGCAAGGGGATCGAGACAACAGCCGAGTACACCCGCAGCTGGTCCATCTGTGATTGAATTGCTTTGGAAAACTCCCACTTCAGTACTTGCTCCGGTCTCTTAAGTACTGAAATCAACCGTTTCTCCATTAGCCGTGGATATCCCTGAGTCTACAGTGACACCTTGTGGACAAACTCAGAATGGCAGAATCGAGGATAGGGAAATAATGAATACCAGCACAAATATTTCTACAACTATGAGAAAGGACAGCCCTACGATATGCGAGGAGCCTTCAGCTGCACTGGCAGGAACAACAGATTCTAAGGTTGGGACAGACCCTAATGCTGGAACACAAGGTACGGAGAATTTTCCCTTATATCATACTCCTGTACTTTCTACTGTGTTGTCACCCTCTTCAACATTATTGACACAGACACAGACCACTTCAGTTATACCATTGGTTAGTAAAGCCCCAGTGATTCTGGCTGTGCAGGAAGATCAAATATTGCAAGAACAGCCCATATGTAATGGGCTAGGAGGTGATCAGGGGACTGCAGATCCTAGAGCCATCTCAAAAAATCTGGGAGACTTGTTTGAGACCTCCGACGGCAAGGAAGAAATCGATGGAGACGAGATAACCCCCGACCCTACCGACACCGACAGGGACCCTTCAGAATTCTATTCAATATCGGAAGGGATAGAAGACGAAAGATGGTCAGATGACTCTGAACCTGATATTGAATCTAACAGTGGTTCCGAGACGGAGAGTGACCATGCGGTGAGAACGGCAGAGTCTAGGGAAAATAAAAGAGCTACTCTACGGAAGAAAAGGACCCAGGGGCTGACTTGGGATTACTCCCCTTCTACTGTGTTGGGGTCCCAAGAACATGCCATCGGCTCTAGACCGACGCAGCGGTGCTCTCCACATCAACAGGATGCTACGCTCTCCACGGTGATGGATACAGTCCTCCAGGCTATTGCCTCCCATCGAGAAGAAACATCTAGGGATGGACGCAAAGCACAAATAGCTTTACAGAAGGTCCAGGGCGTAGTTCGTAAACTGTCAAGATCATTTAACACCTTCAATACCAGAATGACAGAAATGGAAGATCGTATAGTCATTAATGAGGCAGAGGCTACGGTCACACAGGAACAAGTTAAATTACATGAAGCAGAACTAACTGACGTCAGATGGAAGCTCGAGGACATGGAAAACCGCTTACGACGCAACAACCTACGCGTCCTCGGAATTCCGGAAAATATTGAAGGTACTGATATTCGAGCCTTCATCATCCAACTCTTTAAAGACACACTTCCTGAGCTCTCTTCATGGAACTGGGAGCTTGAGGTGCAACGGGTGCACAGAATTCCAATCACAATGAAAGGCGCTAGGAAACAAGGAAATTATCCTCGAGCAGTCCTAGTATTTTTTGGAAACTTTCTTCTCCGACAAGCTGTCTCAGATAAAGCCAGGCCAGAAGCTCGGCGGACTCGGGACTCTATTTCCTATTTTGTTAGACCAGATTTTTGTCACACTACGGTCGAAAGGAGGTGGCGCCTGCGCCAACTAATCAAACCTTTTATGGAGAAGAAGGCACAAGTATACCTTAATAACCCAGCTAAACTGAAAGTTCTATATAATGGCCAAACCAAATTCTTTACTTCAGAAGTAAAAGCCAAGGAATATTTAGATAGCCTCACTTAAAGGCCTATTAGTGATGTTTAGGAATAGAGAGATCAAAGGACTTGGATGCTGGACTTGATGAATAGGGAGAGGTGAACAGAGACCATATTGGACATTACTGAGACTTTATATAGTAACAAAGATATATTAGATCAAGTTGTCTTTATGTGCCTCTATATGCCTCTCTATACCTTCTTTATTATTTTCTTTTTCCTTCTGTTCTTTTTTCTTCTTCTTCAATAGTTTATCCTTTTTTTTTTTTAGTCTAGATTTGGCTTGGGAGCGTCTCTCCATCACTAAAGACTCTCATAGAGTCCAATTGCCTCACATTACGGTTGGGGGAGGGTGGGGGGTGGGTCGCAGGGGTTTGTAGGGAGTGGGATGGGGAGGGGGTGTGGGAAGGGGGGTGGGGAGGGGAGGGGATACGGGGGGGGGGGAAAAATGCAGAAATGAATTTGATCTGTAATGTAAGAAATCTTAAAAGCTCTTTGGATACGCTAATCTCTTTTAGCGAATGGAGACTTACATTAAATATGACTAATGAGAACGGAGTGAGGAAAATCAGTGTAATTATCGAATTTAATGTTGGCTGGTGGTGGTGCAAATCATGTAATACTGATGGTACTGGGTTAAAGGGAAATAGGTCTGAATGGGGAGAGTAAAATTGCGATGCTGGAACGTGTCGGGTCTCAATGACGGGAGAAAAAGAGCCCAGCTTTTTCAATTGTTACGACAGGATCCTGTCAATATTCTCTGTATTCAGGAGACCCACATAGCTGGATGTGATAAAAATCTATTAAAAATCCCCGGATTCAATTTGATAGCAGCAACATCTCAAACGTCTAAAACACGGGGGGTCGCCATTCTGGCAAAACCTAGTTTGGGTAGTCCTAGACGCTGCCTTGTCGATAAGAATGGTAGGTGGGCTGTCGTTCAATTAGAGTCGGATATAACTATCTGCTCACTCTACGGCTCCAACCTGGACGACCCACAACTCTTTATCGAACTTGAATTAGAACTGGCTTCTTGGGCCGGTCCACTTATCTTGTGTGGGGATTTTAACATAAATATTGAAAAACTAGTGAACAACAGACTCCCACAGAAGTATAGTGGTCGGAAACCTAAAGTTTATAGGGCTATATCCCATTTGATGGATAGTTATGATTTAAGGGATACGTGGGACAGTTTAAGACAGAAGGATAATGGCTTCACCTATTATTCTTATCCCCACAACAAGTATACACGACTAGACTACATTATGACATCAATACACAGGACAGCTTTAATAGATATAATTAAATCCCCCAAAACCATCTCTGATCACAACGCACTTACGTTAACTTTTGAACTGGATAACTTTAATGGACCTAACACTCAATGGACGTTTGACCAAAAGCTTTTTTTTTATCCAGATTATATTAACTATATTACATCATGTGCTCAATCTTTCTTTGATAGTAATCAATATAGTGCACCCAGATTCAGCGTATGGGACTGTTTTAAGGCAGTAATTAGAGGAGAGACTATAGCCTTTGTAGCTAACCGTAAGAAAACTCAGAATAGCATTAATAAACAACTTAATGCGGAATGTATTCATCTGGAAATAACGCATGCTAAACAAATTCAGCAAGGAATATCAACCTCTGACACATTGCAAAAATTACTGATCTTAAAAACAGAAATTAATAGCTCGCTAACACAAAAAGCAGCAGAAATTTATCAAGCCAACAGAGACTGAATTTATGAAGCAGGGGAAAAAGCAGGGAGGCAATTAGCTCTTAAAACTAGACAAAAAGAAACATACAAAAAGATAGAGAATATTGAATACGAGGGTCAACAGTACACCTTCCCTCAAGACATTGTGGAAGTCTTTCGTAAATACTACCAAAAATTATACCAAAATGATAATGAACATCTATCTGCAAGAGACATAAAAACTTTTCTCAGTGAGTGGCTATCGGAACCAGAGGTATCTAGAATACTGGATCAAGGAGATAGAGAAGAATTGGAGAAAGAAATTACAATGGTAGAACTAGAGACCGCACTATCGGACATAGCTAACGGGAAGGCGGCTGGCCCTGATAGGATCCCCTTAGAGCTATATAAGGTATTGGGTAAACAGATACTACCCTATCTATTAGATCTGTTTCTTGGAATACAACATCACTCAGCTACACCAGAGTCCTGGAAACACACTAATATAGCGATATTCCCAAAAAAGGGGAAACCCCCCCAGCTTCCATCTTCATACAGACCTATATCACTTATAAACTCTGACTCAAAGCTATACTCCAAGATACTTGCAAACCGAGTGAGGGGGGTCATTGAACATCTGGTATCCCCTTGGCAGCATGGCTTCATCCCCGGGAGAGGAACAACTGACCATACCCGTAGAGCCATTGCCTTATTCGACATCATGGCTGCCAGGGGGGAAGAAATGTCGATGGTCCTACTCGATGCCGAAAAGGCATTTGATCGAGTGTCTTGGCGGTTTTTATGGGAAATTATGGAATTTAACAACTTTGGCCCAGGTTTCATCAAAGCCTTAAAAGCCCTTTACATCAGCCCAAGGGCTAAACTATCCATTGAAGGCTTTGAGTCAGAGTTTGTAGAGGTACAGAGGGGCACTAGGCAGGGCTGTCCTTGTTCCCCGATATTATTTGCCCTAGTAATTAATCCTTTAATTTTAAAGCTCCTTAACTCCCCTCAAATACAACCAGTTAAGGTGGGCTCATATTCTACCAAAATATTGGCATATGCCGACGACATTGCTGTGCTTACAACCAAACCGGCTGACGCAGTGGCAGAAATAGAACAAATAACCCAGGTTTTTGGATTCTATTCTGGCTACTCACTTAATAGAGACAAAACCATGGTTTTATGTACTAACAACACTATATATGACAGCCCCTATAAAGTCAAAAATGCTACCTACCTAGGTGTGATTATTTCTCCTGAGGTAAAAGAAATTAACTGGCTTAATTATGATCCCTTGATTAAAGCAGTAAAAACAGATCTCAAGAGGGTAGATAACTTACATCTATCAATAATAGGGAGAGCGAACTACATCAAAATGAGTATATTTCCTAGAATACTCTATCTATTCCGGGCTATCCCATTGATGGCCAACGGTAGTATTGTTAAAATCTTTGACTCCACAATATCTAAATTCATATGGAATTATGGTAAAATAAGGAGAGCATTACCACTATTAACCCTCCCCCTACATAGAGGCGGCCTTGGTATCCCGAACTTGACGTTCTATCTCTGGGCGACATTACTTCAACAAATGGGCCTGCTCTTTAGAGTAAAATCGTCTAATTTACCCAACATAGACTCTTATATTCCTTCTATTTTTGAACTTGGACTAGGTGATAAATGTCAAGGGCTATTTCTGAAACAACTCGAAACGTCCTATTACAAAAAGACTAAGTTTAAGGTGATGGGAGATGCATGGAAAATCTGGAAACTTGCCTCCAAACAACTAGGAATACCTAAAATAACAAGATACACCTCTCTCTGGTACAGTAAGATTATTTCAGCATATCTGATAGACAATGTCTCTAAGAGATGGGAGAATAAGGGCATATATACACTCGGTCATTTTTTTGGACAGAATATTACTCCATCTTTTGAGGGGTTACAACAGAGATTTGATATTCCATCTACAGATTATCTAAAATATTTTCAAGTCTTTACCAACATCCGTAATTCTAAACTTAATATCAATTTAGGTAGTTTCAATTTTTTCTCTATTATTGAGGAACGAGCAACTAGGATAGGTACCCTATATGATATTTTTTCTCAATCCTCTAATGATGACCTAGATCGTGTTGAGAGTTCCTGGGCACAAAAACTTGGAAATCCGGATGTAGATATTGATTATTCCCCAACCCTTTATACAACATTATTTCTAGCATCTAACCTTAAAGCACAATACTTTAAAACTATTTACGACCTCTATTTTACGCCGGCCAAACTTTTTACTTGGGGACTACGAGTAGACGATTGTTGCCCTAGATGTAGACAAGGACAGGCAAATTTAATTCACATGTTTGCCGAATGTCCAAAACTAGACAATTTACAAATACTGATTGGAGGATTCTGGACTCAAGTATTTGGGCGGAATCTTAGATATTCCGCTACCCTATATCTTTTAGGTTACGATGAATCCTTAGGGTACAGTCTGGAGGAACAGAGGATTGTTTTCTTGGGCACTGCCGTCTTTCGTATTATTCTGGCGGCTTCTTGGAAAGACACCAATATACCCACCTATCAGATGTGGCTCAGTCGATTCCTCGCCATATACAAGCAGGAGACAGCTATATATAGTACAAGAGGTAGGAAAGCTAGAGCCCGGGGTACTCAGATTTGGGCCCCAATCTCCAACTGGTACTCGAAAGTAAGATCTTCCCCCTGATAAGAAAAGGATTGACACTTTTATTTTATATTTCTTATCTCCCATTTCAGCTGTTCATATGCACTGGGCTGTAATGATTCTGCTCTCTTCTTTGATATATTTTCTTTCTTGTTGTTTTATTAAGAATTTATCATGTTTCTAAAGAAATTGTTTGAATGAATGTAACAGATCATATTCAATAAAAAAAAAAAAAAAAAACAAGAAGACAGTTATGGCTTATGATTTGATTAAATGAATCAGGCTTTGACAGAAAAGTGCAGTCCTGAAATATGTAGATTGTGTGCAGTTCCTCTACCAGTTGCACTGTAGTGAATGAGATTTGGTAAACTCCTAGGGATAGTGGTGCATGTCTAGAATCACAGCGTGAGTTAGTTTGTATTTGGGATCAGTGTGAGAGAAGCATTTGGTGATATCATGTATTTGCTTACAGATAACTTTTTTAAAACCTGTCATGTTGTGAAGTTTTAGTAGCATTAGAATCCAGTCTTTGCTTATGGGTTGATTAAATGAGTCATGCTTTGACACTGATGTGGTGTACTTAAATATGTAGATTGTGTGCACTACCATTAACTCTTCCGGAGTAGTGAATGAGTTTTGGTGAACTCCTAGGATAGTGTTGCTTGTCTAAAATCATACTGTGAGTCTGTGTGCATTTGGGTAAGGATTGTGAGAGAAGCATTTGGTAATATCGTGTATTTGCATACAGATAACTGTTTTAAAACCGGTCATGTTGTCAAGTTTTAGTAGCATTAGAAGCCAGTCTTTGTTTATGCTTTGATTAAATGAGTCAGGCTTTGACACAAAAGTGCAGTCCTGAAATATGTAGATTGTGTGCAGTTCCCTTACCACTTGCACTGTAGTGAATGAGTTTTGGTAAACTCATAGGGATAGTGGTGCTTGTCTAGAATCACACTGTGAGTTAGTGTGTATTTGGGATCAGTGTGAGAGAATCATTTGGTAAGATCATGTATTTGCTGACAGATAACTGTTTTAAAATCTGTCATGTTGTGAAGTTTTAGTAGCATTAGAATCCAGTCTTTGCTTATATGTTGATTAAATGAGTCCTACCTTGACACTGATGTGCTGTACTTAAATATGTAGATTGTGTGCAGTCCCCTTACCGCTTCCACAGTAGTGAATGAGTTTTGGTAAAGTCCTAGGATAGTGTTGATTGTCTAAAATCACACTGTGAGTCTGTGTGCATTTGGGTAAGGATTGTGAGAGAAGCGTTTGGTAACATTGTGTATTTACTGACAGATAACTGTTTTAAAACCTGTCATGTTGTCAAGTTTTAGTAGCATTAGAAGCCAGTCTTTGCTTATGCGTTGATTAAATTAGTCAGGCATTGACATTAAAGTGTAGTCGTGAAATATGTAGATTGTGTGCAGTTCCTTTACCACTTCCACTGTAGTGAATGAGTTTTGGTAAACTCCTAGGGATAGTGTTGTTTGTCTAGAATCACACTGTGAGTCTGTGTGCATTTGGGAACCACTGTGAGAGAAGGGTTTGGTAACATCGTGTATTTGGTGACAGATAAGTGTTGTAAAACATGTCATGTTGTCAAGTTTTAGTAGCATTAGAAGACAGTTATGGCTTATGCTTTCATTATATGAGTCAGGCATTGACAGTAAATTGCAGTTGTGAAATATGTAGATTGTGTGCAGTTCCCTTACCACTTGCACTGTAGTGAATGAGTTTTGGTAAACTCATAGGGATAGTGGTGCTTGTCTAGAATCACACTGTGAGTTAGTGTGTATTTGGGATCACTGTGAGAGAAGCATTTGGTAACATCATGTATTTGCTGACAGATAACTGTTTTAAAATCTGTCATGTTGTGAAGTTTTAGTAGCATTAGAATCCAGTCTTCGCTTATATGTTGATTAAATGAGTCATGCCTTGACACTGATGTGCTGTACTTAAATATGTAGATTGTGTGCAGTCCCCTTACCCCTTCCACAGTAGTGAATGAGTTTTGGTAAAGTCCTAGGATAGTGTTGCTTGTCTAAAATCACACTGTGAGTCTGTGTGCATTTGGGTAAGGATTGTGAGAGAAGCATTTGGTAACATCGTGTATTTACTGACAGATAACTGTTTTAAAACCTGTCATGTTGTCAAATTTTAGTAGCATTAGAAGCCAGTCTTTGCTTATGCGTTGATTAAATTTTTCAGGCATTAACATTAAAGTGTAGTCGTGAAATATGTAGATTGTGTGCAGTTCCTTTACCACTTCCACTGTAGTGAATGAGTTTTGGTAAACTCCTAGGGATAGTGTTGTTTGTCTAGAATCACACTGTGAGTCTGTGTGCATTTGGGAACCACTGTGAGAGAAGTGTTTGGTAACATCGTGTATTTGGTGACCGATAAGTGTTGTAAAACATGTCATGTTGTCAAGTTTTAGTAGCATTAGAAGACAGTTATGGCTTATGCTTTCAATATATGAGTCAGGCATTGACAGTAAATTGCAGTTGTGAAATATGTAGATTGTGTGCAGTTCCCTTACCACTTCCACTGTAGTGAATGGGTTTTGGTAAACTCATAGGGATAGTGGTGCTTGTCTAGAATCACACTGTGAGTTAGTGTGTATTTGGGATCACTGTGAGAGAAGCATTTGGTAACATCATGTATTTGCTGACAGATAACTGTTTTAAAACCTGTCATGTTGTGAAGTTTTAGTAGGATTAGAATCCAGTCTTTGCTTATGGGTTGAATAAATGAGTCATGCTTTGACACTGATGTGGTGTACATAAATATGTAGATTGTGTGCACTACCATTAACTCTTCCGGAGTAGTGAATGAGTTTTGGTAAACTCCTAGGATAGTGTTGCTTGTCTAAAATCATACTGTGAGTCTGTGTGCATTTGGGTAAGGATTGTGAGAGAAGCATTTGGTAATATCGTGTATTTGCAGACAGATAACTGTTTTAAAACCGGTCATGTTGTCAAGTTTTAGTAGCATTAGAAGCCAGTCTTTGTTTATGCTTTGATTAAATGAGTCAGGCTTTGACACAAAAGTGCAGTCCTGAAATATGTAGATTGTGTGCAGTTCCCCTACCACTTGCACTGTAGTGAATGAGTTTTGGTAAACTCATAGGGATAGTGGTGCTTGTCTAGAATCACACTGTGAGTTAGTGTGTATTTGGGATCAGTGTGAGAGAATCATTTGGTAAGATCATGTATTTGCTGACAGATAACTGTTTTAAAATCTGTCATGTTGTGAAGTTTTAGTAGCATTAGAATCCAGTCTTTGCTTATATGTTGATTAAATGAGTCCTACCTTGACACTGATGTGCTGTACTTAAATATGTAGATTGTGTGCAGTCCCCTTACCGCTTCCACAGTAGTGAATGAGTTTTGGTAAAGTCCTAGGATAGTGTTGATTGTCTAAAATCACACTGTGAGTCTGTGTGCATTTGGGTAAGGATTGTGAGAGAAGCGTTTGGTAACATTGTGTATTTACTGACAGATAACTGTTTTAAAACCTGTCATGTTGTCAAGTTTTAGTAGCATTAGAAGCCAGTCTTTGCTTATGCGTTGATTAAATTAGTCAGGCATTGACATTAAAGTGTAGTCGTGAAATATGTAGATTGTGTGCAGTTCCTTTACCACTTCCACTGTAGTGAATGAGTTTTGGTAAACTCCTAGGGATAGTGTTGTTTGTCTAGAATCACACTGTGAGTCTGTGTGCATTTGGGAACCACTGTGAGAGAAGTGTTTGGTAACATCGTGTATTTGGTGACAGATAAGTGTTGTAAAACATGTCATGTTGTCAAGTTTTAGTAGCATTAGAAGACAGTTATGGCTTATGCTTTCATTATATGAGTCAGGCATTGACAGTAAATTGCAGTTGTGAAATATGTAGATTGTGTGCAGTTCCCTTACCACTTGCACTGTAGTGAATGAGTTTTGGTAAACTCATAGGGATAGTGGTGCTTGTCTAGAATCACACTGTGAGTTAGTGTGTATTTGGGATCACTGTGAGAGAAGCATTTGGTAACATCATGTATTTGCTGACAGATAACTGTTTTAAAATCTGTCATGTTGTGAAGTTTTAGTAGCATTAGAATCCAGTCTTTGCTTATATGTTGATTAAATGAGTCATGCCTTGACACTGATGTGCTGTACTTAAATATGTAGATTGTGTGCAGTCCCCTTACCCCTTCCACAGTAGTGAATGAGTTTTGGTAAAGTCCTAGGATAGTGTTGCTTGTCTAAAATCACACTGTGAGTCTGTGTGCATTTGGGTAAGGATTGTGAGAGAAGCATTTGGTAACATCGTGTATTTACTGACAGATAACTGTTTTAAAACCTGTCATGTTGTCAAATTTTAGTAGCATTAGAAGCCAGTCTTTGCTTATGCATTGATTACATTTTTCAGGCATTAACATTAAAGTGTAGTCGTGAAAGATGTAGATTGTGTGCAGTTCCTTTACCACTTCCACTGTAGTGAATGAGTTTTGGTAAACTCCTAGGGATAGTGTTGTTGTTTGTCTAGAATCACACTGTGAGTCTGTGTGCATTTGGGAACCACTGTGAGAGAAGTGTTTGGTAACATCGTGTATTTGGTGACCGATAAGTGTTGTAAAACATGTCATGTTGTCAAGTTTTAGTAGCATTAGAAGACAGTTATGGCTTATGCTTTCAATATATGAGTCAGGCATTGACAGTAAATTGCAGTTGTGAAATATGTAGATTGTGTGCAGTTCCCTTACCACTTCCACTGTAGTGAATGGGTTTTGGTAAACTCATAGGGATAGTGGTGCTTGTCTAGAATCACACTGTGAGTTAGTGTGTATTTGGGATCACTGTGAGAGAAGCATTTGGTAACATCATGTATTTGCTGACAGATAACTGTTTTAAAACCTGTCATGTTGTGAAGTTTTAGTAGGATTAGAATCCAGTCTTTGCTTATGGGTTGATTAAATGAGTCATGCTTTGACACTGATGTGGTGTACATAAATATGTAGATTGTGTGCACTACCATTAACTCTTCCGGAGTAGTGAATGAGTTTTGGTAAACTCCTAGGATAGTGTTGCTTGTCTAAAATCATACTGTGAGTCTGTGTGCATTTGGGTAAGGATTGTGAGAGAAGCATTTGGTAATATCGTGTATTTGCAGACAGATAACTGTTTTAAAACCGGTCATGTTGTCAAGTTTTAGTAGCATTAGAAGCCAGTCTTTGTTTATGCTTTGATTAAATGAGTCAGGCTTTGACACAAAAGTGCAGTCCTGAAATATGTAGATTGTGTGCAGTTCCCCTACCACTTGCACTGTAGGGAATGAGTTTTGGTAAACTCATAGGGATAGTGGTGCTTGTCTAGAATCACACTGTGAGTTAGTGTGTATTTGGGATCAGTGTGAGAGAATCATTTGGTAAGATCATGTATTTGCTGACAGATAACTGTTTTAAAATCTGTCATGTTGTGAAGTTTTAGTAGCATTAGAATCCAGTCTTTGCTTATATGTTGATTAAATGAGTCCTACCTTGACACTGATGTGCTGTACTTAAATATGTAGATTGTGTGCAGTCCCCTTACCGCTTCCACAGTAGTGAATGAGTTTTGGTAAAGTCCTAGGATAGTGTTGATTGTCTAAAATCACACTGTGAGTCTGTGTGCATTTGGGTAAGGATTGTGAGAGAAGCATTTGGTAACATTGTGTATTTACTGACAGATAACTGTTTTAAAACCTGTCATGTTGTCAAGTTTTAGTAGCATTAGAAGCCAGTCTTTGCTTATGCGTTGATTAAATTAGTCAGGCATTGACATTAAAGTGTAGTCGTGAAATATGTAGATTGTGTGCAGTTCCTTTACCACTTCCACTGTAGTGAATGAGTTTTGGTAAACTCCTAGGGATAGTGTTGTTTGTCTAGAATCACACTGTGAGTCTGTGTGCATTTGGGAACCACTGTGAGAGAAGTGTTTGGTAACATCGTGTATTTGGTGACAGATAAGTGTTGTAAAACATGTCATGTTGTCAAGTTTTAGTAGCATTAGAAGACAGTTATGGCTTATGCTTTCATTATATGAGTCAGGCATTGACAGTAAATTGCAGTTGTGAAATATGTAGATTGTGTGCAGTTCCCTTACCACTTGCACTGTAGTGAATGAGTTTTGGTAAACTCATAGGGATAGTGGTGCTTGTCTAGAATCACACTGTGAGTTAGTGTGTATTTGGGATCACTGTGAGAGAAGCATTTGGTAACATCATGTATTTGCTGACAGATAACTGTTTCAAAATCTGTCATGTTGTGAAGTTTTGGTAGCATTAGAATCCAGTCTTTGCTTATATGTTGATTAAATGAGTCATGCCTTGACACTGATGTGCTGTACTTAAATATGTAGATTGTGTGTAGTCCCCTTACCGCTTCCACAGTAGTGAATGAGTTTTGGTAAAGTCCTAGGATAGTGTTGCTTGTCTAAAATCACACTGTGAGTCTGTGTGCATTTGGGTAAGGATTGTGAGAGAAGCATTTGGTGACATTGTGTATTTACTGACAGATAACTGTTTTAAAACCTGTCATGTTGTCAAGTTTTAGAAGCATTAGAAGCCAGTCTTTGCTTATGCGTTGATTAAATTAGTCAGGCATTGACATTAAAGTGTAGTCGTGAAATATGTAGATTGTGTGCAGTTCCTTTACCACTTCCACTGTAGTGAATGAGTTTTGGTAAACTCCTAGGGATAGTGTTGTTTGTCTAGAATCACACTGTGAGTCTGTGTGCATTCGGGAACCACTGTGAGAGAAGTGTTTGGTAACATCGTGTATTTGGTGACAGATAAGTGTTGTAAAACATGTCATATTGTCAAGTTTTAGTAGCATTAGAAGACAGTTATGGCTTATGCTTTCATTATATGAGTCAGGCATTGACAGTAAATTGCAGTTGTGAAATATGTAGATTGTGTGCAGTTCCCTTACCACTTGCACTGTAGTGAATGAGTTTTGGTAAACTCATAGGGATAGTGGTGCTTTTCTAGAATCACACTGTGAGTTAGTGTGTATTTGGGATCACTGTGAGAGAAGCATTTGGTAACATCATGTATTTGCTGACAGATAACTGTTTTAAAATCTGTCATGTTGTGAAGTTTTAGTAGCATTAGAATCCAGTCTTTGCTTATATGTTGATTAAATGAGTCATGCCTTGACACTGATGTGCTGTACTTAAATATGTAGATTGTGTGCAGTCCCCTTACCCCTTTCACAGTAGTGAATGAGTTTTGGTAAAGTCCTAGGATAGTGTTGCTTGTCTAAAATCACACTGTGAGTCTGTGTGCATTTGGGTAAGGATTGTGAGAGAAGCATTTGGTAACATTGTGTATTTACTGACAGATAACTGTTTTAAACCTGTCATGTTGTCAAGTTTTAGTAGCATTAGAAGCCAGTCTTTGTTTATGCGTTGATTAAATTAGTCAGGCATTGACATTAAAGTGTAGTCGTGAAATATGTAGATTGTGTGCAGTTCCTTTACCACTTCCACTGTTGTGAATGAGTTTTGGTAAACTCCTAGGGATAGTGTTGTTTGTCTAGAATCACACTGTGAGTCTGTGTGCATTTGGGAACCACTGTGAGAGAAGTGTTTGGTAACATCGTGTATTTGGTGACCGATAAGTGTTGTAAAACATGTCATGTTGTCAAGTTTTAGTAGCATTAGAAGACAGTTATGGCTTATGCTTTGATTAAATGAGTCAGGCTTTGACACGAAAGTGCAGTCCTGAAATATGTAGATTGTGTGCAGTTCCCCTACCACTTGCACTGTAGTGAATGAGTTTTGGTAAACTCATAGGGATAGTGGTGCTTGTCTAGAATCACACTGTGAGTTAGTGTGTATTTGGGATCAGTGTGAGAGAATCATTTGGTAAGATCATGTATTTGCTGACAGATAACTGTTTTAAAATCTGTCATGTTGTGAAGTTTTAGTAGCATTAGAATCCAGTCTTTGCTTATATGTTGATTAAATGAGTCCTACCTTGACACTGATGTGCTGTACTTAAATATGTAGATTGTGTGCAGTCCCCTTACCGCTTCCACAGTAGTGAATGAGTTTTGGTAAAGTCCTAGGATAGTGTTGATTGTCTAAAATCACACTGTGAGTCTGTGTGCATTTGGGTAAGGATTGTGAGAGAAGCATTTGGTAACATTGTGTATTTACTGACAGATAACTGTTTTAAAACCTGTCATGTTGTCAAGTTTTAGTAGCATTAGAAGCCAGTCTTTGCTTATGCGTTGATTAAATTAGTCAGGCATTGACATTAAAGTGTAGTCGTGAAATATGTAGATTGTGTGCAGTTCCTTTACCACTTCCACTGTAGTGAATGAGTTTTGGTAAACTCCTAGGGATAGTGTTGTTTGTCTAGAATCACACTGTGAGTCTGTGTGCATTTGGGAACCACTGTGAGAGAAGTGTTTGGTAACATCGTGTATTTGGTGACAGATAAGTGTTGTAAAACATGTCATGTTGTCAAGTTTTAGTAGCATTAGAAGACAGTTATGGCTTATGCTTTCATTATATGAGTCAGGCATTGACAGTAAATTGCAGTTGTGAAATATGTAGATGGTGTGCAGTTCCCTTACCACTTGCACTGTAGTGAATGAGTTTTGGTAAACTCATAGGGATAGTGGTGCTTGTCTAGAATCACACTGTGAGTTAGTGTGTATTTGGGATCACTGTGAGAGAAGCATTTGGTAACATCATGTATTTGCTGACAGATAACTGTTTCAAAATCTGTCATGTTGTGAAGTTTTAGTAGCATTAGAATCCAGTCTTTGCTTATATGTTGATTAAATGAGTCATGCCTTGACACTGATGTGCTGTACTTAAATATGTAGATTGTGTGCAGTCCCCTTACCGCTTCCACAGTAGTGAATGAGTTTTGGTAAAGTCCTAGGATAGTGTTGATTGTCTAAAATCACACTGTGAGTCTGTGTGCATTTGGGTAAGGATTGTGAGAGAAGCATTTGGTGACATTGTGTATTTACTGACAGATAACTGTTTTAAAACCTGTCATGTTGTCAAGTTTTAGAAGCATTAGAAGCCAGTCTTTGCTTATGCGTTGATTAAATTAGTCAGGCATTGACATTAAAGTGTAGTCATGAAATATGTAGATTGTGTGCAGTTCCTTTACCACTTCCACTGTAGTGAATGAGTTTTGGTAAACTCCTAGGGATAGTGTTGTTTGTCTAGAATCACACTGTGAGTCTGTGTGCATTCGGGAACCACTGTGAGAGAAGTGTTTGGTAACATCGTGTATTTGGTGACAGATAAGTGTTGTAAAACATGTCATATTGTCAAGTTTTAGTAGCATTAGAAGACAGTTATGGCTTATGCTTTCATTATATGAGTCAGGCATTGACAGTAAATTGCAGTTGTGAAATATGTAGATTGTGTGCAGTTCCCTTACCACTTGCACTGTAGTGAATGAGTTTTGGTAAACTCATAGGGATAGTGGTGCTTGTCTAGAATCACACTGTGAGTTAGTGTGTATTTGGGATCACTGTGAGAGAAGCATTTGGTAACATCATGTATTTGCTGACAGATAACTGTTTTAAAATCTGTCATGTTGTGAAGTTTTAGTAGCATTAGAATCCAGTCTTTGCTTATATGTTGATTAAATGAGTCATGCCTTGACACTGATGTGCTGTACTTAAATATGTAGATTGTGTGCAGTCCCCTTACCCCTTTCACAGTAGCGAATGAGTTTTGGTAAAGTCCTAGGATAGTGTTGCTTGTCTAAAATCACACTGTGAGTCTGTGTGCATTTGGGTAAGGATTGTGAGAGAAGCATTTGGTAACATTGTGTATTTACTGACAGATAACTGTTTTAAACCTGTCATGTTGTCAAGTTTTAGTAGCATTAGAAGCCAGTCTTTGTTTATGCGTTGATTAAATTAGTCAGGCATTGACATTAAAGTGTAGTCGTGAAATATGTAGATTGTGTGCAGTTCCTTTACCACTTCCACTGTTGTGAATGAGTTTTGGTAAACTCCTAGGGATAGTGTTGTTTGTCTAGAATCACACTGTGAGTCTGTGTGCATTTGGGAACCACTGTGAGAGAAGTGTTTGGTAACATCGTGTATTTGGTGACCGATAAGTGTTGTAAAACATGTCATGTTGTCAAGTTTTAGTAGCATTAGAAGACAGTTATGGCTTATGCTTTGATTAAATGAGTCAGGCTTTGACACGAAAGTGCAGTCCTGAAATATGTAGATTGTGTGCAGTTCCCCTACCACTTGCACTGTAGTGAATGAGTTTTGGTAAACTCATAGGGATAGTGGTGCTTGTCTAGAATCACACTGTGAGTTAGTGTGTATTTGGGATCAGTGTGAGAGAATCATTTGGTAAGATCATGTATTTGCTGACAGATAACTGTTTTAAAATCTGTCATGTTGTGAAGTTTTAGTAGCATTATAATCCAGTCTTTGCTTATATGTTGATTAAATGAGTCCTACCTTGACACTGATGTGCTGTACTTAAATATGTAGATTGTGTGCAGTCCCCTTACCGCTTCCACAGTAGTGAATGAGTTTTGGTAAAGTCCTAGGATAGTGTTGATTGTCTAAAATCACACTGTGAGTCTGTGTGCATTTGGGTAAGGATTGTGAGAGAAGCATTTGGTAACATTGTGTATTTACTGACAGATAACTGTTTTAAACCCTGTCATGTTGTCAAGTTTTAGTAGCATTAGAAGCCAGTCTTTGCTTATGCGTTGATTAAATTAGTCAGGCATTGACATTAAAGTGTAGTCGTGAAATATGTAGATTGTGTGCAGTTCCTTTACCACTTCCACTGTAGTGAATGAGTTTTGGTAAACTCCTAGGGATAGTGTTGTTTGTCTAGAATCACACTGTGAGTCTGTGTGCATTTGGGAACCACTGTGAGAGAAGTGTTTGGTAACATCGTGTATTTGGTGACAGATAAGTGTTGTAAAACATGTCATGTTGTCAAGTTTTAGTAGCATTAGAAGACAGTTATGGCTTATGCTTTCATTATATGAGTCAGGCATTGACAGTAAATTGCAGTTGTGAAATATGTAGATTGTGTGCAGTTCCCTTACCACTTGCACTGTAGTGAATGAGTTTTGGTAAACTCATAGGGATAGTGGTGCTTGTCTAGAAT
Organism: Triturus cristatus; assembly: GCF_964204655.1. Classification (NCBI taxonomy): domain Eukaryota; kingdom Metazoa; phylum Chordata; class Amphibia; order Caudata; family Salamandridae; genus Triturus; species Triturus cristatus. The sequence goes on along the minus strand of NC_140584.1, from coordinate 478,047,546 downwards.
CACACTGTGAGTTAGTGTGTATTTGGGATCACTGTGAGAGAAGCATTTGGTAACATCATGTATTTGCTGACAGATAACTGTTTCAAAATCTGTCATGTTGTGAAGTTTTAGTAGCATTAGAATCAAGTCTTTGCTTATATGTTGATTAAATGAGTCACGCCTTGACACTGATATGCTGTACTTAAATATGTAGATTGTGTGCAGTCCCCTTACCGCTTCCACAGTAGTGAATGAGTTTTGGTAAAGTCCTAGGATAGTGTTGATTGTCTAAAATCACACTGTGAGTCTGTGTGCATTTGGGTAAGGATTGTGAGAGAAGCATTTGGTGACATTGTGTATTTACTGACAGATAACTGTTTTAAAACCTGTCATGTTGTCAAGTTTTAGTAGCATTAGAAGCCAGTCTTTGCTTATGCGTTGATTAAATTAGTCAGGCATTGACATTAAAGTGTAGTCGTGAAATATGTAGATTGTGTGCAGTTCCTTTACCACTTCCACTGTAGTGAATGAGTTTTGGTAAACTCCTAGGGATAGTGTTGTTTGTCTAGAATCACACTGTGAGTCTGTGTGCATTCGGGAACCACTGTGAGAGAAGTGTTTGGTAACATCGTGTATTTGGTGACAGATAAGTGTTGTAAAACATGTCATATTGTCAAGTTTTAGTAGCATTAGAAGACAGTTATGGCTTATGCTTTCATTATATGAGTCAGGCATTGACAGTAAATTGCAGTTGTGAAATATGTAGATTGTGTGCAGTTCCCTTACCACTTGCACTGTAGTGAATGAGTTTTGGTAAACTCATAGGGATAGTGGTGCTTGTCTAGAATCACACTGTGAGTTAGTGTGTATTTGGGATCACTGTGAGAGAAGCATTTGGTAACATCATGTATTTGCTGACAGATAACTGTTTTAAAATCTGTCATGTTGTGAAGTTTTAGTAGCATTAGAATCCAGTCTTTGCTTATATGTTGATTAAATGAGTCATGCCTTGACACTGATGTGCTGTACTTAAATATGTAGATTGTGTGCAGTCCCCTTACCCCTTTCACAGTAGTGAATGAGTTTTGGTAAAGTCCTAGGATAGTGTTGCTTGTCTAAAATCACACTGTGAGTCTGTGTGCATTTGGGTAAGGATTGTGAGAGAAGCATTTGGTAACATTGTGTATTTACTGACAGATAACTGTTTTAAACCTGTCATGTTGTCAAGTTTTAGTAGCATTAGAAGCCAGTCTTTGTTTATGCGTTGATTAAATTAGTCAGGCATTGACATTAAAGTGTAGTCGTGAAATATGTAGATTGTGTGCAGTTCCTTTACCACTTCCACTGTTGTGAATGAGTTTTGGTAAACTCCTAGGGATAGTGTTGTTTGTCTAGAATCACACTGTGAGTCTGTGTGCATTTGGGAACCACTGTGAGAGAAGTGTTTGGTAACATCGTGTATTTGGTGACCGATAAGTGTTGTAAAACATGTCATGTTGTCAAGTTTTAGTAGCATTAGAAGACAGTTATGGCTTATGCTTTCAATATATGAGTCAGGCATTGACAGTAAATTGCAGTTGTGAAATATGTAGATTGTGTGCAGTTCCCTTACCACTTCCACTGTAGTGAATGGGTTTTGGTAAACTCATAGGGATAGTGGTGCTTGTCTAGAATCACACTGTGAGTTAGTGTGTATTTGGGATCACTGTGAGAGAAGCATTTGGTAACATCATGTATTTGCTGACAGATAACTGTTTTAAAACCTGTCATGTTGTGAAGTTTTAGTAGGATTAGAATCCAGTCTTTGCTTATGGGTTGATTAAATGAGTCATGCTTTGACACTGATGTGGTGTACATAAATATGTAGATTGTGTGCACTACCATTAACTCTTCCGGAGTAGTGAATGAGTTTTGGTAAACTCCTAGGATAGTGTTGCTTGTCTAAAATCATACTGTGAGTCTGTGTGCATTTGGGTAAGGATTGTGAGAGAAGCATTTGGTAATATCGTGTATTTGCAGACAGATAACTGTTTTAAAACCGGTCATGTTGTCAAGTTTTAGTAGCATTAGAAGCCAGTCTTTGTTTATGCTTTGATTAAATGAGTCAGGCTTTGACACAAAAGTGCAGTCCTGAAATATGTAGATTGTGTGCAGTTCCCCTACCACTTGCACTGTAGTGAATGAGTTTTGGTAAACTCATAGGGATAGTGGTGCTTGTCTAGAATCACACTGTGAGTTAGTGTGTATTTGGGATCAGTGTGAGAGAATCATTTGGTAAGATCATGTATTTGCTGACAGATAACTGTTTTAAAATCTGTCATGTTGTGAAGTTTTAGTAGCATTATAATCCAGTCTTTGCTTATATGTTGATTAAATGAGTCCTAACTTGACACTGATGTGCTGTACTTAAATATGTAGATTGTGTGCAGTCCCCTTACCCCTTCCACAGTAGTGAATGAGTTTTGGTAAAGTCCTAGGATAGTGTTGATTGTCTAAAATCACACTGTGAGTCTGTGTGCATTTGGGTAAGGATTGTGAGAGAAGCATTTGGTAACATTGTGTATTTACTGACAGATAACTGTTTTAAAACCTGTCATGTTGTCAAGTTTTAGTAGCATTAGAAGCCAGTCTTTGCTTATGCGTTGATTAAATTAGTCAGGCATTGACATTAAAGTGTAGTCGTGAAATATGTAGATTGTGTGCAGTTCCTTTACCACTTCCACTGTAGTGAATGAGTTTTGGTAAACTCCTAGGGATAGTGTTGTTTGTCTAGAATCACACTGTGAGTCTGTGTGCATTTGGGAACCACTGTGAGAGAAGTGTTTGGTAACATCGTGTATTTGGTGACAGATAAGTGTTGTAAAACATGTCATGTTGTCAAGTTTTAGTAGCATTAGAAGACAGTTATGGCTTATGCTTTCATTATATGAGTCAGGCATTGACAGTAAATTGCAGTTGTGAAATATGTAGATTGTGTGCAGTTCCCTTACCACTTGCACTGTAGTGAATGAGTTTTGGTAAACTCATAGGGATAGTGGTGCTTGTCTAGAATCACACTGTGAGTTAGTGTGTATTTGGGATCACTGTGAGAGAAGCATTTGGTAACATCATATATTTGCTGACAGATAACTGCTTTAAAATCTGTCATGTTGTGAAGTTTTAGTAGCATTAGAATCCAGTCTTTGCTTATATGTTGATTAAATGAGTCATGCCTTGACACTGATGTGCTGTACTTAAATATGTAGATTGTGTGCAGTCCCCTTACCCCTTTCACAGTAGTGAATGAGTTTTGGTAAAGTCCTAGGATAGTGTTGCTTGTCTAAAATCACACTGTGAGTCTGTGTGCATTTGGGTAAGGATTGTGAGAGAAGCATTTGGTAACATTGTGTATTTACTGACAGATAACTGTTTTAAACCTGTCATGTTGTCAAGTTTTAGTAGCATTAGAAGCCAGTCTTTGTTTATGCGTTGATTAAATTAGTCAGGCATTGACATTAAAGTGTAGTCGTGAAATATGTAGATTGTGTGCAGTTCCTTTACCACTTCCACTGTTGTGAATGAGTTTTGGTAAACTCCTAGGGATAGTGTTGTTTGTCTAGAATCACACTGTGAGTCTGTGTGCATTTGGGAACCACTGTGAGAGAAGTGTTTGGTAACATCGTGTATTTGGTGACAGATAAGTGTTGTAAAACATGTTATGTTGTCAAGTTTTAGTAGCATTAGAAGACAGTTATGGCTTATGCTTTCATTATATGAGTCTGGCATTGACAGTAAATTGCAGTTGTGAAATATGTAGATTGTGTGCAGTTCCCTTACCACTTGCACTGCAGTTAATGGGTTTTGGTAAACTCATAGGGATAGTGGTGCTTGTCTAGAATCACACTGTGAGTTAGTGTGTATTTGGGATCACTGTGAGAGAAGCATTTGGTAACATCATGTATTTGCTGACAGATAACTGTTTTAAAACCTGGCATGTTGTGAAGTTTTAGTAGGATTAGAATCCAGTCTTTGCTTATGCGTTGATTAAATGAGTCATGCTTTGACACTGATGTGGTGTACTTAAATATGTAGATTGTGTGCACTACCAATAACTCTTCCGGAGTAGTGAATGAGTTTTGGCAAACTCCTAGGATAGTGTTGCTTGTCTAAAATCACACTGTGAGTCTGTGTGCATTTGGGTAAGGATTGTGAGAGAAGCATTTGGTAACATCGTGTATTTGCTGACATATACCTGTTTTAAAACCGGTCATGTTGTGAAGTTTTAGTAGCATTAGAAGCCAGTCTTTGCTCATGCTTTGATTATATGAGTCAGGCTTTGACATAAAAGTGCAGTCCTGAAATATGAAGATTGTGTGCAGTTTGCTTACCACTTCCACAGTAGTGAATGATTTTTGGTAAACTCCGAGGTATAGCGGTTGTTGTCTAGAATCACACTGTGAGTCTGTGTGCATTTGAGAACCACTGTGAGAGAAGCATTTGGTAACATCGTGTATTTGCTGACAGATAACTAATTTAAAACCTCTCATGTTGTCAAGTTTTAGTAGCATTAGAAGCTAGTCTTTGCTTATGCATTGATAAAATGAGTCAGGGTTTGACACTAAGGTGCAGTACCATGCACTATTCTGTTCACTGTGGCAGAACTGAACATTTTAAAGTTTTACCTAAGCACTGTCCTAGAAGTAGTCTGATTATTTAGTCAGTACCAACTAGACTGCTTCAGATGTCTATGCAGTATGCATGTAGTGTTCTAACATACTATACACTTGTCTTTTACACCTTCAATTCCCTAGTCAGTATCCATACACTTCCAGGAAATATCCTGTCACAGCCTTTGCAGTCCTCTAGAGACCCATTCAACAGCATGTACTAATCCATTCACTGTGCCAAAACCCAAACACTTATAAATTCCCCAAGACACTCTCTTTCCAGTACTCTAATGATTCAGTCACTGCCTAAGTATTCATGCACAGAGCCAGGTCTTAGCATATGGACTTCTTCAAACCCCTATCCACTATGCATGCAGTCCTCTAAGCACCTACACACTTGTCTTTCACACCTTCAATTCCCCAGTCAGTATCCGTTCACTTCCAGCAAACACCCTGTCACTCCATTTGCACTCCTCTAGTGACCCATTCAGCATCATGTACTAATCCATTCACTGCGCCAAACCCTAATAAATTCACCCAGGCACTCTCCTTGCAGTACTAAAATCATTCAGTAAGTACCCAAGTACTCATCCAATGACCCAGGCCTTAGTATATGGACTGCTTCAAACCCTTATCCACTATGCATGCAGTCCTCCAACCACCTACACAATTGTCTTTCTCACCTTCAATTCCCTAGTCAGTATCCATACACTTCCAGGAAATACCCTGTCACTCCCTTTGCAGTGCTCTAGTGACCCATTCAGCACCATGTACTAATCCATTCACTGTGCTAAAACCCAAACACTTATAAATTCACCAAGATACTATCTTTGCAGTACTCTAATCATTCAGTCAGTGCCTACGTATTCATACACTGAGCCAGGCCTTAGCACATGGACTGCTTCAAACCCCTATGCACTATGCATGCAGTCTTCTAACCACCTAGACACTTGTCTTTCACACTTTCAATTTCCTAGTCAGTATCCATACAGTCCAGCACCTGTGACTGCCTTTGCACTCCTCTAGTGACCCATTCAGTACCAAGTACTAATCCATTCCCTGAGCGAAAAGCCTAGCACTTATAAATTCACCTAGGCACTCTCCTTGCTGTACTCTAATCATTCAGTCAGAACCCAAGTAGTCATGCAGTGAGCCAGGCCTTAGCACATGGACTGCTTTAAATGCCTATGCAGTATGGATGCAGTCCTCTAATCACCTACACAGTTGTGTTTCACACCTTCAATTCCCTAGTTAGTATTCATACTCTTCTAGCAAACACCCTGTCACTCACCCAGTGTGTCTCCTTATAGTACTGTAATCATTTAGTCAGTTAGCATGTAGTCTTTTAGTGAGGTAGGCTTTAGGGCATGCACTGCTTCAAAGTAGTATGCACTATGCATGTAGTGTTTTAACGATCGTCACACTTGTGGTTCAGGGCTATAGTTTCTTAGTCAGTTTTTATATAAAATGTGTTTGTACAGTAATGGAATAGTATAAATTTGAAAGTTATTAATATACATTTATTTGTGATTCTTTTTTACAGATACAGAACTGGAGTGTTTCTCATCTGTTTGCACTCTTCTCGTGCAAGATTGTTTGGTTGAAGGGTCCTTAGGTGTTTCATCATACGTGCTGTGCCGCACAAGTATTTTTTGTTAGGATCCCCTCGCAACAGAACTCTTTGGCAAATCTTGCGAATGAAGAAGGTGGCATTGGTCTTTGTTTGCCCCTTGGAAAAAGTTAAAAATTTCTTCACCACTGAAGAAAAACGTTGTGGGCGTGGTGCCTTCTGCAAAAAATTTCCTCAGATTCGGTAAATATTTTAAAGCGGCAACATTTACAGTTTTTGTAAGTTAAACTTATAAAATTTTGTTAGCTGTATACATTTCATAACTGTGATTTGTTTCTTGTGGTATTTTGTTGAGAATACCATGTTGGTTTTTTTTTAACAATCTTTTTTGATTTTCCAGGTCTGTCGTCGACATCCGTGGTTCCCACAGGAGTGTTCCGCCTTGTTGTTTTGTATTATTGTTGTTACATTTTGTTTATTAGTTTATTGTTTATATTTATGTTAATAAAAAAATAAAGTTTGAAAATAGTTTATCGTTTATATATTTATTATTATAAAAAATAAAGTTTGATAAAAAAATGTATAATGTTTTTGGTTGTTCTCTTAACTGCTGTGTGACTCTTTCTTGTTCTTATTACTGTTATTTGATGGAGTCCACCATGGTGTTAAATTTTGGGGCACTTATCGCTGGAATACTAGTGATATCTGCAGTTTGCACCAACTTCTGAATAGTGTGTTAGATTTATCTCAACTTTACTTCCATTAAAGTGCTGATAATGAAATGGAGAGTAGCCGTTCCCGTGCAAAAAGACACGAGGTGCACCTTTGCGATTTATTCTAAATACTAAAATCCTGTATTGTATTGCACTGAGGTATTGGCTGCACTTACAGTGTACACACAAAATCTATTAAGAAATCTCATTGTATTTATATTGATTGGGAATAGTGCGTCAGGTGCTGGATCTTGACGAGATACACTGCTCAGTTCGTATATTGTTGTGCACACGAAAAAAATCACATCACAACTTTCACTCCAATTGCAATGCGAAACAAATTCCGGCGATAAGACACGTTAGCACCAGGGATTTTACACCTGCTTTCTGCTGGTGTTAAGCAGGACAACTACCTGCACCATGAAAGGGAACACAGCCAAGAGCCACATCAGAACACCCACAGGTGCCATAGAGTCAATGAGCATGATACAGGGATACCCATGAGGGCCAGAAGACTCATCTCAACAACTCCAGGACCGCCAATGCCCCCCAAACCCACATCTTAGTAAGTGTGTCCCTGTGGTCATTGTCTTAGCATGATAGGCACGAGCCCTGCAACATCACAGTGTGCTGTCATCTCAGCGTTGGCAGTGAGCCTGGATGTGTAGCTACGTACGCATCCTCCTGCATAAACAACTGGCGTGTGCTGGTCTGTTGTTCACAGGTCAGTGCAGGGGTGTGCCTATCCGGCAAGGGGAACGGGGTGTCTCGGACATGTCCATGTACAGGAAGTGCGGTAAGTGTGTCTCTGTGTTCTGGTGTGGCCTGTTACAAGAGCCACAGCAGTCGATGTTGTAAAGTGGCATGCACCAACTCCAAACGGCACTGTGATGTTGTTGTTGGATTGTAGCAGGACATGCGCAAATAGGTATTACAATGGCGTGCCGTACGAGTGCACGAGATACAACAGCTCACTGTACAAAAGTGTGGGGGTTCGTGGGAGGGAGGAGCAGCCGTTTGGCAACATAACAGACAGTGAACTCGACCATGTGCCACATGCTGGGCATCTCATCCATGATTACCACGGTCGCAGACATCCCACAACACCAACGACTGGCCTTTGTACACATCCTGTATGAATGCAGCGTGGTTTTCACTTCTATACTCGTTCAGTGGTGTGATGTTGGCAGGTTGTGTGACTTGTGCTCCTTGTTGGTGTGTTTCATTTTGGCCATTGTTAGTCTATATGTGTGTTGTACTTAATTGTGCATGTGTGCCATTCTGCCCATCTACCCCCCTCCCCCCACTCCCTGCTTCTTCCTCTTCCTAGTGCTGTTGTGTCTATAATTTTGTTGCTGCACACATAAATACATGTAAAGAATGAATTAGAATAGTTCCTTGATTCTTTTAGGTTTCAAAACTTCTCTATTGGTGTCTTTTTAATTTTCCATATGAACCGTTTTTTTAAATATTCAACAACACATAGAAGTCAGAAGTGCAACGTATTCTATCAACACACTTTCTAGAACATTCTACAATACGTGCAGGTTAAAAGTTCATCAATTTCTTAAAACTTTACGATATTTTTTTGTAACATTTTCTTGAACATTTAACGACACATGCAGGTTAAAAGTTGACGATTGTTTTAAGTTCGAACAGTGCCTTCCAAATGCAAGTAGCAGGTGTGGTTGAGCTGAGCAAATTTTATCCTATGATATGTACTCCACGTTGAAACTGCTTTTTCTTAACCAATCACAAAGATGCTTTTCCACAAAACTAATGTGCACCCTACTTTAAAAAAAGAATGCTTTTCATGATATCTTCAGAGATAAGTTATAGATAAGAATTAGCATTTAAAAAACCTTTGAAATTCACTGAAAAAACCATAGGTTTCATGCACGTTATAGTTAGGAATTGGCATTTAAAAAACCTTTGAAATTCACTGAAAAAACCAAAGGGTTCAGGGGCGTTATAGTTAGGAATTGGCATTTAAAAAACCTTAGAAATTCACTGAAAAAACCATTGGTTTCAGGGGTGTTATAGTTAGCTGGACATTTCCCTCATACAAAACCCTAGAAATTCCCCTGTTATAGTTAGTTCAGCTAACTATAACTCGCGCCCCCGCAATGCACTGCTGATGACGTCACATATTACATCACTCATGACATGGTCAGTGACATCACTGATGACATCACTGATGACATCTCACATGACATCACTGATGACATCACTGATGACGTCATCCATGTGAAAAATTAGTGCATCTTCTCACACCCTAATATAACCTTTGATACACCGATTCAAAATTTCAGACGGCCATTTTGACAACCATAGATACTTCAATGCCAATAACTACTCACCCACTCATTGACTTTTAGGTTTACATATATCTCCACTCACTCACCTGTAGAGTCACTCATACTTACAGTGACTCAGTACTATATACCTATATAGACACTCAGACACCACCAATCATCCATAGACATACTCAAACCCCTAGTCAGTCATGGAAATAATTAATCACACTCCCATTTACTCACCTATGCAGTTATACACACACAAATTCACTTACTCATAAAAATAGTACCACATTCTTACGCTCTTATACAATCACTGATACAAGCACACACTCATCCATACAGCCACTCTCACAATCACACACTCTCACATATACCCACTTATATACTCTTACACACATATATACTGCCTTTCACATATGTAGTTACTCACACATGTACCACTGAGATATACATTCAATCACTAACACACCTATACATACACTCACCCAACCATACAGTCCATCACAGATGCACTCTTAAAACCATGCACCCACTGAATCACCCACTCACACATCTAGTCACAGAGTCACACACACCCTACCCACACAAACACTCAGGCACCCATACAGATACTCAGACAACCAATCAATAACCCATATAGACACTCATATAGCTATTCACAAAACCATGCAGCCACTTATACACCAACACACAGACACATACAGACATTCACACTGTTTAGTCACTAGTCTGCAGTAAGATACATTTAATGACTCACTTATAGAGTCAGCTACGCACCTAGAAAATCATCCATTCACACACTTGTACACCCACTTATTTTTCAACAGGCCTTTCCCTATATATATTAAACATATTAAAACTGTTCAGAAACACATACTCAATGGATGATGTCATCAGTGATGTCATTTGAGATGTCATCAGTGATGTCATCAGTGATGTCACTGACCATGTCATGAGTGATGTAATATGTGACGGCATCAGCAGTGCATTGCGGAGGCACGAGTTATAGTTAGCTGAACTAACTATAACAGGGGAATTTCTACGGTTTTGTATGAGGGAAATGTCCAGCTAACTATAACACCCCTGAAACCAATGTTTTTTTAGTGAATATATATATATATATACACACACACACAGACTGACGATGTTGTTTGGCATGAGGAATTTTTGATGATGAGATGTAACATCTCTATATACTAGCATAAGACATACTGATGGTATTATTAAGGCAAATAAACACAATTTGGCGCAAAGATCTAATACAGTGACCACAGTACCATGCTTTTTGAGATGTTAGAATTTTGTTTGACTAACAACAACTTTATGTTCAATAATCTGCTGTACCAGCAAACCAGAGGGGTAGCAATGGGGGCCAGTTTTTCTAACATTTATGCCTGTCTCCATATACATTACAGTACATGAAAAATAAATAGAGTCTGGCTACGCTGCATAGATTATTTATTTGTGGTGTGGCAAGGCTTGCAGGAGCAAGCAGAGATGTTTGTTGAGGCCTTACATCATAATGAACTGAATCTAAATTTTACAACTAACATTAGTAAGGTTTCAGTCAATGTCCATGATACTCATATATATATATATCTAAAACCACAGGATAGAGAGCCGATTATACCAAAAAGAAGCATCAGGAAATACCACTTTGCATGCGAGCAGTGCACACCCAAGGCATCTCATCAACAACATACATACCCTATGGTGAACTGCTGCGTCTTAGACGCATATGCAGTAATGAACAAGACCTAAAGACTGCTCAAACTGAAAGCAGCAAAAGATTAATAGAAAGAGGATACACTGAACAAATCATCACGAAGGCCATTTCTAAATCTATGTTGCCAAGTAGGGAGTCTTTACTGAGAGACAAACATCCTAATGGACAAGAGCCGTTAGGAAGAAAGACAAAAGATAAAAATGATGAGAGTAATTCATTTAGGAAGATTATGAGGTATAGCAAACAACACAACAATACCCGGAAGATCATCCAAAAGAACTGGCCATTAGTCCGAAATGATACAGTGATTGGACCCCTGCTGCCGCAGAGGGTGTCCATCACATACAGTAAATCGCTATCTATGAGAGATATGTTAGTCAACACAAGCCCAGAAGTAATTGACCGTACGAGCTGGCTACAATCAAACAGTGAGTTCTTTAAATGCAGGACTTGCAAAGCATGTTCTCACGGTGTGAACAAAAATACATACAAGACACTTTTTAGCAATAAAGAATACAAGATAAAAAAATTCCTCACGTGCCAGACAGAATTTGCTATCTATATACTTGTATGCCCTTGTGGGTTACGGTACATAGGCAGCACTAAGTTGCAAGTCCACAAACAACATCTTCGAGCCATCAGCAATCAGGATAATACCTATCCGGTAGCAAGACACTTCAGGGAAAAACATGACTCCAAAAACACTGATTTAAAATATTTTGTAATAGATAGCATACCACCCAGTAGACGAGGAGGTAGGGTATCTAGATTGAGAAAACTGGAAACTAGATACATCTTACAGCTAGATTCAAAACCCCTGGAGGTCTCAACGCCACGGAAGATATGTACACTTGTTTGGGGTAGATAAGAGCATAAATGTGAATAGAAGTATTTAAGTGAGTCATAATTTTAAATGAAATATTTCTTAATCAGAAACAGGGATATTTGGACCAGCCATAATATATTACAGAGATTTGAACAGTAAAAGGCGGGTATGTTGGGTCTAAGAGGTTATTTAACAATTTCAGAATGATTTATGAATTTTAGAAAGTGTAAGCATAATTTTTACAACAGATGCAGACCTTGTATATTGCTATATTTATATATTTTTATATTTATCAATGATTCTTGAAAGTATTCATCGTTTTATATATTTATATTTATTTATTACGAGTACAGGTTTACATCAACTAGATGCTGAATTGCACTGATGTCCCTCATACAAGATTCTATCCGCGCTCAACTGTAATAACATAACAGTAGGCACAAAGAGACACAAATATTCAATCATGACGTATAAAGCTTGGCTCAACCTCAGGCAAATACCAATACCATGAACTTAACATTGGACACCACCAATACCGGCTCCAAATAAAACAAAATAAAAATATATATAAAATAAATACATATTACAAGAAAAATAGATACAAGTATAAACGAGGAGTTGGGTATTTTAACCACACATATGCACGCATATTTATTATCACCATGCACTTTTCACTATAACACATGGAGCGATAACAGTAGACACATCTATCTCTCCTAGCAGGCAATACTAGTTCATTAGATTTTCTGTTGATATCTATTCAATAAACTGGCAGTAAAATGCATTAGCAAACAGTACTGACAAGAATTTATCATCATAGGGCACATTTTATGTGAAGATATATTAGCTATTATAAATATATATACATAATTTTACATTTATAATTTGTACAGTTTTTATAAACATGATTTTTAGATACTTGTAAAAGGAGCAAGGAGAAGGAGTAATTCTTTTATGTCTATGTCTATGTCTATGTCTATGTCTATGTGAACACTTATCACGTGGTTTACTTTTTTTCTATGCAACTGTCACTTTAAAATGTCCCAGAATGATTCTCACTGTGTCATGTGATCAAGGTTCGGACGAGCCGAAACATTATGGCGGCAAAGCAATAAAGAAACTCTGCAAGATGTGAACAAGGCTCTAGGGGAGCCGAAACGTTATGGCGACAAACTTGCGGACAAGCTAATAAATTTTCGCACGAAGAAAACGGTCCGTGTCTGTGTTTTCTGGGTCAGAGGCCACGATGAGGCAGCCGCGCCTGGGGAGCAACATTGACTGATATATATATATATATATATATATATATATATATATATATATATATATATATATATATATATAAAAATGCTTGGGCAATTTGAGTGAATATATATATATATATATATATATTATATACATATATATCACAGGCACTCCCTTGACCTCTGAAATCTTCCAAAACAAATGGAGCACGGACCACAGATCAGCGTTTCAATAATTATTTATTCACCACAAAGTGTGTGACAGCCATAACGCGTTTCAGCCCTGAAGGGCCTTGATCACATGACGCGCTCTCTGTTTCTGTTGACCATGTGACTTTTATATTGGTTTTTTACACCACATTTAAAGTGACAGTGCCGCTAAGTTCATAAGCCCATATGTACATTTATGCCGCTCAGTTCTATTCAGTACCTGTAAAGAATGTACATGTCATAACTGTGCGCATTCTTTTGTCAAAACAGAATAATTTGTTTTAAACCCTTACATTGTGCAAAATAGCATTAGACGTGAGCAACCTTCACATACTGGTATAAATACCCTATGTAATCTCATTGTGCAAAATAGCATTAATAGCATGGAAACTTAATATCTTTGTTTAAATACCTTTTTGAAAATACGAATAAATATCATAACATCAAATATTAATATGTATGTGATTCTTATACAGCGGTTTTAAAATTGATGAATTTTTAACAAAATGTGCAAAAAGAGCAGTTTGTAACTTATTTAAAAAGTTTCTTTGTTATCTTTTTTTAAGATAAGCCCACTTTGCATTGTTGCTGTACAATGGTTGACAACATTTATTACCTGAGCAGCTGTGTCATATTGGGCAAAAAAAAGTGCAATACTAATATCTTGTGAAAGTGCAAGTGCTGAATGAACGTCTTAGTGCATAAGACCGTGTTAACAAAGTTAAAACTGATCAATCTGAATAAAAACAATAATTGTTTTCATTGTGTTGATCTTAAGGCCTAGCTGCATGTGTTTCTTTGATTATGTTGTAATTCCACTGATTTTAATTGGGCTGTAAATACCTGATTTTGAATTGTTTGTTACGCTTTGTGCCTCATGTACGTAAGAGACATGTGTGAAGGTCCTCAGTCATGTACAGGCCCCCAGGATGTTTAGAGTCTAGCTCTAAAATATGTTTTGTTTCCAGCCTGCGCAAAGCTTTTTCCCTGTTGCCACCCCTTTTATTGTTGGGTATGGCATCAATCAGATAATATCTTAAGTTGTGTGGGTCTGACTGATGTTTTTCCTTAAAGTGTCGGGCCACTGGGTATGTTTGATCTAAATTCTTAATGGTTCGTATGTGCTGTAATATTCTTTTGTGCCCCTGTAGCTTGGTACTACCCACGTATCTCAAACCACAGGGGCATTCGAGAATATACACCACATGATCAGTCTCGCAGGTTAAAGCTTTGTCAATGATTTTTTCTTGTGTGCAAAATGGAGTTAAGTATGATGGTTTACTGATATCGAATTGGCATGCTTTGCATGTTTTGCATTTCACGAAACCTTTTCTGTTTGAGAGCCAATTTCCCTGTGTTTTGTCTAATGGGTTATTTTGCACTAGCTCATCTTTCATTGATGGTGCTTTGCTATATGTTATCGCTGATTTTCTGGGCAACAGATGGCCTATTATACAGTCATTGAATACAATTGGCCAATTTCTTTTGATGATCTGGTACATCTCTTTTTCTTGATTGCTGTACCCCAGAATTAACCTGAAAGTGTCCCCTTCTTTGTGCAAGTTGTTTTTGCTGTTCTCTGGGGTTGAAATGGAGGCTTGTGATTGCTTAGGTGTAAGTAGTTCTGCCTGGTGGTTTTCATACTTTTTCCAATTTCCATCTCAATACACTTTCTCGAGTAGACCCTCTCCAAGAACCTGGCTTTGCTGTCTTGCTGTACTCAATATAGATCTTGGGGAATACTGCATATTCGATTCAACCTTATCATCTCCCCATAGGGGATACTTTGTCTAAGGTGTTGAGGATGGGCACTAGAGGCGTGTAGTACTGAGTTTCCCGCCATAGGTTTTCTGTGTGCCCTGGTTTCCATTTTTCCTTCTTTAATATAAACCTCAACATCTAAATATATTATATTTTCAGAGCTGATTTGTGCAGTATATTCCAAATTAGGATTATTTATGTTAAGATCATCAACAAAATATTTTGCCTCTTGCACAGATCCTTGCCAGAATAAAAACAGATCGTCGACATACCTCAACCAAAGTTTAAATTTTTTTTGCAATACATTTCCAACATTTTTCTGTAGGACCAGCTCTTTCCACCACATCATGTGGAGGCAGGCATAGCTGGGGGAGAAGCTGGCCCCCATAGCCACCCCACGTAGTTGTTGATATAGAGAACTTTGAAATAGAATTTTTTTATTTTTTAGACATAAATCAATCATGTTGATCAACATTTTGCTGTGTTGTTCTTGTTCTGCAGGTCTTTTTCTGAGATAATGTTGTGCTGCCCTGGTCCCATCTCTATGATTGATACTGGTATATCGTGCTGTAATGTCCATTGTCATTAATAGAAATTCCTCTTGCCAACTCACATCTTTGATTTTTGATAAGAAATCGCCAGTATCTTTCAAGTGTGAAGGTAGACCTCGAACATGTTCCTGCAGAAAATGATCAATATATTGCGATGTTTTTTCCGTTAGGCTATTGCGTGCAGATATTATAGGTCTACCAGGTGGTTTGAGGGGGTCCTTATGGAGCTTGAGGGATGAAGTAAATTACTGGGATTGTTGGTGTGTCATTTTTGAGATATTTATATTCATCCATTGAAATTAAGCCTGTGCCCTTCCATGCCAGAAGTCTGTTATAGAATGCATTATACGTTGCTTTCACGGACAAGGTGCCACTTCTGCGATAACAGTTATGATCTGACAGTTGCCTTGTGGCTTCTTCAACATAGTCTGCCTTCCCCCAAATCAGCAAGTTACCACCTTTGTCGGCGTTCCTTATGATTAGTTGTGGGTTGTTCTTTAATTTCTCCTTGAGTTGGTGGTACTGTTTATCCTGTTTGTTAAATTAGTTTTTAGCTGTATTTCTTACTTTATGGATGAGTAACTTGACTCCAGCAATGACCTGTTCGTGAAAGATGTCATTTGAGTCTCTAATTGCTATCGGGGTGAATGTTGATTTGGTTTAAATCACGTGCTCTCTTTGAGTTTCTTGCTGATATTGGTATCAGTTTCGTTAGTTGCAATTCCGAGAGGTTGCTTTCCTGATTTTCTTGGGCTAATTCTTCCATAGCTCTCAGAGTTGGAATATCAGTAGCAATAAGGTTAAACGGAGGCGATATTTGTTGGGTGGCTGTTACGTCCTCCTCCTGTATTCTTTGGTCAGGTTTCTTATTAAGTAGATGGTATTTTTTCAACTTGAGTTTGTGTATTCCCTCAAATATATCAGTTCTTGTAGATGCGTAGTTGAACCTGCTCTTTGGAAAGTGTGATAAGCCAAGAGTAAGTATTCTATTATCTGGGTCGTTCAACTTGATGTTGGATAAATTGACTACTGTGTTATTGGATTTAGTTAGGTCTTTTGTTTGCGCTTCCATTTCCTTACGTTTGGTCTCCTTTGTTCACTGCTTGTTGGTGTGTCTCCTCTCCTTTCTTCTGATGGAGTTGTTTTTCCTTGTCTTTGTAGTTGTTGCGGTCCTGGGAGAAGTGTTTGTCAACGTTCTTTGCATAAAAAAACAACTTCTTGCTCAAGTGAAAGTTTCGGTGGTACTTGCAAGCCTCTGCAATTCCTAGATTCCAGTTACAGTTCGCTTTCCATTGTGGGACTTTATTCAGAAGTAGAGGAATCCGCGTGTGCTCCTCTGTTCATACTGGTATTCACTTTGGTTCTTGCGGCTTGTGTTTGGTGTCTCTTGAAACTTTCAGGGAATCATGTTTCCGACATACACTATGATATATCATAGTGTATGTCAGTGGGTGTGTGAGGGTCTTAGTAAAACTGACACAACCTCACCAGACGTCGCCTTCCTCACGGAAACCTGGATGAATGCCTCCTCAGCCCCCGACATCGCCATAGCCATCCCGGAGGGCTACAAGATCACCCGGAGGGACCGAGCCAACCAGACCGGAGGAGGCATCGCCATCGTCCACAAGAAAACCATCCGCATCACGACCAACTCCGACGACACCCTCACCGCTGCCGAGCACCTTCACTTCCAGATACACACCGACCCCAAGACCACCCTCAGAGGCACCCTCATCTACAGACCTCCGGGACCGCGCACACAATTCAGCGAAGCCATCGCAGACTGTGTCAGCCCACATGCCCTCACCTCCACAGAGTACATCCTCCTGGGGGACCTCAACTTCCACCTGGAGAACAACAAGGACTGCAACACCACCGCCCTGCTGGACAACCTCGCCAGCCTTGGACTCAAGCAACTGGTGAACACCCCCACCAACTACGCCGGACACACGCTTGACCCCGTATTCTCCTCCAGCAAGCACATCTCCTTCAGCCACTCCACCGGACTACACTGGACAGACCACAGCTGCGTCCACTTCAACTTCAGGAGAACCACAACCCACCACCTCCCGCAACAGGTTCCCCGCCGAAGCTGGAGCAAGATCACCGCCGACCAGCTCACCACCTCCCTCAGCCAGAACCCACCCACCAACACGACAGACCCCAACGAAGCAGCCCGCAACC
This sequence comes from Triturus cristatus, assembly GCF_964204655.1. Lineage (NCBI taxonomy): Eukaryota > Metazoa > Chordata > Amphibia > Caudata > Salamandridae > Triturus > Triturus cristatus. The sequence continues at coordinate 478,029,836 of NC_140584.1, read as the reverse complement.
TCACACAGTGGCTCACCGACTGCACCGACGAACTCGCACCACTGAAGAATCCTCCCAGCAAACCCGGCAGCAGGAGAGCCTCGTGGTTTACCATCGACCTCAAAAACTCCAAGAAAACCTGCCGCACCCTCGAGAAAGCCTGGTGCCTCGACCAGACAACAGAAAACATGACAGCCCTCAAGAATGCCACCTGCGAACACCACCAGCTGATCCGAAGCACCAAGAAGACAGCATTCAAAGAAAGACTGGACAACAACATCCACAACAGCAAGGAGCTCTTCAACATCGTCAAGGAGCTCTCGAATCCCAGCGCATGCAACACCGACATCACTCCCTCGCAAGACCTCTGCGACTCTCTCGCCTCGTTCTTCCACCGCAAGATCGCCGACATTCACAACAGCTTCGGCGCACAGACCGCGCACCCAACCACCGAACCAGCGCCCCCAAACACCACCCTCTGCACCTGGACCCCTGTCAGCACCGAAGACACCACCCACCTGATGAACACCATCCACTCCGGCTCCCCCACCGACCCCTGCCCACACCACATCTTCAACAAAGCCGACTCAACCATCGCACCCCAACTCCGGAACATCATCAACAGCTCCTTTGCATCCACCACCTTCCCGGAGAGCTGGAAACATGCCGAGCTGAGCTCCCTCCTGAAGAAACCCACCGTGGACCCCACGGACCTCAAGAACTTCCGCCCCATCTCGCTCCTTCCCTTTCCAGCCAAAGTCATCGAGAACACCGTCAACAGACAACTCTCCGCCTTCCTCGAGACCAACGGATCCCTCGACCCCTCACAGTCCGGGTTCCGAGCAAACCACAGCACCGAGACCGCCCTCATCGCAGCCACCGACGACATCAGGTCCCTGCTCGACAATGGGGAAATGGCTGCCCTCATCCTCCTGGACCTCTCAGCAGCCTTCGACACCTTCTGCCACCGCACCCTGATACAACACCGGAAACCAAGGAGCGGCCCTGGAGTGGATCATCTCATTCCTCACCGGAAGAACCCAGAGAGTCCGCCTCCCCCGTTCCGGTCCACGGCTACTGAAGTCATCTGCGGCATCCCGCAAGGATCCTCACTCAGCCCCACCCTCTTCAATGTCTACATGAGCCCCCTCGCAGCCATCGCCTGCCAACACAACCTCAATATCATCTCCTACACCAACAACACCCAGCTGATCCTGTCCCTCACCAACGACCCCGCCACCGCCAAAGCCAACCTCCAGGAAGGAATGAAAGACGTCGCGGAATGGATGAAGATCAGCCGTCTGAAACTGAACTCAGACAAGACGGAAGTCCTCATCCTCGGGCCATCCCCCTCCGCCTGGGACGACTCCTGGTGGCCCCCTGCCCTGGGCAGCGCACCCAAACCAACGGACCACGCACGCAACCTAGGGGTCATCCTGGACTCCTCCCTCACGATGACCAACCAAGTGAACGCAGTCTCGTCATCCTGCTTCAACTCCCTGCGCATGCTCCGAAAGATCTTCCGATGGATCCCCACCGAAACCAGGAAGACGGTCACCCAGGCCCTCATAACCAGCCGTCTGGACTACGGGAACGCCCTCTACGCTGGAACCACAGCCAAACTCCAGAAAAGACTCCAGCACATCCAGAACGCCTCGGCACGACTCATCCTGGACATCCCGCGCCGCAGCCAAATCTCTGTCCACCTGAGAGACCTGCACTGGCTCCCCGTCAACAAGAGGATCACGTTCAGACTCCTCACCCACGCACACAAGGCTCTCCACGACATGGGTCCGAAGTACCTCAACAGCCGCCTCACTTTCCACACACCCACCCGCCAGCACCGATCCGCCAGCCTCGCCCTCGTCTCCATCCCTAGAATTCGGAAATCCACCGTCGGAGGAAGATCCTTCTCCTACCTGGCAGCCAAGACATGGAACTCCCTCCCCTCTCACCTACGGCTGACCCAGGATCACCTCTCCTTCAGGAAACAACTCAAGACCTGGCTGTTCGAGCAGTAGCGTTCCCCCCCCGCTCTCAGCGCCTTGAGACCCTCACGGGTGAGTAGCGCGCTTTACAAATTATTGTGATTGATTGATTAATTGATTGATTGATTGAGTGAGTGAGTGAATATCTGGATATTTGTAAAAAAGAAATCACCAATATTCACGACAACATTGTGACAGCCGCAACATGGTCCTGGCGTTACACGGGGAGCCACGCTAATAGTCGCTGCATCTTTGCGAAAATTGCATGTGTTGGAAAACGAGGCATTAGTTGTGAGGCCTGCACAAATAATGGGTCAACAGTTGTCCTTCACTGGGAACCAAACACTCCATTGTCGCGCTTGACTCTAAGAGGGTAGTGTTGCAGGGCAGTCTAAGGCTTACTCAAGGGAGGTCGGTGTGAGCTAGCAATCACCATGTACAGATATGCAGTAATAACATTCAATAATTGGTTGTCCAGTCTGTACATTTCCTTATAAAAATGGAATAGTACATTTATTACACACACACTACTCAATACTTTGCATCAATTTACAAATATAAATAAACTGTTGGAAATACTTCTTGACGTTGCGTAAACATTCCCACCCTCCCACAGGGGTGTCTAGTATCACCACTCTCATGTATGAGCATCATCTTGCCCCCAAATGCAACAGGTTTACCTTAACCTGGAGTGAGGGCCCTTCCCACTGGCACTCCCCCAGTGGCGGCCCACCCCATTATTTCAACAAGCATTTATAATGGGAACACCTACCATAGTGACACATAACCCTGACTGAGAGCATCTCATACTGACCAAACAGTATACATGCTTAAATCACAGTGGCTGACAGTCTAGTTGTTCAGCTGATGCAGCAGCAAACGTACATGTCTAAGCATCACTTGGAATGACAAGTACTTATATTATCTGGTAACATGAACAATGCAAGTCAATCACAGCCCATTTGAGGCATCACATTTATAATCACCTGCCTATGCAAGTACAACCAGGCACCCTGACTAGGATGCTTGGCAACATATTTCCAATTTACTAATTACTTCACATATTGTCTGTGACCTCCAGTCCCCAAAGAGAACAACATTACGTAAATGCACCTCCTGTGCAATTACACCTTACAACCCCTAGGGGATGTCTCAACGAAGACAATCAATGTTCAGCCACTCACATCTCAGTGTATTCCTAAACATCAGCTTCCAGCTGACAAACTAAAGTTCCAACATTAGGTAGGCTTACAAACATGGCTGAACCCTTGAGGGGTTATTTCCTTTAAGTCCCCAGAGACTTAGGGTGGGGTCTTTCCACCTTGATGCTGGTAGAGTCTGCTTTGCTCCTGCACCTCCCCCTGCACCTAGGCATTCCGATGGTGGTGACCCTATCTTCCTGGGGTCTTCAAATGCTGAAAACTAGCCGTTTTTCACTGCAGGCCTATTCAAATCCTTCCCAGAACCATTGGGAGCTTTTCCTGGCATGGTGAATCTTTCCCACTGCCTCGGGGAGAGCTGTGCTGCCTTCAGTGGCAGCCTCATGCTGCATTTATATTTCTTTGGGGGCCCGGTCCCACTTGGGCACCCCGTGCCCAGGTAAGTTGGAGAGCAGCTTGGGGAGCCCACCACCGTCTGCTCTCACCGGCTCGTGCCTGGACAGCACCCTAGCGTACTGCCCCAGGAGCCGGCCTTTCATTCTGGTCTGCCCTCTCCAGAAGGCAGACACAAATTCAGCAGCCTGCTGGGCAGGGCTTGGGAGTGCAACTGCAATGGCACTCCACCTCCTTCCGTCAACACCCAGGGCCCAGGGAGGAGGTCCAGGGCCCCACTCACCTTTACAGGGAGTGGGACAGCCCTCCCTGACTTCTCCTTCTGTGGAGCCCGGGGATGGGGTCCCACCCCCCTGAGAACTCTTCACGGGGATGCAACGACACTCCCCAGCTTCATTTCTCGTTGGGGCCCATGAAGGGCTTCAGGGGGCCTTTTCAGCAGGGATGCCAATGCACTCCCCGTCTTTGCTTCACGGGGGCCCAGGGTTGGGATCCTGGGCCCCGTAGGCACCTTCACTGGGGTGCAAGTGCGCTCCCCGACATTACCTCCTTCTGGGAGCAACCCCGGGACCTGACCCACCCCGGAAGCACATTAAGACTAGTGGTGGAGCCCCACACGCATTGTCATCGTTCATAGGAAAGTTCAACGGTGGCCTACCATCTGGGGGAACATATCTCGGAACCCGTGGGGCCGCTTCTAACCATCTTAGCATCCTTTTTCTCCAGGTGGCCATCTGTAGCCAACTGGATCACTTTTCGCTGCCCTCCTGGCCTCCAAGAGGGCATACTAACCAAGAAGCTGTCTTCACTGGCTTCCTGAGCCAGACTTTCTCCTGGCTCTCCTTCTGGGCCTCTCTTCTCCTAGCGCGGAAGCCTAGGCTTCCTCTCACTGGCCCTGGTCTCCCTCAGAGGCACAGTCCAGAGTCCTTGGGCAGTCCGGGGGTCCCTCCTTCTAACTGCCCATGGTGCTCATTCCTGCATAGGCCTCTGGGATTCGTCTTGGGGTCACATGCCACATGGTCTTTGAAAAGTCCCTTCCCCCCACTGGCTGACTTCATGGCCCGGTGGTGGCCTGACACTGGGTGACAGATGCTGATTAATGCCCTGCAGCTTCACCCCATCTCTCCCTCTTGGAGAGAAGGCCTTCACCCTTGGGAAAGCTTGCAGTGAAGGGCTAGGCCTCTGATACTACAGCTTGGGGAGGAAGGTAATTAATCCAGCCTGGCAGGGTCATACCCGGCTGGGCTCTGGTACTGAGCTGAGTCAGAGGAATATGACATTTCTGGATGACCCATAAGCAGTACAGATAGGGTTTTGGACATAGCAGAATGATTCTTTTCACACGACGTACAGTGTACTTTGGTGCTTATCTGGAGTTTGTAAACCCTAGGGAACTGAAAGTATATCATGTGGTCTCTGTCTCCATAGGAGAATAATGGAGTGTTCCTACAGTGAAACAGTAAAGCACACTTACTATCCTTTACATGTGTCTCCCCACATTATAAGGCCTATTCCATGTCTCACCCATCTCTACATAGTCCCTTCCACACCATTCTATCTGTACTCAACTCCTGAACTGCTCATTACTGGATACTCCCCTGCACAGCCCTTACACAAATTCACAGACATGTGCACCCGTGTCCACATGTAATCATTCTGGTGCCCCTTACCCTGGCTGCAGCGCAGGTGCCTTATCTCACAAGGCAGGCACCGGTGAAACCCAACTGCAGTTCATTTTATGATAATCTTACAGTAGGTGAGTCCCAGCTTATGATGCTCTCCCACAGTAAGAGCTTAAAAATCAGGTGTTCAAAAAGCAAAGCAAAAAATCTGGGCAGTTCAGATGGTCAGAACCACCTTCTCACAGCATGTAATTAAAAATATAATTTTTGGACAATTAACTTGTGTCGTTAGCACCTCCATTTCTAAAACCTGGGGTCAGAGTACCTTTCGTGCACATTTCCAGCTCCAGGAACCATTCCCCGATCCATAAATTGGTGGTGCAACTTTATATTTGGTTTACGGCAGTCCAACAACAGCATTCCTGTTGGCTTGCGTAATCATGATTAATCACGATGTCTCCGCAAAATATCCTCGAACAAAGATATCATTAACTTTTTCGTCTTAGATTCGCTAAAAACTACTGAATTGATTTACACCAAATAACTAAAAGTGTGATCTGCGTAACAAAATCAACCTTTCTGCCAAATTTGGTGTTACTCCGTTCAGTGGTTCAGGCTGTAGGCATGTTGACAGGTCCTATGGGAATTAACATTGCAAACACACTGTTTTTTGCACTCCATTTTTCTCATACTCATCCCAAAACTTTCTGTACACAACTAGATTCGCCAGAGTACTTCTTTGGAGCATTTTTTGAAGATTCGTCAAACGGCGGCATGTATGTATATGTATATATATATATATATATTATCTACTGGCGGTCGCCAGTAGATAGTTATAATTACAACCTAGTTTCCATAGGAAATCTCAAAATTCTATTTTGAAAAACTTTGGGGCCGGTTGACAAATCCTCTCAAAATTTTCAAAACTAATGGGGCGCTCCGCTCAGCTCCTACCCAGAAAGTCTCGGGGTGATTCATCAAGCGGGGGCCGAGAAAAAGGGGGGGTCCCAAAAAGCGTTTTCCCCATGCATTTTTCCATAGGACCTTTAGTCGCAGCTACAGCCCGAACGGCTGAACAGAATTACGTGAAATTTGGCAGAGAGGTAGCCATAAGGTCAAGGAGGTGCCTTTTGCAGGTCTGGTGTAAATCTGTTCAGTATTTCCTGAGAAAATAGCATTTAAAAGCATATCAATATCTATACGCGCGCACCGTGCGCGAGCGCAATTCTGATTGGTTGTTAGATGTCGGTAAACATTCGAATCGGTCGAAAAGAGGAAGTGTTGGCTGCCATTTTGTCTCTCGCAGTCTGAGGGGGTGAAAAAAAAAGGTGGAGAACGTGAAAAGGGGGCAGAGTGGACAGTTCCTGACGCCCTAGCCATGGTCAGGGGGTCACAGGAGGACCCCCAAGGGAGAAAAAAAGATATATATATATTTTTTTTAATCGCGAGGTACTGCGAACTTTGGGAGCTCGGTGCGCGAAGCGCACCGAGCGCCCACAGAGTGCGCACGGTGCGCGCACCTCGCGATTTAAAAAAAAAAAAAAGAATTCATGGTGCGCGCGCGATGAAAAACCTGAAAAAAAAATAATTAATAAATACATAACTTAGCATTTAAAAAACCGTACAAATTCACTGAAAAAACCATAGGTTTCACACACGTTATAGTTACGAATTAGCATTTAAAAAACCTTGCAAATTCACTTAAAAAACCATAGGTTTCACACATGTTATAGTTAGCTGGACATTTCACTCATAAAAAACCAATGAAATTCCCCCGTTATAGTTAGTGCAGGCAAATATAACTGACGCGACCGCAATCCTCTGCTGATGACGTCATCTTTCATTGATGGTGCTTTGCTATATGTTATCGCTGGTTTTCTGGGCAACAGATGGCCTATTATACAGTCATTGATTACAATTGGCCAATTTCTTTTGATGATCTGGTATATCTCTTTTTCTTGATTGCTGTACCCCAGAATTAACCTGAAAGTGTCCCCTTCTTTGTGCAAGTTGTTTTTGCTGTTCTCTGGGGTTGAAATGGAGGCTTGTGATTGCTTAGTTGTAAGTAGTTCTGCCCTGGTGGTTTTCATACTTTTTCCAATTTCCATCTCAATACACTTTCTCGAGTAGCCCCTCTCCAAGAACCTGGCTTTGCTGTCTTGCTGTACTCGATATAGATCTTGGGGAATACTGCATATTCAATTCAGCCTTATCATCTCCCCATAGGGGATACTTTGTCTAAGGTGTTGAGGATGGGCACTAGAGGCGTGTAGTACTGAGTTTCCCGCCATAGGTTTTCTGTGTGCCCTGGTTTCCAATTTTCCTTCTTTAATATAAACCTCAACATCTAAATATATTATTTTTTCAGAGCTGATGTGTGCAGTAAATTCCAAATTAGGATTATTTATGTTAAGATCATCAACAACATATTTTGCCTCTTGCACAGATCCTTGCCAGAATAAAAACAGATCGTCGACATACCTCAACCAAAGTTAAAAAATTTTTTGCAATACATTTCCCAAATTTTTCTGTAGGACCAGCTCCTCCCATCAGACCATGTCGAGGCAGGCATAGCTGGGGCAGAAGCTGGCCCCCATAGCCACCCCACGTAGTTGTTGACATAGAGAACTTTAAAATAGACATTTTTTATTTTTTAGACAGAAATCAATCATGTTGATCAACATTTTGCTGTGTTGTTCTTGTTCTGCAGGTCTTTTTCTGAGATAATGTTGTACTGCCCTGGTCCCATCTCTATGATTGATACTGGTATATCGTGCTGTAATGTCCATTGTCATTAATAGAAAATCCTCTTGCCAACTCACATCTTTGATTTTTGATAAGAAATCGCCAGTATCTTTCAATTGTGAAGGTAGACCTCGAACATGTTCCTGCAGAAAATGATCAATATATTGCGATGTTTTTTCCGTTAGGCTATTACGTGCAGATATTATAGGTCTACCAGGTGGTTTGAGGGGGTCGTTATGGAGCTTAGGGATTAAGTAAATTACTGGGATTGTTGGTGTGTGATTTTTGAGATATTTATATTCATCCATTGAAATTAAGCCTGTGCCCTTCCATGCCAGAAGTCTGTTATAGAATGCATTGTACGTTGCTTTCACGGGCAAGGTGCCACTTCTGCGATAACAGTTATGATCTGACAGTTGCCTTGTGGCTTCTTCAACATAGTCTGCCTTCCCCCAAATCAGCAAGTTACCACCTTTGTCGGCGTTCCTTATGATTAGTTGTGGGTTGCTCTTTAATTTCTCCTTGAGTTGGTGGTACTGTTTATCCTGTTTGTTAAATTAGTTTTTAGCTGTATTTCTTACTTTATGGATGATTAACTTGACTCCGGCAATGACCTGTTCGTGAAAGATGTCATTTGAGTCTCTAAGTGCTATCGGGGTGAATGTTGATTTTGGTTTAAATCGCGTGCTCTCTTTGAGTTTCTTGCTGATATTGGTATCAGTTTCGTTAGTTGCAATTCCGAGAGGTTGCTTTCCTGATTTTCTTGGGCTAATTCTTCCATAGCTCTCAGAGTTGGAATATCAGTAGCAATAAGGTTAAACGGAGGCGATATTTGTTGGGTGGCTCCTCCTGTATTCTTTGGTCAGGTTTCTTATTAAGTTGATGGTATTTTTTCAACTTGAGTTTGTGTATTCCCTCAAATATATCAGTTCTTGTAGATGCGTAGTTGAACCTGCTCTTTGGAAAGTGTGATAAGCCAAGAGTAAGTATACTATTATCTGGGTCGTTCAACTTGATGTTGGATAAATTGACTACTGTGTTATTGGATTTAGTGAGGTCTTTTGTTTGCACTTCCATTTCCTTATGTTTGGTCTCCTTTGTTCGCTGCTTGTTGGCGTGTCTCCTCTCCTTTCTTCTGATGGAGTTTTTTTTCCTTGTCTTTGTAGTTGTTGCGGTCTTGGGGGAAGTGTTTGTCAACGTTCTTCGCATAAAAAACCAACTTCTCGCTCAAGTGAAAGTTTCGCTGGTACTTGCAAGCCTCTGCAATTCCTAGATTCCAGTTCCAGTTCGCTTTCCATTGTGGGACTTTATTCAGAGGTAGAGGAATCCGCGTGTGCTCCCCTGTTCATACTGGTATTCACTTTGGTTCTTGCGGCTTGTGTTTGGTGTCTCTTGAAACTTTCAGGGAATCATGTTTCCGACATACACTATGATATATCATAGTGTATGTCAGTGGGTGTGTGAGGGTCTTAGTAAAACTGACACAACCTCACCAGACGTCGCCTTCCTCACGGAAACCTGGATGAACGCCTCCTCAGCCCCCGACAGCGCCATAGCCATCCCGGAGGGCTACAAGATCACCCGGAGGGACCCAGCCAACCAGACCAGAGGAGGCATCGCCATCGTCCACAAGAACACCATCCGCATCACGACCAACTCCGACCACACCCTCACCGCTGCCGAGCACCTTCACTTCCAGATACACACCGACCCCAAGACCACCCTCAGAGGCACCCTCATCTACAGACCTCCGGGACCGCGCACACAATTCAGCGAAGCCATCGCAGACTGTGTCAGCCCAGATGCCCTCACCTCCACAGAGTACATCCTCCTGGGGGACCTCAACTTCCACCTGGAGAACAACAAGGACTGCAACACCACCGCCCTGCTTGACAACCTCGCCAGCCTCGGACTATAGCAACTGGTGAACACCCCCACCCACTACACCGGACATACGCTTGACCCCGTATTCTCCTCCAGCAAGCACATCTCCTTCAGCCACTCCACCGGACTACACTGGACAGACCACAGCTGCGTCCACTTCAACTTCAGGAGAACCACAACCCACCACCTCCCACAACAGGTTCCCCGCCAAAGCTGGAGCAAGATCACCGCCGACCAGCTCACCACCTCCCTCAGCCAGAACCCGCCCACCAACACGACAGACCCCAACGAAGCAGCCCGCAACCTCACACAGTGGCTCACCGACTGTGCCGACGAACTCGCACCACTGAAGAATCCTCCCAGCAAACCCGGCAGCAGGAGAGCCTCGTGGTTTACCATCGACCTCAAAAACTCCAAGAAAACCTGCCGCACCCTCGAGAAAGCCTGGCGCCTCGACCAGACAACAGAAAACATGACAGCCCACAAGAACACCACATGCGAACACCACCAGCTGATCCAAAGCACCAAGAAGACAGCATTCAAAGAAAGACTGGACACCAACACCCACAACAGCAAGGAGCTCTTCAACATCGTCAAGGAGCTCTCGAATCCCAGCGCATGCAACACCGACATCACTCCCTCGCCCTCTGCGACTCTCTCGCCTCGTTCTTCTGCCGCAAGATCACCGACATTCACAACAGCTTCGGCACACAGACCGCGCACCCAATCACCGAACCACCGCCCCCAAACACCACCCTCTGCATCTGGACCCCTGTCAGCACCGAAGACACCACCCACCTGATGATCACCATCCACTCCGGCTCCCCCACCGACCCCTGCCCACACCACATCTTCAACAAAGCCAACTCCACCATCGCACCCCAACTCCGGAACATCATCAACAGCTCCTTTGCATCCGCCACCTTCCCGGAGAGCTGGAAACATGCCGAGCTGAGCGCCCTCCTGAAGAAACCCACCTCGGACCCCACGGACCTCAAGAACTTCCGCCCCATCTCGCTCCTTCCCTTTCCAGCCAAAGTCATCGAGAAGACCGTCAACAGACAACTCTCCGCCTTCTTTGAGACCAACGGATCCCTCGACCCCTCACAGTCTGGGTTCCGAGCAAACCACAGCACCGAGACCGCCCTCATCGCAGCCACCGACATCAGGTCCCTGCTCGACAATGGGGAAATGGCTGCCCTCATCCTCCTGGACCTCTCAGCAGCCTTCGACACCTTCTGCCACCGCACCCTGATACAGCGCCTCAGCAACACCGGAAACCAAGGAGCGGCCCTGGAGTGGATCATCTCATTCCTCACCGGAAGAACCCAAAGAGTCCGCCTCCCCCCGTTCCGGTCCACGGGTACTGAAGTCATCTGCGGCATCCCGCAAGGATCCTCACTCAGCCCCACCCTCTTCAACGTCTACATGAGCCCCCTCGCAGCCATCGCCCGCCAACACAACCTCAATATCATCTCTTACACCGACAACACCCAGCTGATCCTCTCCCTCACCAACGACCCCGCCACCGCCAAAGCCAACCTCCAGGAAGGAATGAAAGACATCGCGGAATGGATGAAGATCAGCCGTCTGAAACTGAACTCAGACAAGACGGAATACCTCATCTACGGGCCATCCCCCTCTGCCTGGGACGACTCCTGGTGGCTCCCTACCCTGGGCAGCGCACCCAAACCAATGGACCACGCACGCAACCTAGGGGTCATTCTGGACTCCTCCCTCACGATGACCAACCAAGTGAACACAGTCTCATCACCCTGCTTCAACTCCCTGCATATGCTCCGAAAGATCTTCCGATGGATCCCCACCGAAAACAGGAAGACGGTCACCCAGGCCCTCGTAACCAGCCGTCTGGACTACGGGAACGCCCTCTACGCTGGAACCATAGCCAAACTCCAGAAAAGACTCCAGCGCATCCAGAACGCCTCGGCACGACTCATCCTGGACATCCCGCGCCGCAGCCACATCTCTGCCCACCTGAGAGACCTGCACTGGCTCCCCGTCAACAAGAGGATCATGTTCAGACTCCTCACCCACGCACACAAGGCTCTCCACGACATGGGTCCGAAATACCTCAACAGCCGCCTCACTTTCCACACACCCACCCGCCAGCTCCGATCCGCCAGCCTCGTCCTCGCCTCCGTCCCTAGAATTTGGAAATCCACCGTCGGAGGAAGATCCTTCTCCTACCTGGCAGCCAAGACATGGAACTCCCTCCCCACTCACCTACGGCTGACCCAGGATCACCTCTCCTTCAGGAAACAACTCAAGACCTGGCTGTTCGAGCAGTAGCGACCCCCCCCCCCTCTCAGCGCCTTGAGACCCTCACGGGTGAGTAGCGCGCTTTACAAATTATTGTGATTGATTGATTGATTGATTGATTGATTGATTGATTGATTGATTGAGTGAGTGAATATCTGGATATTTGTAAAAAAGAAATCACCAATATTCACGACAACATTGTGACAGCCGCAACATGGTCCTGGCGTTACACGGGGAGCCACGCTAATAGTCGCTGCATCTTCGCGAAAATTGCATGTGTTGGAAAACGAGGCATTAGTTGTGAGGCCTGCACAAATAATGGGTCAACAGTTGTCCTTCACTGGGAACAAAACACTCCATTGTCGCGCTTGACTCTAAGAGGGTAGTGTTGCAGGGCAGTCTAAAGCTTACTCAAGGGAGGTGGTGTGAGCTAGCAATCACCATGTACAGATATGCAGTAATAACATTCAATAATTGTTTGTTCAGTCTGTACTTTTCTTTATAAAAATGGAATAGTACATTTATTACACACACACTACTCAATACTTTGCATCAATTTACAAATATAAATAAACTGTTGGAAATACTTCTTGACGTTGCGTAAACATTCCCACCCTCCCACAGGGGTGTCTAGTATCACCACTCTCATGTATGAGCATCATCTTGCCCCCAAATGCAACAGGTTTACCTTAACCTGGAGTGAGGGCCCTTCCCACTGGCACTCCCCCAGTGGTGGCCCACCCCATTATTTCAACAAGCATTTATAATGGGAACACCTACCATAGTGACACATAACCCTGACTGAGAGCATCTCATACTGACCAAACAGTATACATGCTTAAATCACAGTGGCTGACAGTCTAGTTGTTCAGCTGATGCAGCAGCAAACGTACATGTCTAAGCATCACTTGGAATGACAAGTACTTATATTATCTGCTAACATGAACAATGCAAGTCAATCACAGCCCATTTGAGGCATCACATTTATAATCACCTGCCTATGCAAGTACAACCAGGCACCCTGACTAGGATGCTTGGCAACATATTTCCAATTTACTAATTACTTCACATATTGTCTGTGACCTCCAGTCCCCAAAGAGAACAACATTACGTAAATGCACCTCCTGTGCAATTACACCTTACAACCCCTAGGGGATGTCTCAATGAAGACAATCAATGTTCAGCCACTCACATCTCAGTGTATTACTAAACATCAGCTCCCAGCTGACAAACTAAAGTTCCAACATTAGGTAGGCTTACAAACATGGCTGAACCCTTGAGGGGTTATTTCCTTTAAGTCCCCAGAGACTTAGGGTGGAGTCTTTCCACCTTGGTGCTGGTAGAGTCTGCTTTGCTCCTGCACCTCCCCCTGCACCTAGGCATTCAGATGGTGGTGACCCTATCTTCCTGGGGTCTTCACATGCTGAAAACTAGCCGTTTTTCACTGCAGGCCTATCCAAATCCTGCCCAGAACCATTGGGAGCTTTTCCTGGCATGGTGAATCTTTCCCACTGCCTCGGGGAGAGCTGTGCTGCCTTCAGTGGCAGCCTCATGCTGCATTTATATTTCTTTGGGGCCCGGTCCCACTTGGGCACCCCGTGCCCAGGTAAGTTGGAGAGCAGCTTGGGGAGCAAACCACCGTCTGCTCTCGCCGGCTCGTGCCTGGCCAGCACCCTAGCGTACTGCCCCAGGAGCCGGCCTTTCATTCTGGTCTGCCCGCTCCAGAAGGCAGACGCATATTCAGCAGCCCGCCGGGCAGGGCTTGGGAGTGCAACTGCAATTGTACTCCACCTCCTTCCGTCAACACCCAGCGCCCAGGGAGGAGGTCCAGGGCCCCACTCACCTTTACAGGAAGTGGGACAGCCCTCCCTGACTTCTCCTTCTGTGGAGCCCGGGGATGGGGTCCCACCCCCTGAGAACTCTTCACAGGGATGCAACGACACTCCCCAGCTTCATTTCTCGTTGGGGCCCATGAAGGGCTTCTGGGGGCCTTTTCAGCAGGGATGCCAATGCGCTCCCCGTCTTTGCTTCACGGGGGCCCAGGGTTGGGATCCTGGGCCCCGTAGGCACCTTCACTGGGGTGCAAGCGTGCTCCCCGACATTACCTCCTTCTGGGAGCAACCCCGGGACCTGACCCACCCCGGAAGCACATTAAGGACTAGTGGTGGAGCCCCACACACATTTTCATCGTTCACAGGAAAGTTCAACGGTGGCCTACCATCTGGGGGAACATATCTCGGACCCCGTGGGGCCGATTCTAACAATCTTAGCATCCTTTTTCTCCAGGTGGCCATCTGTAGCCAACTGGAGCACTTTTCGCTGCCCTCCTGGCCTCCAAGAGGGCATACTAACCAAGAAGCTGTCTTCACTGGCTTCCTGAGCCAGACTTTCTCCTGGCTCTCCTTCTGGGCCTCTCTTCTCCTAGCGCGGAAGCCTAGGCTTCCTCTCACTGGCCCTGGTCTCCCTCAGAGGCACAGTCCAGAGTCCTCGGGCAGTCCGGGGTCCCTCCTTTTAACTGTCCATGGTGCCAGTCTCCAGCACCATTCTTCCTCAGCAAGACTACACCCAGAGAGAGCTCTTCTTCCTGTGCAAGACCTTTTAAGAGAAATTGGAGGGGGCTGGCAGGAATGTACTTCTGTCCTATCCTGCAGTGACACAACACCTGTCTGCTCCTGATCCCTCATTCCTGCATAGGCCTCTGGGATTCGTCTTGGGGTCACATGCCACATGGTCTTTGAAAAGCCCCTTCCCCCACTGGCTGACTTCATGGCCCGGTGGTGGCCTGACACTGGGTGACAGATGCTGATTAATGCCCTGCAGCTTCACCCCATCTTCCCCTCTTGGAGAGAAGGCCTTCACCCTTGGGAAAGCTTGCAGTGAAGGGCTAGGCCTCTGATACTACAGCTTGGGGAGGAAGGTAATTAATCCAGCCTGGCAGGGTCATAACCGGCTGTGCTCTGGTACTGAGCTGAGTCAGAGGAATATGACATTTCTGGATGACCCATAAGCAGTACAGATAGGGCTTTGGACATAGCAGAATGATTCTTTTCACACAATGTACAGTGTACGTTGGTGCTTATCTGCAGTTTGTAAACCCTAGGGAACTGAAAGTATGCCATGTGGTCTCTGTCTCCATAGGAGAATAATGGAGTGTTCCTACAGTGAAACAGTAAAGCACACTTACTATCCTTTACATGTGTCTCCCCACATTATAAGGCCTATTCCATGTCTCACCCATCTCTGCATAGTCCCTTCCACACCATTCTATCTGTACCCAACTCCTGAACTGCTCATTACTGGATACTCCCCTGCACAGCCCTTACACAAATTCACAGACATGTGCACCCGTGTCCACATGTAATCATTCCGGTGCCCCTTACCCTGGCTGCAGCGCAGGTGCCTTATCTCACAAGGCAGGCACCGGTGAAACCCAACTGCAGTTCATTTTATGATAATCTTACAGTGGGTGAGTCCCAGCTTATGATGCTCTCCCACAGTAAGAGCTTAAAAATCAGGTGTTCAAAAAGCAAAAAATCTGGGCAGTTCAGATGGTCAGAACCACCTTCTCACAGCATGTAATTAAAAATATAATTTTTGGACAATTAACTTGTGTCGTTAGCACCTCCATTTCTAAAACATGGAGTCAGAGTACCTTTCGTGCACATTTCCAGCTCCAGGAACCATTCCCCGATCCATAAATTGGTGGTGCAACTTTATATTTGGTTTACGGCAGTCCAATTACAGCATTCCTGTTGGCTTGCGTAATCATGATTAATCACGATGTCTCCGCAAAATATCCTCGAACCTAGATATCATTAACTTTTTCATCTTAGATTTGCTAAAAACTACTGAATGGATTTACACCAAATAACTAAAAGTGTGATCTGCGTAACAAAATCAACCTTTCTGCCAAATTTGGTGTTACTCCGTTCAGTGGTTCAGGCTGTAGGCATGTTGACAGGTCCTATGGGAATTAACATTGCAAACACACTGTTTTTTGCACTCCATTTTTCTCAAAATCGCTTCACAAACCATCCCAAAACTTTCTGTACGCAACTAGATATGCCAGAGTACTTCTTTGGAGCATTTTTTGAAGATTCGTCAAACGGCGGCATGTATGTATATATATATATATATATTACCTACTGGCGGTCGCCAGTAGGTAGTTATAGTTAGGACCAAGTTTCCATAGGAAAACCTCAACATTCTATTTTGAATAACTTTGGCGCCGGTCGACGAATCCTCGCGAATTTCTCAAAATAGGTGGGGCGCTACGCTCCGCTCCTACCCTGAAAGTCTCGGGGGAATTCGTCAAGCGGGGGCTGAGATAAAAGGGGGGTCCCAAAACGCGTTTTTCCCATGCATTTTTCCATAGGACCTTTAGAACGAGCTACAGCCCGAACGGCTGAACAGAATTACTAGAAATTTGGCAGAGAGGTAGTCCCTAGGTCAAGGAAGTGCCTTTTGTAGGTTTGGTGTAAATCTGTTCAGTAGATTCTGAGAAAATAGCCTTTAAATCAATATATATATCTGAGCCCGCTTACGGTACGCTTACCGTACGCTTACCGTAAGCTTACGGTGGCGTGCGCGAGCGCGATTCTGATTGGCTCTTAGATCTTAGTAAACATTCGAATCGGCCGAAACCAGGAAGCGGCGTCCGCCATTTTGTCTCTCGCACTGAGTGTTGTTTATCAAACATGATGGCCAAAAACATGTTACGGGGCTGTTTTGACAACTCCCTCCCACATAGTCATGTTGAGGGAGTCCCCAAACATCCCCCATGAGCAAAAACGGTTTTATTTTTTTTTCGGCAATTTCGCGGGGTACGCTTACCGTACGCTTACCGTACGCTTACCGTAAGCTTACCGTACGCTTACGGTAAAAAAATAAAAATAAAAAAAACACTATCCACACTTACCCCACCCCCTGTGCTTTTGGTGGCCGCAGGCCACCAAATGTGCAGGGCTTATTAATAGAGAAAAAAAACTTAATTTTGGCAACATGAAATTATAAAATCGAAATAAAAAAAACACTATCCACATTGACCTCACCCCCTGTGCTTTTGGTGGCCGAAGGCCACCAAATGTACAGGGCTTATTAAAGTTGATTAAAACCGTGCACGGAACGAACTGCGTTAAGTGGGCGCGCACGCCACAAATGGCGTAAAGTAACTTAGCATTTAAAAAACCGTACAAATTCACTGAAAAAACCATAGGTTTCACACACGTTATAGTTAGGAAATAGCATTTAAAAAACCTTGCTAATTCACTGAAAAAACCATAGGTTTCACACATGTTATAGTTAGCTGGACATTTTACTGATAAAAAACCAATGAAATTCCCCCGTTATAGTTACTGTAGGCAACTATAACTCACGCGACCGTAATCCTCTGCTGATGACATATGTGTCTTTATGAAAAAAAAATATTTGTAATATATGTATAGCTAAAATTTAATGGAAGAAGATATGGGCAAATAAGTGTCTAAATACAGTATTAGCATCAGCAGAGGATTGCGGTCGCGTGAGTTATAGTTGCCTACAGTAACTATAACGGGGGAATTTCATTGGTTTTTTATCAGTAAAATGTCCAGCTAACTATAACATGTGTGAAACCTATGGTTTTTTCAGTGAATATATATATATATATATATATATATATATATATATATACATACATGCCGGCGTTTGACGAATCTTCAAAAAATGTATATATATATCCAAAAGAAACTGCTCTCCCAGTAAGGCGCCACACACGAAGTGAATTTCACCATCTTTATTCTGGCAGGCAGCAGCAGAACAGGTAATGCTTTCCCAAGTGAAAGAGTCTTTCAAAAAGTATCTAAAAGCCATATTGCCAAACGCGTTTCTGGAAATCCTTTTCCCTTGATTTCTGGCTGGCCTCGGGGGAAGGAACAGCTGCTGACTTTACCTCATTAATTTATAGTCCCGCCCCATCAAGGCGGATCAGCATCAGTTGCATGCTGGTTAATGTAGTTCTTTGTAAAGTATGTTACTATAGTAGTTGGCTGTTACTTTCATTTTCACCCCATTAATTCCTTGTTTAAAAATCCAACGGGTCACTTGTTCGTGCACAACCTCTTTTCTGCTAAACTTTGGCCTCCCAAAATAGGTCACTTCGTTCATTGTGGTGCTCTATAATTGAAGCAACCAGACCTGCACTCGCAGAGGGGCATCCTCGTGACCGGAGCGGGCCACATATAAATCCAAAAGAAACTGCTCTTCCAGTAAGGCGCCACACATGAAGTGAATTTCACCATCTTTATTCTGGCAGGCAGCAGCAGAACAGGTAATGCTTTCCTAAGTGAAAGAGTCTTTCAAAAAGTATCTAAAAGGCATATTGCCAAACGCGCTTCTGGAAATCATTTTCCCTTGATCACTGGCTGGCCTCGGGGGAAGGAACAGCTGCTGACTTTACCTCATTAATTTATAGTCCCGCCCCATCAAGGCAGATCGGCATCAGTTGCATGCTGGTAAATTTAGTTCTTTGTAAAGTAAGTTACTATAGTAGTTGGCTGTTACTTTCATTTTCACCCCATTAATTCCTTGTTTAAAAATCCATCGGGTCACTTGTTCGTGCACAACCTCTTTGCTGCTAAACTTTGGCCTCCCAAAATAGGTCACTTCGTTCCTTGTGGTGCTCTATAATCGAAGCAACCGGACCTGCACTCGCAGAGGGGCATCCTCGTGACCGGAGCGGGCCACATATAAATCCAAAAGAAACTGCTCTAAAATATGTTTTGTTTCCAGCCTGCGCAAAGCTTTTTCCCTGTTGCCACCCCTTTTATTGTTGGGTATGGCATCAATCAGATAATATCTTAAGTTGTGTGGGTCTGACAGATGTTTTTCCTTAAAGTGTCGGGCCACTGGGTATGTTTGATCTAAATTCTTAATGGTTCGTATGTGCTGTAATATTCTTTTGTGCCCCTGTAGCTTGGTACTACCCACGTATCTCAAACCACAGGGGCATTCGAGAAAATACACCACATGATCAGTCTTGCAGGTTAAAGCTTTGTCAATGCTTTTTTCTTGTGTGCAAAATGGAGTTAAGTATGATGGTTTACTGATATTGAATTGACATGCTTTGCATGTTTTGCATTTCACGAAACCTTTTCTGTTTGAGAGCCAATTTCCCTGTGTTTTGTCTAATGGGTTATTTTGCACTAGCTCATCTTTCATTGATGGTGCTTTGCTATATGTTATCGCTGGTTTTCTGGGCAACAGATGGCCTATTATACAGTCATTGATTACAATTGGCCAATTTCTTTTGATGATCTGGTATATCTCTTTTTCTTGATTGCTGTACCCCAGAATTAACCTGAAAGTGTCCCCTTCTTTGTGCAAGTTGTTTTTGCTGTTCTCTGGGGTTGAAATGGAGGCTTGTGATTGCTTAGGTGTAAGTAGTTCTGCCCTGGTGGTTTTCATACTTTTTCCAATTTCCATCTCAATACACCTTCTTGAGTAGCCCCTCTCCAAGAACCTGGCTTTGCTGTCTTGCTGTACTCGATATAGATCTTGGGGAATACTGCATATTCGATTCAGCCTTATCGTCTCCCCATAGGGGATACTTTGTCTAAGGTGTTGAGGATGGGCACTAGAGGCGTGTAGTACTGAGTTTCCCGCCATAGGTTTTCTGTGTGCCCTGGTTTCAATTTTTCCTGCTTTAATATAAACCTCAACATCTAAATATATTATTTTTTCAGAGCTGATTTGTGCAGTAAATTCCAAATTAGGATTATTTATGTTAAGATCATCAACAAAATATTTTGCCTCTTGCACAGATCCTTGCCAGAATAAAAACAGATCGTCGACATACCTCAACCAAAGTTTACATTTTTTTTGCAATACATTTCCAACATTTTTCTGTAGGACCACCTCCTCCCACCAGACCATGTGGAGGCAGGCATTGCTGGGGGAGAAGCTGGCCCCCATAGCCGCCCCACGTAGTTGTTGATATAGAGAACTTTGAAATAGAATTTTTTTATTTTTTAGACAGAAATCAATCATGTTGATCAACATTTTGCTGTGTTGTTCTTGTTCTGCAGGTCTTTTTCTGAGATAATGTTGTACTGCCCTGGTCCCATCTCTATGATTGATACTGGTATATCGTGCTGTAATGTCCATTGTCATTAATAGAAATTCCTCTTGCCAACTCACATCTTTGATTTTTGATAAGAAATCGCCAGTATCTTTCAAGTGTGAAGGTAGACCTCGAACATGTTCCTGCAGAAAATGATCAATATATTGCGATTTTTTTTCCGTTAGGCTATTACGTGCAGATATTATAGGTCTACCAGGTGGTTTGAGGGGGTCCTTATGGAGCTTAGGGATGAAGTAAATTACTGGGATTGTTGGTGTGTGATTTTTGAGATATTTATATTCATTCATTGAAATTAAGCCTGTGCCCTTCCATGCCAGAAGTCTGTTATAGAATGCATTATACGTTGCTTTCACGGACAAGGTGCCACTTCTGCGATAACAGTTATGATCTGACAGTTGCCTTGTGGCTTCTTCAACATAGTCTGCCTTCCCCCAAATCAGCAAGTTACCACCTTTGTCGGCGTTCCTTATGATTAGTTGTGGGCTGTTCTTTAATTTCTCCTTGAGTTGGTGGTACTGTTTATCCTGTTTGTTAAATTAGTTTTTAGCTGTATTTCTTACTTTATGGATGAGTAACTTGACTCCGGCAATGACCTGTTCGTGAAAGATGTCATTTGAGTCTCTAATTGCTATCGGGGTGAATGTTGATTTTGGTTTAAATCGCGTGCTCTTTTTGAGTTTCTTGTTGATATTGGTATCAGTTTCGTTAGTTGCAATTCCGAGAGGTTGCTTTCCTGATTTTCTTGGGCTAATTCTTCCATAGCTCTCAGAGCTGGAATATCAGTAGCAATAAGGTTAAACGGAGGCGATATTTGTTGGGTGGCTGTTACGTCCTCCTCCTGTATTCTTTGGTCAGGTTTCTTATTAAGTAGATGGTATTTTTTCAACTTGAGTTTGTGTATTCCCTCAAATATATCAGTTCTTGTAGATGCGTAGTTGAACCTGCTCTTTGGAAATTGTGATAAGCCAAGAGTAAGTATTCTATTATCTGGGTCGTTCAACTTGATGTGGGATAAATTGACTACTGTGTTATTGGATTTAGTTAGGTCTTTTGTTTGCGCTTCCATTTCCTTACGTTTGGTCTCCTTTGTTCGCTGCTTGTTGGCGTGTCTCCTCTCCTTTCTTCTGATGGAGTTGTTTTCCTTGTCTTTGTAGTTGTTGCGGTCTTGGGAGAAGTGTTTGTCAACGTTCTTCACATAAAAAAACAACTTCTTGCTCAAGTGAAAGTTTTGCTGGTACTTGCAAGCCTCTGCAATTCCTAGATTCAAGTTCCAGCTCGCTTTCCATTGTGGGACTTTATTCAGAGGTAGAGGAATCCGCGTGTGCTCCCCTGTTCATACTGGTATTCACTTTGGTTCTTGCGGCTTGTGTTCGGTATCTCTTGAAACTTTCAGGGAATCATATTTCCGACATACACTATGATATATCATAGTGTATGTCAGTGGGTGTGTGAGGGTCTAAGTAAAACTGAGGTTGAGTGAGTGAATATCTGGATATTTGTAAAAAAGAAATCACCAATATTCACGACAACATTGTGTCAGCCGCAACATGGTTCTGGCGTTACACGGGGAGCCACGCTAATAGTCGCTGCATCCTTGCGAAAATTGCATGTGTTGGAAAACGAGGCATTAGTTGTGAGGACTGCACACATAATGGGTCAACAGTTGTCCTTCACTGGGAACTAAACACTCCATTGTCGCGCTTGACTCTAAGAGGGTAGTGTTGCAGGGCAGTCTAAGGCTTACTCAAGGGAGATGGTGTGAGCTAGCAATCACCATGTACAGATATGCAGTAATAACATTCAATAATTGTTTGTCCAGTCTGTACTTTTCTTTATAAAAATGGAATAGTACATTTATTACACACACACTACTCAATACTTTGCATCAATTTACAAATATAAATAAACAGTTGGAAATACTTCTTGACGTTGTGTAAACATTCCCACCCTCCCACAGGGGTGTCTAGTATCACCACTCTCATGTATGAGCATCATCTTGCCCCCAAATGCAACAGGTTTACCTTAACCTGGAGTGAGGGCCCTTCCCACTGGCACTCCCCCAGTGGCGGCCCACCCCATTATTTCAACAAGCCTGGGAACACCTACCATAGTGACACATAACCCTGACTGAGAGCATCTCATACTGACCAAACAGTATACATGCTTAAATCACAGTGGCTGACAGTCTAGTTGTTCAGCTGATGCAGCAGCAAACGTACATGTCTAAGCATCACTTGGAATGACAGATACTTATATTATCTGGTAACATGAACAATGCAAGTCAATCACAGCCCATTTGAGGCATCACATTTATAATCACCTGCCTATGCAAGTACAACCAGGCACCCTGACTAGGATGCCTGGCAACATATTTTCAATTTACTAATTACTTCACATATTGTCTGTGACCTCCAGTCCCCAAAGAGAACAACATTACGTAAATGCACCTCCTGTGCAATTACACCTTACAACCCCTAGGGGATATCTCAATGAAGACAATCAATGTTCAGCCACTCACATCTCAGTGTATTCCTAAACATCAGCTCCCAGCTGACAAACTAAAGTTCCAACATTAGGTAGGCTTACAAACATGGCTGAACCCTTGAGTGATTATTTCCTTTAAGTCCCCAGAGACTTAGGGTGGGGTCTTTCCACCTTGGTGCTGGTAGAGTCTGCTTTGCTCCTGCACCTCCCTCTGCACCTAGGCATTCAGATGGTGGTGACCCTATCTTCCTGGGGTCTTCACATGCTGAAAACTAGCCGTTTTTCACTGCAGGCCTATCCAAATCCTGCCCGGAACCATTGGGAGCTTTTCCTGGCATGGTGAATCTTTCCCACTGCCTCGGGGAGAGCTGTGCTGCCTTCAGTGGCAGCCTCATGCTGTATTTATATTTTTTTGGGGGCGCGGTCTCACCTGGGAACCCCGTGCCCAGGTAAGTTGGAGAGCAGCATGGGGAGCCCACCACCGTCTGCTCTCGCCGGCTCGTGCCTGGACAGCACCCTAGCGTACTGCCCCAGGAGCTGGCCTTTCATTCTGGTCTGCCCGCTCTAGAAGGCAGACACAAACTCAGCAGCCTGCCGGGCAGGGCTTGGGAGTGCACCTGCAATGGCACTCCACCTCCTTCCGTCAACACCCAGGGCCCAGGGAGGAGGTCCAGGGCCCCACTCACCTTTACAGGGAGTGTGACAGCCCTCCCTGACTTCTCCTTCTGTGGATCCCGCCCCCCTGAGAACTCTTCACGGGGATGCAATGACACTCCCCAGCTTCATTTCTCGTTGGGGCCCATGAAGGGCTTCTGGGGGCCTTTTCAGCAGGGATGCCAATGTGCTCCCCGTCTTAGCTTCACGGGGGCCCAGGGTTGGGATCCTGGGCCCGTAGGCACCTTCACTGGGGTGCAAACGCGCTCCCCGACATTACCTCCTTCTCGGAGCAACCCCGGGACCTGACCCACCCCGGAAGCACATTAAAGATTAGTGGTGGAGCCCCACACGCATTTTCATCGTTCACAGGAAAGCTCAACGGTGGCCTACCATCTGGGGGAACATATCTCCGACCCCGTGGGGCCGATTTTAACCATCTTAGCATCCTTTTTCTCCAGGTGGCCATCTGTAGCCAACTGGAGCACTTTTCGCTGCCCTCCTGGCCTCCAAGAGGGCATACTCACCAAGAAGCTGTCTTCACTGGCTTCCTGAGCCAGACTTTCTCCTGGCTCTCCTTCTGGGCCTCTCTTCTCCTAGCGCGGAAGCCTAGGTTTCCTCTCATTGGCCCTGGTCTCCCTCAGAGGCACAGTCCAGAGTCCTCGGGCAGTCCGGGGATCCCTCCTTCCAACTGCCCATGGTGCCAGTCTCCAGCACCATTCTTCCTCAGCAAGACTACACCCAGAGAGAGCTCCTCCTTCTGTGCAAGACCTTTTAAGAGAAATTGGAGGGGGCTGGCAGGAATGTACTTCTGTCCTATCCTGCAGTGACACAACACCTGTCTGCTCCTGATCCCTCATTCCTGCATAGGCCTCTGGGATTCGTCTTTGGGTCACATGCCACATGGTCTTTGAAAAGCCCCTTCCCCCACTGGCTGACTTCATGGCCCGGTGGTGGCCTGACACTGGGTGACAGATGCTGATTAATGCCCTGCAGCTTAACCCCATCTCTCCCTCTTGGAGAGAAGGCCTTCACCCTTGGGAAAGCTTGCAGTGAAGGGCTAGGCCTCTGATACTACAGCTTGGGGAGGAAGGTAATTAATCCAGCCTGGTAGGGTCATACCCGGCTGGGCTCTGTTACTGAGCTGAGTCAGAGGAATATGACATTTCTGGATGACCCATAAGCAGTACAGATAGGGCTTTGGACATAGCAGAATGATTCTTTTCACACAACGCACAGTGTACTTTGGTGCTTATCTGGAGTTTGTAAATCCTAGGGAACTGAAAGTATGCCATGTGGTCTCTGTCTCCATAGGAGAATAATGGAGTGTTCCTACAGTGAAACAGTAAAGCACACTTACTATCCTTTACATGTGTCTCCCCACATTATAAGGCCTATTCCATGTCTCACCCATCTCTGCATAGTCCCTTCCACACCATTCTATCTGTACCCAACTCCTGAACTGCTCATTACTGGATACTCCCCTGCACAGCCCTTACACAAATTCACAGACATGTGCACCCGTGTCCACATGTAATCATTCCGGTGCCCCTTACCCTGGCTGCAGCGCAGGTGCCTTATCTCACAAGGCAGGCACCGGTGAAACCCAACTGCAGTTCATTTTATGATAATCTTACAGTGGGTGAGTCCCAGCTTATGATGCTCTCCCACAGTAAGAGCTTAAAAATCAGGTGTTCAAAAAGCAAAAAATCTGGGCAGTTCAGATGGTCAGAACCACCTTCTCACAGCATGTATTTAAAAATATAATTTTTGGACAATTAACTTGTGTCGTTAGCACCTCCATTTCTAAAACATGGGGTCAGAGTACCTTTTGTGCACATTTCCAGCTCCAGGAACCATTCCCCGATCCATAAATTGGTGGTGCAACTTTATATTTGGTTTAAGGCAGTCCAATCACAGCATTCCTGTTGGCTTGCGTCGTCATGATTAATCACGATGTCTCCGCAAAATATCCTCGAATAAAGATATCATTAACTTTTTCGTCTTAGATTTGCTAAAAACTACTGAATTGATTTACACCAAATAACTAAAAGTGTGATCTGCGTAACAAAATCAACCTTTCTGCCAAATTTGGTGTTACTCCGTTCAGTGGTTCAGGCTGTAGGCATGTTGACAGGTCCTATGGGAATTAACATTGCAAACACACTGTTTTTTGCACTCCATTTTTCTGAAAATCGCTTCACAAACCATACCAAAACTTTCTGTATGCAACTAGATTCACCAGAGCACTTCTTTGGAGCATTTTTTGAAGATTCGTCAAACGGCGGCATGTATATATATATATATATATATATATCCAAAAAAAACTGCTGTCCCAGTAAGGCGCCACACACGAAGTGAATTTCACCATCTTTATTCTGGCAGGCAGCAGCAGAACAGGTAATGCTTTCCCAAGTGAAAGAGTCTTTCAAAAAGTATCTAAAAGCCATATTGCCAAACGCGTTTCTGGAAATCGTTTTCCCTTGATCACTGGCTGGCCTCGGGGGAAGGAACAGCTGCTGACTTTACCTCATTAATTTATAGTCCCGCCCCATCAAGGCGGATCGGCATCAGTTGCATGCTGGTAAATGTAGTTCTTTGTAAAGTATGTTACTATAGTAGTTGGCTGTTACTTTCATTTTCACCCCATTAATTCCTTGTTTATAAATCCATCGGGTCACTTGTTCGTGCACAACCTCTTTGCTGCGAAACTTTGGCCACCCAAAATTGGTCACTTCGTTCCTTGTGGCGCTCTATAATCGAAGCAACCTGACCTGCACTCGCAGAGGGGCATCCTCGTGACCGGAGCGGGCCACATATAAATCCAAAAGAAACTGCTCTCCCAGTAAGGCCCCACACACGAAGTGAATTTCACCATCTTTATTCTGGCAGGCAGCAGCAGAACAGGTAATGCTTTCCCAAGTGAAAGAGTCTTTCAAAAAGTATCCAAAAGGCATATTGCCAAACGCGTTTCTGGAAATCCTTTTCCCTTGATCACTGGCTGGCCTCGGGGGAAGGAACAGCTGCTGACTTTACCTCATTAATTTATAGTCCCGCCCCATCAAGGCGGATCAGCATCAGTTGCATGCTGGTAAATGTAGTTCTTTGTAAAGTATGTTACTATAGTAGTTGGCTGTTACTTTCATTTTCACCCCTTAATTCCTTGTTTAAAAATCCATCGGGTCACTTGTGCATGCAGAACCTCTTTGCTGCTAAACTTTGGCCTCCAGAGGGGCATCCTCGTGACCGGAAGAGGCCAACAACCCACTATGGTTTGAATAATAATGAACTAAAGGAGAATTTATAGCGGCTTCCACTATGGCATAATAATTACAGAACTGCAAAGACCACAAAGCACTTGCTGCACACGCCCAGCGGTTGGGACTTATTTACTCATTGCAAGTGCGACATCATTGTAGCTGCTTGTTCTCCAGAGATGCCGAGCCAGAGATCAAGGGCAAGGGAACGCCCGAAACGCGTTTGGCAGAATCGGCACATTCTGCTGTGAATGTGATGTTGCTCGCTCTGTAAATCTGTGCAATATATATATATATATATATATTATCTACTGGCGGTCGCCAGTAGATAGTTATAGTTAGGATCGGGGTTCCATAGGAAATCTCAAAATTCTATTTTGAATAACTTTGGCGCCGGTTGATGAATCCTCGCAAAATTTTCAAAACTAATGGGGCGCTCCGCTCAGCTCCTACCCTGAATGTCTCGGGGTGATTCGTCAAGCGGGGGCCGAGAAAAAAGGGGTGTCCCAAAACGCGTTTTCCCCTTGCATTTTTCCATAGGACCTTTAGACACAGCTACAGCCCGAACGGCTGAACAGAATTACTTGAAATTTGGCAGAGAGGTAGCCATAAGGTCAAGGAAGTGCCTTTTGCAGGTCTGGTGTAAATCTGTTCAGTATTTCCTGAGAAAATAGCATTTAAAAGCATATCAATATCTATACGCGCGTACCGTGCGCGCACTGAGCAAGCCCTGTGCGCGCACCCTGCCGTGCGTGAGCGTAATTCTGATTGGTTGTTACATGTCAGTAAACATTCGAATCGCTAGAAATCAGGAAGTGTCGGCTGCCATTTTGTCTGTCGCACTGAAAAGGAAAGGTGGAGACCATGAATAGGGGGCAGGGTAGGGAGTTCTTGACCCCCAAGCCATTGTCAGGGGGCCACAGTAGGACCACGAAGGGCCCAAAAAAAGATTTCACTTTTTTTTAAAAACATCTCGAGGTGCGCGCACTCTACGCACACCCGAAAAAAAATCTGAAAAAAAAATAGAAATAAAAATCATGTTTAAGTGTTTAGTTATTAGGTGGCTCTAAAAAGAGCCCTTGTGTTTATTGAGTGTTTTTCGGTACCTACAAGTAAGCACCGATGCAGAGTCTAAAGTTCAAGAGGAATACTCTGTTCCCTTCATCATTGAAATGTACACCGTCTCCTCTATAAATGTCTTGCATGTTGTAACACAAGTTGTTGTGGTATATAGAACCCATACCATAGTCTCGGAGGAAAGCAGAAACAGACTTATTGACGTGCTTTCTTGCTTTGTCAATCTGCAGACAATGTTTTTTGGACCAGTTCCACTTTTGCCTTTGGCATATATTAGAATATACAAAGGTAGTTTGTGGAAAAAGTGACATCAATTGCACAAAGGTGTCCTTAACAAGCATTTCCAGACCTACCCCAGTTAAAGTGCCTAGGTCATTTCCACCACAGTGCACAATAATAAGGTTAGGCTGTGGGAGATGTAGAAAGGTTTTCACCAAAGGCATTAATTGGTGCCACTTTAACCCTCTCTGACCAATCCATTTAATGTCTACATTTGGCAAAGCAAGATCTCTCACCATACCTCTTTTTTCTGCATACTTTTCACTCCAGAAGACATAGCTGTGACCTACAATCCACACTGTGAACATCTTTCAAGGAGATGTGGATGCACTCAGGAGGTGTCTTTCAGTAGAATGGCAATATGAAATGAAAGACAGTTGTAAAATGGAGGCATACATATTTTTTTTTTATAAAAAGAACTCATTGGCTGTTTCAAATCATTTTACAGTTAAAACTAGGCTGTATGTGTACATTTTTAGAAGCATGTTTTGTATTGGTTCAGAAAAATGTGTTCCCACAGAACATTACTTTGGATTTGCTGTTAGGTTTGAAAAGTCAAGCACTCTTGCTCTTTGGATTTGAAACATTGTGTGGTGAACTACTGACCTCTCTGCTCACACCAGTGTTCCATGACCTGTTGCTATGGTAGCAGGCAGAAGTCATGTTGGGGGAAGGGATGATTTGGAAAAGGGGTTGAAAGTTGCAACCAATAGAAATGTGTGATTCCATTTGAAAAAATGTGGGAAGGACTGTGATTTGAAATGAACATGTATATGTGTGAAAAAAGAGAGGGAAACATTGCCATTTACTGGTTCTGCTGAGAGGAGAGAGGTGTACAGCTCTGAGATTCTGGCTCTGATAATCTGCTGTTTGAGTGCCACATTTATTTCTCAACTAATTAATTTTAAAGGTGAGTTATGAGTTTGAGAGGGGAAGTATGTGGTGTATTTTGATATAAATAATAGAAATGTCATTTTTCTTTTAAAGTTTAGTTTTACATTTTGTGGTTTAGGAGATATTTAACTGTTTTGAACTTGTAAGATATTATGGAGTATGTCTTCACTGTAAGTTAAGGTGTAGTGGTATCAGTGAGGAATATTGTTTTGTGCCTAGAATCACATCATGAGTCTGTCTGCACACAGGATTTGTTGTCAGAGATTTAATTTGTGTTGCTTTTGTTCTGTTAGCCTTGCACTCGCAGAAAAGGGGTAGTTTGTTAACTTAAAGTGTGATGGTTAGCATTCAGCAGAAATCAGTTATTCACAAATGAGAGGCAAATGCAAACACATTTGAAAATAGTATGGTACATTTTCCTACTACTTTAAAAGTTGTGTTTTTCATTTTATGTTAAGGAAGATATTTAAGTGGCTTGAACATGTTATATATTATGGAGTATGTCTGCACTATAAGTTAAGGTGTACTGGTATCACCCAGGAATACTGTTTTCTACCTAGAATCACACCATGAGACAGTGAGCACACAGGAAATGTTATCAGAGATTTGATTTGTGTTGGTCTTGCTCTATTACCCTTGCACTCGCAGGAAAGGGGCAGCTTGTTTTTTGTAACACATGGTCATGGCCTCAAGGAGCTGTTAGGACATGTGCTCCTTTCTGTCTGTGTAAACTATAAGAAAAATGTGTCAGGCCGTCACAGTAATTATCACTTGCTCTACCACAGTACTAAATGTGCTTTCAAATTGCCAACGGAAATATCGCTTTCTGCCTAGAATCACACCATGACTCTGTGTGCACACAGGAATTGTTGTCAGCGTTCCAATTTGTGTTGCTGTTGTTCTGTAGAACTTGCACATTCAGGAAAGGGCCAGCTTGTTTTCTTCAAATGTGTTGGTTAGCACTCAGCAGAAATCAGTATCTCAAAAATGTGAGACAAATGCAAACACATTTGAAAATACCATGGTAGATTTTTCATCAATTCTTGCAATGGCTGGGGTGGTTCCTACATGTTGAAAAGTCTAATTAACCCTTACCACACATGTAGTCTTATACACATGTCTGCACTCTTCATGCAGTTGTGGAAGTCTCCATGCAGATCTCTCTTGCAGCTGACAATACACAGTTTCCAGAAACACACTCTTTGCACACACGCAGCAGCTTCTCGTACACTCCCATGTATAATAGTCAGCTGTGTGTGGTGTTTTAGATGGTAGTGTGTAACGCAAACAGATTCAATGTCACCAAGGCTCATTTCCTTTGCTCTAGTCTAATCACTCACCCTGTAACACATGGTCATGGTCTCAAGGAGCTGTTAGAACATGTGCTCCTTTCTGTCTGTGTAAACTATAAGAAAAATGTGTCAGGCTGTCACAGTAATTATCACTTGCTCTACCACAGTACTAAATGTGCTTTCAAATTGCCAAAGGAAATATCGCTTTCTGCCTAGAATCACACCATGACTCTGTGTGCACACAGGAATTGTTGTCAGCGTTCCAATTTGTGTTGCTGTTGTTATGTAAAACTTGCACATTCAGGAAAGGGCCAGCTTGTTTTCTTCAAATGTGTTGGTTAGCACTCAGCAGAAATCAGTATCTCAAAAATGTGAGACAAATGCAATCACATTTGAAAATACCATGGTAGATTTTTCATCAATTCTTGCAATGGCTGGGGTGGTTCCTACATGTTGAAAAGTCTAATTAACCCTTACCACACATGTAGTCTTATACACATGTCTGCACTCTTCATGCAGTTGTGGAAGTCTCCATGCAGATCTCTCTTGGAGCTGACAATACACAGTTTCCAGAAACACACTCTTTGCACACACGCAGCAGCTTCTCGTACACTCCCATGTATAATAGTCAGCTGTGTGTGGTGTTTTAGATAGTAGTGTGTAACGCAAACAGATTCAATGTCACCAAAGCTAATTTCCTTTGCTCTAGTCTAATCACTCACCCTGTAACACATGGTCATGGTCTCAAGGAACTGTTAGAACATGTGCTCCTTTCTCTCTGTGTAAACTATAAGAAAAATGTGTCAGGCTGTCACAGTAATTATCACTTGCTCTACCACAGTACTAAATGTGGTTTCAAATTGCCAAAGGAAATATCACTTTCTGCCTAGAATCACACCATGACTCTGTGTGCACACAGGAATTGTTGTCAGCGTTCCAATTTGTGTTGCTGTTGTTCTGTAAAACTTGCATATTCAGGAAAGGGCCAGCTTGTTTTCTTCAAATGTGTTGATTAGCACTCAGCAGAAATCAGTATCTCAAAAATGTGAGGCAAATGCAAACACATAGCAAACACATTCAACGTCATCAAGGCTCATTTCCTTTGCTATAGTCTAATCACTCACCCTGTAACACATGGTCATGGTGTCAAATAGCTGTAAGGACATGTGCTCTTTTCTACTTCTCTAAAATATAAGAAAAATGTGTCAGGCTGTCACAGTAATTATCATTTGCTCCTCAACAGAAGTACATGTGCTTTCAAATTGCCAATCAAATATCGTTTTCTTCCTAGAATCACACCATTAGTCTGTGTGCACACAGGAATTATTGTCAGAGATTTAATTCATGTTTCTCCTATTTTGTAAGACTTGGACTCGTAGGAAAGGAGCAGCTCATGTGATAGGATTTGAAAAGTTGAAAATTTTTTTTGAAATGAATGAAAATTACATAAAGGTATTTTTTGCAGGTATTGCTGAGCAACAGTGAAAAAATATAAAGATGCCTATAAAGTCAAGAAAAAGAAAAGAAAAACAACAACAACTATATTTGAAGACGACTGGTAAAAAAAAAATAGGAGGCGAAGCGTGTGTTGGAAAACAGAAAAAGTCTTCTGGTAAGCAAACTAAAGAATTTAAAAAAAATATCTTCCATAAAAAAAAAATGATCAAAAGATAAATTCAAACAGTGTTTCAAGTACAAAACTACAACAGAGTCGACAGCAAAAACAAAATGCTAATATAGACTCAGAAGTTAGGAAGAGTGACTTAACACGGAAAATAGATTTTAAAAACATTCGTCGAAAAATGTTTCAGAGAAGAGTGATGTTAAATTTGCTGAAGGGTGTGAAAAAATATAAGAAAAAAACCAAATTTTATAAGAAAAAGAAATTAATTGAAAGTATTGTTACCAAGGCATTAGAAATTAAAAAAAAACTATTCATTTTAATTTTGAACAGGATGCGTAGATTAGATAAATTAGTCAATGCAATGAAGTCACAAAGCAAAAGGAAAAGAGAAGTAAAAAAAAAAAACTTTTGTAAAGTGTTCTTAGGAGAATGGAAGCATAGTTCAAGTACTGAACCATTTTGTAATGAAGAGAGTTATCTTCAAAGTAATAGTTTGTTGCATGCAGTTGACACCAATGGTAGAGCATATGAAGTTAAGGATGGGTGTGTCATGGAAAAGGAGAAAATGATTCCAAGAAATGAGGAACAAGTGATGGCTGATGAGGTTATGGGGAGACATCCTAAAGCCCCAGTGTACACTTGGAATTGTAGTAGTATTTGTACTGTGCGTCAGGAATCTATTGATAAATTACGTGATTTTCTAAGAGAATATAGTAAAAAGAGTGTTAAACAGAAGATTAAGGTGCTTCAAAGACTAGATCCATGCAGAGTGAGAGAGAATACTGGTTTGCAAGGACATTCTCTGGCTTGTCTATCTAGGAAAGTGTGTCAAAGTGTTTTTCACCATTTTAGGATGCTGGCTGTTCATCATACTGAAATGAGAAAGTTTGTGAGAACATTGTATTTTGCTAAAAGTCCAGCAATAAAGATAAATGAGTTGAATAATGCTCTGTTCCGTGGATCTGTATCAGATGTAGTGAATGTTACTGATGAAATTCAGTTTTGTTACTTTGGTCCAGAGCAAGAAAGTGTAGAAAATGACACAGTGATTGATGAAAATGTGGAAGAGAATGTAGAACTCACTGTTAGTAAAAATTTTGAAGATGAAATGACAAAATGTATTATTATCTCTAATGAAAGACCAAATATTACTTGTATTTGTTGCCGGAGAAGCCATTATAAAATTCAAACAAGGAATGTTGATCTCTATAAAAAAAGTGAAAATGAAGATAATTATAAGTGGAAAGATTTTGCAACATATATATTTCTGGAAAATTGTTTTGATTTGGGTGAAGATCAGCGTATTTGTAAATACTGTTATAACAAGTTAGAAGAAAATAGAATGCCAGCTAGAGCTGTACATAATAATTTAGAATTGGTTGATATTCCTCCAGAACTTTCTGATTTAAATACGTATGAGTCTATAATCATTCAATGTGTCCATCCATTTCAGACCATAGTGCGTATGGAGCCAAAAACTGGTAAATTACCTCCTTCGGATTTACAAAGAGGTTTAAAAGGAAGAGTTGTCTATTTGCCATTGGATTTGAAAACAAATATGGAAACAATTGATGCAGATACTTTGGAAACTGAACAATTAGTTATTCTGGTTAATGGTGTACCTACAAAGAATAAGAAAATTTGGCAGGAGCTGGTGGATGTACGAAAAGTACAAAGAGCAAATTTGTATTTGAAAAAAAATAATAAATGGTATGAAGCCATTTATATGGATGAAGATGAAGAAGAAATACTAGAAGACACAGGAATACCAACTGGGCAACTTGAAAAAGTGGATAAGTCAAAAGAAGAAGAAATATATGAACATTTCAGCATACATCCTCTCCATTCTAAAGAAGTTATGGGAAACGCTATTGATCTGTTTCAGATGAAGAAAGCACAAGGAACTCCCGTGAGTGTATGGGAAGAGAGCTTGGGAGCTCGTTGTTTTCCACAGCTGTTTCCTACAGGAGAAGGAGGACGATATGATGAACGTCCAGTACAGATATCTGCTTCGGAGTATCGGACTACAAGATTATATGCAGAAGATCCTAGATTTCGTCAAAGTATTCCTTATTTGTTCCATCTTTTATTTGAAAGTGACTTGTCAGCACTATCTTATGCAGTAAATCACATTTTGAAAACTGGAGTACATCTACGTAATGTGACTGCAAAGGATTTTATGAACAAAGTGCAACAGCGAGATGATCATTTGGAATCTCAATTGATCAATTTGATGGCTTGTCAGCGTGGGACTAATGAATATTGGTACCGACGCCATGGAGAATTGAAGTGTATGTTACGGAATTTAGGAACTCCTACATGGTTCCTTACCCTAAGCTGTGCTGAGTATGCTTGGGATGATCTTCTGGATTTTCTTCGAGAGGCAAATTCAAATATTGAAAACATCCAATACAAGACAGCAGGAGAATTGTGCTCATTGGATCCGGTTAATGTTTGCAGATATTTCAATCATAGATTTGAGGCTATGATGTCCTTCATCTGCAATAAAAAAATCCACCTCTTGGAGAAGTTGTGGATTTCTTTTGGAGAAAAGAGTACCAAGCCAGAGGTGCTCCTCATATTCATATGCTGTTGTGGATCAAGGAGGCCCCAAAATTTGGAACAGATTCTGATGATGCAGTTTTAAGTTTCATCGAAGGATATGCAACATGTGCTATACCTAAAAGCACAGAAGAGAAAAATTTAAAAGAGCAAGTTTTACATTTCCAAAGTCATCGGTGTGGAAAATACTGTCGACGAAAGTACAAGAGTAAAGATAAATTCTACACAAAATGTCGATTTGGATTTCCACGACCTGTTCTTTCAAAAGGAAGAGTAAACAGTTTTATGTCAGCTGTGTGACATACTATTACAAGAAAATCACCTAAAAATACCTACAATCTAAGAAGAAAAGAAGAGTCAAAATATATAAATGACTACAAGCCAGTCATTTTATCCATGTGGAATGCTAACATGGATATACAGTATGTGGCTGACAATTCTATTGCTGTTGCTCGCTATGTCACATCTTACATCACTAAATCTGAGAAAACGGAATTGAAGGAAATGTGGGAAGAGATTTCTCACGAGAAGACTGTCAGTAAGAAGCCATACAGTTTCAGTTTAAAGATGTTATCGCATCGAGAAATTGGATCTTACGAATGCTCAGATAGGTTATCATCTGCAAGTCTGTACTCAAAATCCAGAAGAATAATTTGGGCAAGTTTAGGTCTTGCAGGAATGCGAAATCGGGTACTGAAATCTATTCGAGAAATTGAATATTTAGCAGAGTTTGAACCAGAAAGTACAGACATTTTAAGAACAAACATGTTGGACACATATTATCCACAAAGAAGTCATCACCTTGAGAACATGTGTCTCTATGAAGTGCTGCAGAACTTTATTTTTAAACGGAATGCCACAGAAGATATCAACAATGGAAAATATAAAGTCATTGGTGAGGAAGGATGTTTGTTGAAGCAAACAAAAGGAAGTTTGATAAATCACCGGAAGCTGAGTTGCGACACTCCTGATAAAAAGGAATTTTACTACTTGGCACTTTTGCAGCTGTTTAAACCATGGCGTTCAGAGGACGAACTACTTGGAGAATTTCAGAGCTATGAAGATTCCTTCAGTGCTAGCAAAGACAGCATAGAATGCAGTACTTTCACAACTTATGTTCAAATGTTAAATGAAGAAATTGAACAAGAAGCAACAATTGCAGCTGAAGTAGCTACAGACAGTTGTCAAGACAGTCAAAGTTCTGGGACATTCAGTCAAGATCCTCTAGGACAACCGATCGTCGAAAATGAAGCAGTAATAGCTATGAACGAAGTGGAAACAGCTATGAATCAAGCTCAGGAAGATTTAGTAGACTTACATATTTGGAGGAGCAACTGAATGAAGAACAAAAACAAATTTATGAAGAAGTCAGACAAAAAATTGATCACGGATTACTACATGAAAATAAAGAGTGCTCATGCACATCTTTTGAACCAATGAGAATGTATGTAAGTGGACAAGCAGGAACTGGAAAAAGTTTCTTAATTAATGTAATTAGAAGCTACCTACAGAAGAAAATGGAATCCATTTTGTCTTGTGTTGTTACTGTTCCAACTGGGTTAGCAGCGTATAACATCAAAGGAGTTACCTTACATCGTTTGCTAATGTTACCAGTAGAGCATGAGAACAAAATACAGTACCACAAACTAGCAGGAGAAGCATGCTTGGAAGTTTCAAGAGTATTGAAAAAAATGAAAGTTCTCATTATTGATGAGGTTAGCATGGTATCAAACTTAATGCTTGCCTTTGTGCATTTAAGAATGCAGCAAATTCTGAAGACAGACTTTGACGTGTTATTTGGAGGAAAACACGTCATAGTTTTTGGAGATCTTTTGCAACTTACTCCAGTTAAAGGACAACCGGTATTCCATACTCTTCACATGAAGACACGAAAAAGTCGTTAGGAAGTATAGGCAATGTAAATATTTGGACATATTTTGAGTATAAGGAACTCATTACCAATATGAGGCAAGCCAATGATGAGGACTATGCAAGTATTCTAAAAGATATAAGAATTGGACTACTCGCAGAAAAGCATTACAGAGTCGATTGCTATGTAATTTGTTTCCAACAGAACAAATAGTTCCAGAGAATATGTACAAGAAAATTGCGGGAAAAAATACTGTAATCTGCTTAATGCCAACACTACATGAATGCTCTGTATTCAATCAAGAACTTTTGAAATTGGAAAATGAAGAGATCATAAAACTGAAAGCTGTGGATAAAATAGAACATGAACGAATAACTATTATATTGACAGGCAAATTGGGTACTAAATTGGATTCTCTGGAGAAAAACATTTCAAAAACAGCTGGTTTGGAAAAGAATCTTTATGTGTGTATGAACTGTAGAGTAATTTTAAGACGCAATTTGGATGTAGAAAAAGGTTTAGTGAATGGAGCTATGGGAAGAGTTGTGGGTTTTGTTAATTCACCAGAAAAAAGTTGGAATTGAATGTTTAAAAATAAAATTTGATCAGATACAAGAGGTTAAAGACATTTGTCGTTATTCATTTCGTTTCTTGCTTTTGAAAGACTTATATGTACGTAGGAAGCAGTTTCCGTTTTCTCTAGCATATGCTGTAACTATTCACAAATCTCAAGGATTAACTGTTGATAGTGCTTTTGTAAACATTGGATCTACTGTGTTTAAAGAAGGTATGGCATATGTTGCTTTGTCACGCGTGAAAAAAATATCTGGGTTATTCATGATAGACTTTGATGACTCAAAAGTTAGTGCTGATGCAAACTGTGTAAAGGAGTATAATAGATTAAGAAGAAGCTATGCTCCTCATTTAGGTCAGTATCCTGTGTTTGAAAAACGTGTTGTTTGTCGGAAAAGGAGATTTGAGAATATCTGTAATGAGGTTGTACAGAAGAGAAAACAAAAAGATAGTGATGTGACTGCAAACAAAAAGAAAAAGGACAGTGTGGAAGAGGTTGTTGGTTGTCATTTTGAAAATAGCTCTGGTGTCAACTGCTACGCAAATGTAGTGCTGAATGTTGTATTTTATCTTGAAACTTTGCAAGGGCAGATAATCCTAAATCATGAAAAAAGATTCTGTTCTTTGCTGAGTCTCCTTTATGAGAAGCTGAGTAATGATAAAACTAAAATAGAAAGTGCTTCTGTTGTTAGAAATCCTTTAGATGTATGTTCTGGACGTACACAGTTTACACAAAATGTCCAGCAAGATGCACAGGAATTCTTGATGTATATCCTGATGGTACTAGAAGATGAAGGGGTAGAAGTAGAACATTTATTTGGTGTCTCTTATAAATGGGAACATTGTTGTGATAACTGTATGAACACAAGCAATACTAATGTTGATTCTGAAAGGTTCATATATTTACCATTACCAGAGAGTAAAACAGTGACTTTTAGTTAATTAGTTAAAGATGCTAATCACAACATGGAATGTTCTAAATGTAAATCTGAAATGTTGTCAACGTTATTTTTAAAGAAACATGGACAGCATGTAATTTTAATGGTACAACGTTGTAGAGCTGCTGGAACAAAATTGGAAACTTTACTAAAGAAGTTTGTTGGCAACCAAGTATCTATATCTGGAAAAACTTTTGTAGCAGTTGCAATAATTTTTCATGATGGTCCTTCTATAACTTCTGGTCATTACACAGTTTATCTTAAATGTGAAAAAGGATGGACACTGTGTAATGATTCTCAATTGATTTTCAAGCAACGTTTGCCTTATGATTTACCCAATTGTTACCTAATTTTTCTGAAACCCAAATTTTAAATACTAACATCATCATCGGAAGAAAGCATTATTAAAATTTAAAAGGCTTAAAATTGGATATTTCGCTCAAAACAGATTTTAAACTTACCATTTGGCCTCAAGGAAAGGTAAAACAAACATTTGTGGACTTCTTTGACAGATATTATTTTGGAAAATGTTCTTTTGTAACAAGGTTTACAGACGTTATTTCTTGAAAATTGTTATTGTTCTTAAAAGGTATTTTTGACATTTCTATTAAGGTATGTTTTAGTGAGGATACATTTGGGGCTTTTTTAAACAATCTTTCAGATTGTTTTTTTTTTTGCCCGCTGTTAAATGATGAATACAATTGATTTCACTATTTTCAGTGAAAATCAAAACATTCTGAAAACAGCAAAAAAAGGGCAAACAATTGCTTTGCTAAATATGAAAAAACATGTACTGTTTAATAAAGTGTATTGTTGAATATTAATACTTTTTTTCTTTTTTTCAGAACTAGAAAGAAAATTTAGAAGATGTAATTCAGTTATCTTTGCAATTAAATAAAAACATTTAATTCTAAATTATTTATTTTGATGGTCAGGTAAGTTTAACATATCTGTATGTGTCACTGGTTTCGTTTCATGCTTCCTTTTCTTCACCTCTCCTTACTCTACTTTTCTCATTTCTCTTCTCACTCTCTCTTCCTGCTTTACTACTCTTTTGTAACTCCCTCACTCCTTCTCTACTACTCCCCTACCTTTACTACCTCCATCACTAATTTTTCATCCATGTTTCTTTTTCTGTATGCATATGTCTTAGTCTTTTTAACTGCCTTACTCCTTCTCAGTTGTTTGCTCTCTGTGTCTGTATTTGTCACTCTTGGTTTGTCTGTTTTACCCTTAATTTCCTTAACATCTCTGGGGCACATTTACAAGCCACCTGCGCCACCACTACGTCAATTTTCTTGACGAACTAGTGGCGCAGGGTGCTTTTCCATATTTACAAGGAGAGGATAAGCCTCTTTGTGTGTCTTTTCCTCTCCTTGTAAATACAGGCAATTCTAATGCAGCACTAAAATGAGCTATTATCTTTTTTGGGTACCTATACATAAATACTGATACAGAGTTTAAAGTTTAATAGGAAGACTCTCTTCCCTTCATCTGTGAAATGTACACCATCTCTTTTATAATTACTTTGCCACTCCCCTCTCTTTGTCAGGGAGTCCCTGAAGGTTTACTAAAGGTGAAAAAAATGATTTTTTTTTTTTTTGAAAACCCATTGGGTGCGCCCTGACTGAGTGCGCGCACCCTAAAAAAAAAAAGAGAAATAGATTCTAAAAAACAAGTTTTTGTGTTTTGATTTTAGGTGGCTCTAAAAAGAGCCCTTGAGTTAATGTAGGGACAGAGGAAGAGAAAAACGAAAAAAAAATAAGAAAATTATGGCCTTTCGCAAGGATGCTCCTCAAATTTTCTTTGAATGAGATCAATACTGCTCTCACCCAAAGTAATAAGACTACCACAATCCATGCAGTGTGTACTCATCCTCCCAAAACAAGGACGAATATCCAAAGGTGTGGAAGAAGGTGAAGGCACCATTGCAGAAGAAGTGCTCGCCTGAGCTGCCGAAGATGTGCTCGGCTGAGCTGCTGCAGATGTCGTCGGCTGAGCATGTGGAGGGTTTGCTCCAGAAGCTCGACGAAAAGTCACTGGATGCATTGCCTCAACGTGCCTCATCATAGTATGAATACTAAAAGAGTACTTCATGTTAGCATTCCCACATGACAAGACGCGCTGACACAGTTTGCAGGTGACCTTTGGTGCATTCACCTTCTTTTGTCCCTCTGGAAAAGTGAAAAACTGCCATATGAAGGAGTCTTTCTGCTTCCTCTGCCTCTGTCTCTCAAGAGTGTCCTGTTCACTCTCAGAAGATGGCTGCTGCTCTGCTATTGTATCTCAAAAACAGATTAGCTCCTTCTCCTAGGGAATCAGAACTAACAATGAGGGGGGTGGGTGTGATTTTGGAAGAATCTGGAACTAAAAGTACTTTGCACCAATGAAAAGTGATGTTTCTTGATCACATGGCTTGCCATGAGGGGATTGGGTGTGGTGTTGAAACAATCTGAAACTGAAAGTAATATAAACCAATTAAAAGTGTTGTTTTATTATTCACATAACCCGAGGTGCACGCACTGAGCAAGCTCCGAGCGCGCACGGTGCAATTACGCATGCGCAAACGCGTACACGCGCATGCGCATACGTACTATGCGCGTACGTAACGCGCATACGCAGCACGCACGTATGCGTGAACGTCAGCGCGCGTACTCTACGCGTATACGGAAGTGTACCGCGTGGAGCACGTACGACGCACGCACGCATGCGTATGTACGCATGCGTACTGGGTGCGCGCTCCGAGCACACACTAAAACGTATGTATGTGTACGTAAATAACGTACGCCGGAATTCATGAAAAACGTACGCAAACGTACTAGGTGCGCGCTCTGAGCGCGCACCCTAAGAATTTATATATATAAAAAAAAGTGGACATAACTTAATAGAAGATATTAACTATGCTGTTCAACTTTATCCTAATAGAAAGTTAAAAAAAAAATGAGCCACACCAAATGAAAGGATACAGATAATATGTAAATGTATACATAGGGACATTTTTGAAAAATAAATATTTAAAAAATATAATTAAAAAATACAAAAATTAGCATTTAAAAAACCTTTGAAATTCAATGAAAAAACCATAGGTTTCACACACGTTATAGTTAGGAATTAGCATTTAAAAAACCTTGCAAATTCACTGAAAAAACCATAGGTTTCACACACGTTATAGTTAGGAATTAGCATTTAAAAAACCTTGCAAATTCACTGAAAAAAACAGAGGTTTCACACACGTTATAGTTAGCTGGTCATTTTACTCGCAAAAAACCAATGAAATTCCCCCGTTACAGTTCGTTCAGCTAACTATAACTCGCGCGCCCGCAATCCACTGCTGATGACGTCACATATTACATCACTCATGACATGGTCAGTGACATCACTCATGACATCACTCATGACATCTCAAATGACATCACTGACATCATCAGCAGTGGATTGAGGGCGCGCGAGTTATAGTTAGCTGAACTAACTATAACGGGGGAATTTCATTGGTTTTTTGCGAGTAAAATGACCAGCTAACTATAACGTGTGTGAAACCTCTGTTTTTTTCAGTGAATATATATATATATATATATATATATATATATATATATATATATATATATATATATATATATATATATATATATATATATATATATATATATATATATATATATATATATGGCTCCAAAAAGGATCGGGCTCTTTCGGGGTTTGAGTGTTCGTATCATTATTGCAGACCCGTTTCAGCCAATATGATTTCCTCAGTCCACAGGTATGAAAATGAAGCACTGAACAAGGAGGAGTAACTCTATTATTGGCTATAGGGACGGAGTAAGTAGACAAGAAAAAGAAAAAGTCCCTAACGTGGTATATGGATGAAGTGTTGCACTATAAACATGTACCATAACGGTGGGGTCTTTAACTACATCCAATTGTTTAGAAAAAACAGTAGTCACAAAACCAATAATAATTGAAACATATATCCCACAAGCATATAGTGATTTTCCGATGTCATGCTGGCGTATGGATTCACAAGAAACAATAATGCAGAAGACAAACGTTTCAAAATATACAAAATCGAGTTTTATTCATAATTTGTTAAAAACAATTAACAAACATTTAAAAACATCTTTGCCAATCATCAATATTTATAATACATTTAAATTGATGATTAAAAACAAGCAAACTACACAAAAGTCGACGCGGCATTTCGGTGAGATTAGGATCCTTTTTCAGGACAGAGTTTTCTATTAAAATCTCAGATAAATGCGTCCCATGTGTGATTCAGATGGGAAACATTCTGCCAATTGATTTATGGTTAAAATAAGGAATGTCCTTCTTATATGGTACTATTCCTTCATAAAATACGTTCGTAGGTGCCACCGATAGATTTGTAGCTAATTGATAGCGTCCATTAAAAAACCAGTAACCTTTCATCAAAAAACAGGTGATCCGTGATTAGGCCTCCATTTGTTGACTTTTCGATGTACGCCCTTTAGGCGAGTTTTTACTGGGTTTGTTTTGCTTTCTTGATAGTGCAACTCAAAAGGATAAAAATTTGATAAAGATATTCCGCCCTCTCTGCAACCTACGAACAGCTTCCGGGTCAGGATACCTTTGCACTGAGGAAAGCATATTGGCTGAAACGCATCTGAAATAAAGATACGAACATTCAAACCCCGTCAGTGCCCCGCATCTTTTGAAGCCTCATATTCTACAAGTGAATCCTACCCTCACGCTAGCGGGGGCACCCGCCTTTGAGTTCGGCAGCTACCGGTGGGTTTGGAGCTGTTATATTTTATGTGTTTCGCTGCCAGAAACGTTGCTGACAGGACTACCCTGTTGACCAAGGTGGTCGTGAATTATACAAATTCAAGGCAAACAGTAATTTTACGGATGCCTGCGGACGAACCTGGAAGTAAAATCCAGCAGCTGGTGACGGGTGTGGAGGCGCACAGCGATCGGCACATGAACAGTGATCAAAGTAAGCTCCTGTGTGGCAAGAGATACTAAGGTGAATGGGACATAAACGGCAATCCATGAGAAGTGAAGAAAGTTAACAGTGCTTATCCATTCAGGGAAGAGCATGGATTAACGTATTGAGGCATAGATGGATGTTGGGCAGTAAGCACTGATATCTGGACGCACTGACATGGCGGCCAGAGTCCAGTAACATTCCAGAAGTCATCTTTCGATTTGCCATCGAGGGGAAACTACCAATGAAAACCAGGTAGTGACTGTTAAAAGGAACTGAGATGCTGTGTGCTACATTTTTGTACCTTTGCACTGAGGAAAGCATATTGGCTGAAATGCGTCTGAAATAAAGATAGGAAGATTCAAATCCCGTTAATTAACCAAAGTATATCTTTTATGCCTATTACACCCTTTTTTATGTTTACTACACTGTTTACTATATTATGCACTTTATACATAGAGCTCACTGTCGTGATCAAGGCTGCCGTTGAAATGCGTTGACAGGTTGTCACTCACAAAATGCCACAATAAATATCCGTTGAATTACTTGCCGAGGGGTTCGACCGTATCCTTTGGTATCTTTCTTGGATACAATTTTGCATATATATATAGTCGCCAGTAGGTAGTTATAGTTAGGACCTATTTTCCATAGGAAATCTGCAACATTCTATTTGGAATAACGTTGGCACCGATTGATGAATTTCGCGAAGTTTTCCAAACTTTTGGCCAGCTCCGGTCCGCTCCTATCCTAAAAATTTCACGGTGATTCGTCAGGCGGGGGCCGAGAAAAACGAGGGGTCCCAAAATGCGTTTTCCCCATGCATTTTCCCATAGGACCTGTTGACGCAGCCACTGCCCGAACTGCTGAACGGAATTACACCAAATTTGGCAAAGAGGTAGTCCTCAGTTCAGACTTGTGCCTTTTGCTTAAATGGTGTAAATCCGTTCAGAAGTTCCTGAGAAAATTAGAGTTAAAAAGATAGATATATCTGGGCGGAGCCTAACCACACATCTCATCGTGAGATCTGATTGGCTGTCAGTACTTCATCCAAGAAGTGTTGGCAGCCATCTTGGGACCAATATACATGATAGCACCTCATTAAAAAGCATTGCAGTTAATAGAAGGTTTTAAAACTTTAGTTACATTATAAATCATTTGTTGATGGTATCATACTCATTTTAGGAATTGTGGTGTGTTCTAAGGTGATTTTACCATGTGAAAAAGCCTTCTGCTGTGATATCATGAATCATGTTTGAGAGAAAACTATTTTCTCATGCTTTTCCCACAGAGGTTTGGAAGGCGATCTATAAACTAAACTGAGAGCATATTTTCTGTAAATTCACATTATCATTCTCAGTCATGTGAGAATGAAGTCTGACATTCTCAGTAAAACATGTACATCCAACAAGGGCAGAGACTGCCAGTTGATTCCTTTGTGTTCTACTGCAGCTTACCAGAGTGTTCTAAAGAACAACTAGAGCACTAAAAGTCCTACTTATGACAAACGTATTGCACACCTGAAGCCATCTTGATTGGAATAAAGTGGTAACTCTTAAAACATTTAATTTAAAAAGGAACAAAATGAGGGGGTTCATTTTGCAATAGAAAGTATGATTAGTGCTGCAGAAAGAAAAATGAGGGCACATTTTGAGTGACTTCTCAAATCCTCTTCTATTTCATTAAAAAATTCTGACATGCAGAC
The DNA here is from genome assembly GCF_964204655.1 of Triturus cristatus. Lineage (NCBI taxonomy): Eukaryota > Metazoa > Chordata > Amphibia > Caudata > Salamandridae > Triturus > Triturus cristatus. The sequence goes on along the minus strand of NC_140584.1, from coordinate 477,985,500 downwards.
TGAAACATGCACTTTCAATACCAGCAGAATACTTCCCTGGTGAGCAGTAGCTTTACTACAGTGATCTAATATGCAACTAGGGTGCTAACATTCTGAATTTATGGCAAATGTGTGACACATCTGAATGCCTTCTTGATGGAACCAAAGTAAAAAACAGAAAGTATTTCCTACTGAGGAGACTGCAGTAAATGAGGAAATTAGGAAACTTCATAACAAATAAATCTCCCAAGATGGCCACCAGAGACAAAAGAGCCCAAATGTAGCCCAAATATCACCCAGATTTAGCCCAAGTATAGCCCAATGACATTATGTCCCAGAGTGTTCTTAAGAATAACTAGAGCGCTTACTGTCTTACTCATGACAAAAGTATGGCACACCTGAAGCCATCTTGATTGGAATAAACTGGTAACACTTAAAACATTTAATTTAAAAAGGAACACAATGAGGGGGTTCATTTTTCCATAGAAATTATGATTAGTGCTGAATAAAGAAAAATTAGGGCACATTTTGAGTGACTTCTCAAATCCTCTCCTATTTCATTAAAAAATTCTGATATGCAGACTGAAACATGCACTTTTAATACCAGCAGCAGACTTCCGTGGTGAGCAGTAGCTTTACTACAGTGATCTAATGAGCAACTAGAGTGCTAACATTCAGAATTTATGGCAAATGTGTGACATATCTGAATACCTTCTTGATGGAATCAAAGTAATAAACTGAAAGCATTTCCTACTGAGGAGACTGCAGTAAATGAGGAAATTAGGAAACTTCATAACAAATAAATCTCCCAAGATGGCCACCAGAGAAAAAAGAACCCAAATGCAGCACAAATATCACCCAGATGTAGCCCACATGTAGCCCAATGACAGAAATGTGCAAAACATTTATTTTTTGTGTATTTGCAGTTTTATATAGTGCAGACTTGTCAGGTATTGGAGTGCTTTACATGAGCATTGGTTACATCACACAAGATCAAATTCATTTTGGTTGTAGACATGGGGATATTAAGTGATTTGACCAGAATCACAGAATGTTGAGCTGACTCCAACCTAGTTCCCTTGTTGCAAAGTCTGCAGCTCTGGAAGTAACACCACATCCTTTCCCCTAAGTGCAACATTTAATCAAGTGGTCAACTGGATAAAAAAATATAAAGATTACAAATAATTTAAAAGTTCTTTCTCGCTATTTGAAAACTCAGAAAATATGTCCTCATTTTAGTTTTTTAGAGCACTAACCATAGGTTTGATGCAAATAAGACCCTCTCATATATGTAATTTCTAAAGGAAATGCTCTAGGTATTACAATTTTGATTACATCAAGATGATGTCAGGCGTTCCACACTTTTGTAATAAATATAGAATGTTAGCAATCTAGTTGTTCATTGGGATACTGTTGAGAGGCAGAGGCCAGGGGCACAGACTCTGAAAATTGAAGGCAGGTAGGAGAGTGCAGAGGCAACAATTTGACCACACTGGGTAGGCAGGAAGGGAAGTGGCAGCACAACAGACTATGGAGGGCAGTGGAAAGGGGGGCAGGGGCAACAAACCAACAATACAGGACTGGCAAGAGAGGCTGTGGCAATATAATAGACCATTGTGGGCAGAAGGAAGAGGCAGTGGTAGTACAACCATACATGCCAACAGACCCGTTTCAGCCAGGAAACGTCCAATGTTTTTATGCTCAAATGGGCTTTATTTGATCTGTCTCCTGTCTACAATCTCCTCTTTTTCAATGTAACTCAAAGGGGAAAATCAATACCCCAGTTTTTTTTTCAAAATCTCCCTCTTACCAAGTTCAAAATGTTCACAAGTATGGTACATTGGATCATGGTAGGCAGGAGGAATTGGGGTAGGGACATGGACTCGGATAACAGAGGACAGGAGGGACTTGAAGAGGTGCAGCAAACTGACCCTACAGGGCAGGCATCAGGGTTTGCAGCAGCACAATACACCACACAGCGCATGCGGGACGGGAGTGCAGCACAACAATCCATAGAAAGCATAGGGAGGGGACAGGACCATGCACATGGACAACAGAGAACAGAGGGGAAAGAGGCAATGGTAGCTAGCTGACCATAATGGACAGACAGAAGAGAAAGCTGCAGCATAACAGACCATATGGGCAGGAGGGACGGATCAGGGGCATTACAATGGAACAGACAAGCCAGGAGGGAGGAAATAGGGGTCTGCACATTGAAACAGAGGGCTGGGGCAAGGGGGCAGGGCAGGAGCATCAAGATGACCATGGAGGTCAGGCAGGATGGGCACTAGAAACAAGACACTCAATGGAGAGCAACAGTGAGACTATGATGGCATACACACAGACCATTGGGGGAAGGTGGGAGGGGGTCAGGGGCAGCTAGCTGACCAGACAGGGATGGTGGGAGGGGCCATGGCAGCACAGAAGAGCATGCATGGCAAGCGGGAGGGTCAGTGGCAGCACAATGGCTATGATGGGCAAGAAGGAGGGTGCAGGGGCATGCACAAAGGACCATGGAGGATAGAAGAGAGGGTCAGGACCTGGGCACAGACAAGAGAGTTCAGGGGAAGGGGCCTCACAACAGACCGCGTGGGGCAGGCAGGAGGAGCAGCTGCAGCACAACAGACCAGGTAGGGCAGAAGGATGTGGCAGTAAAATGGACCATGGAGGACAGGTGGAAGGGGATAGGGGCATGGCATGTGGACAGGCAGGGTGGAGGTGGCAGGGACAGGTTGCAGTCATCTGACAATGCTAGGCAGGTGGGAGGGGAGTGGCAGCTCAACAGAACACTCAGAGTAGATAGGAGTGGCAGGTCCATGGAACATGGTGGGCAAAAAGGATGGAGCAGGGGCATGCACAAAGACATCGGAGGGCAGGGGGAAGGAGAATAGGGGCAGCAAGCTAAGCACAGAGGCTAAGCAGGAGGTCAATGATGGCCTTAGAATTGGGCAATGGAGGGCAGGAGGAGTGGACTGGTACATCATGCTAAATGGAGGGCAGTGGCAGCACATCAGACCATGCATGGCAGGAGGGAGGAGGCTAGTCCATGGATTCAGACAACAGAGGATAGGGAGGAGGTGGATGGGGCAGCAAGCTAACTGTTCAGAGAAGGTGGGTATTAGGAACGTTATTGTTTTTAAAATGTGCGAACTACTTAAAATATGAACAAGTATGCAGCATAATCTCACTTTTATTCAGGAAGAAGAGGACGTTTGTGACTGTGACTCCGGGCTCACTTGGCAGAAACACCCCCTGATCCTCCACCCCCATCGCAAAATGTAATGCCTGTGAAAAGGGTAGGTGGACGCAGTGTTATATAGAACATAGTTCTGAGAGCACGATTGAAAATGAAAACTAGATATAGTATATGGTATAAACTATGCAACAAAAAGTGTGATATAAGGTGAACCGGGGCGTGAAATATAATATGCAATACATTGTGCGCAATGACAGATTCATTGGAGAGCGCGAGATAGCACAGGCACTAGCGCGTGCTATGCGATATGCGCCTTGGAGTGTAATATGCACAGGACAGTGTTGTGTAACCTAACTAGTCTCTAAAGTTGTAATATAAAATATGTGCTGGGGAGTGTAACGTTGCATATGCACTGTGACAAAGATATGGATCCCAGATTGTAATATGTATGGCATAGCGCTGTGCGTTATAACATAGGCATCGAGGAAGGCACGTTAGATGGGGCAATATAACCCGTGCGAAGGCAAGTAGGGCATGACATATTCACGGGGTGGTGTTACAGTGCACATGGGCTAGAGAGTGTCATAGCATACGCACTAGCTGGTGGAATACAACACAGAGGTGTGTGGCACTCGGCGGGCACTGGCTCAGCCAGGAGCACGCTGTGACTCTCAAGTGAGGTTCGTCTCCTTTCTAGAGAGTAAAATAAAAAGTATTACACATCCAGTGGTGGATGTGTGTTTTATTAAGTGTGAGGGGGTTTCTTGCATAGTTTGGTCGAATTTTTGTCGAATCCCCTTTGAATGGCTTGGTGTGCGTGTGTATTAAATGTGCCCATCAAAAACTACACATGTTTGTATAAATAAACGACAAGGGTGTCTACTTGGAGAGTACCCACCGGTGGGGGCGCTGGGATTAGGCACGGTAGGGCGTCAGACACGTCGGAGCTTCAATAGCGTTGTAAATACATTCCACGTGGATTCATTGTATGCATAGTCGCCTTTTAATGAATATCACGCAAATCGTCATGGTGATAGGTACATACGGTTTGTCCAGCATGTCCTAGGTGTTTCTATAAATATATATTTTTTTAAAACTAATAAAAAACAAAGGCCGGCCCCGGGGGATGGGGTCCCCGGGGCCATAAGTGGCCTGAGGAGGGGGGCAACGCAGCCCCCCTCCTAAAGAATTTTAAAAAAAAGTCTGTGACCCGGGAGTTGGGGTCCCCGGGGCCGATTAAGGCCTTGGGAGGGGGGCCACGCGGCCCCCTTCCAAATTAATTGTTTTCAACAAAAAAGATTAGGGTGCAGGCCCTGTGGGATGGGGTCCCCAGGGCCAATAAATTAGAAAAAGAAGGGGGGCACACAGCCCTCCTTCTTAAAAAACATAAAATAAATAAAAGACAGGCATCGCGCCGGAGGCCACACCCCCTCCTTGCAGCACTCTGCAAACGCGCCCCCTGGCCAGTAGTAAGTTGGGGAATTAATTCCCCTTCAATACTGAGGGTCCCTGAGGGCCAACTAGCCCAACAGGTATCTCCAGTATGCGCCAGGGAGCTGCGTTGCAGACAGGTGTTCTGAGGCCACGCCCCTTTTTACAACTCTATGCAACGCAGCTCTGTGGCGCTTACTGCAGGTACCTAGTGGCCTAGTTTGACCCTAAGGACCCTTAGGATTCAAGGGGACTTAATCTCTCAACTTAGAACGGCCACAGGGCGCGTTTACACAGTGGTGAAGGGAGGGGACGGGGCCTGAGGTGACGAGTGCAAACATGCCCTGTGGCGCGTTTTCAGTTGGGGAAATAATTCCCTTTCAATCCTGAGGGACCCTGGGAGCCAACTAGCCCACCACGTGCTTCCAGTAAGCGCCACTGCTCTGCGTTGCAGAGAGGTGGTGCCGGCCGTGCCCCTTTTTACACTCTCTGCAATGGCGCTTACTGGACGTACCTAGTGGCCTATTTTGCCCCTAGGAACCCTCAGGATTCAAGGGGACTTAATCTCCCAACTTAAAACGGCCACACGGCGTGTTTACACGGTGGGGAAGGGAGGGGACGGGGCCTGAGGTGACGTGTGCAAACATGCCTTATGGCACGTTTTAAGTTGGGGAAATAGTTCCCCTTCAATCCTGAGGGCCCCTGGGGGCTAACTAGCCCACCAGGTGCTTCCAGTAAGCGCCACTGAGCTGCGTTGCAGACAGGTGGTCCAGGCCGTGCCACTTTTTACACCTCTCTGCAACGCAGCTCTGTGGCGCTTACTCGAGGTACCTAGTGGGCTAGTTGATCCATAGGGACCCTCAGTATTCAAATGAACTTAATCTCCCAACTAAAAACGGCCACAGGGCGTGTTTACACAGTAGTGAAGTGAGGGGACGGAGCCTGAGTTAACCTGTGCAAACACGCCCTGTGGCGCATTTTAAGTTGGGGAAATAATTCCCTTTCTATCTTGAGAGACCCTGGGGGCCAACTAGCCCACCAGGTGCTTCCAGTAAGCGCCACTGCGCTGCGTTGCAGAGAGGTGGTCTAGGCCGTGCCCCTTTTTACATCTCTCTGCAACACAGCTCTGTGGCGCTTACTGGAGGTATCTAGTGGTCTAGTTGGACCCTAGGGACCCTCAGGATTCAAGGGGACTTAATCTCCCAACTTAAAACGGCCACAAGGCGTGTTTACACAGTGGGGAAGGGAGGGGACGGGGCCTGAGGTGGCGTGTGCAAACACGCCCTGTGGCGTGTTTTAAGAGGTAGTTTTAATACCCCTGCCCTATTATATACTAGGGGCTTACAGAGGAGGTCATGCTAATCACAGTGGGACACCAACGCACAGTGTTCCCTAGTGTATGTAGGTGTTTTCACTGTATTCTGAGTGTCTTTTAACATAGCACTGGCTCTAGGACTGGTTAGTCAGATTCAGTTACCACCAGTATACGTCTGAAGAAGTTGAGGGTACAGGATGATTTTGCAACAAGGCTTCTTTCTGCCCTTCTTTTTGTTCTTTCTGCACGTTATCCTTCTTCCTGCACTTTTCTCCGTCTTTGAGTACTTCTGTTGCTTCTTTCTGCATTTCTTTTTTTTCTTTTTGTGCATTTTTTCTTCTTTCTTCACTTGTCCTATCTCTGTAGGCATAGTTAGAAATTAGCGTTTAAAAAACCTTTGAAATTCCCTGAAATAACCATAGGTTTCAGGCACGTTATAGTTAGGAATTAGCATTTAAAAAACCTTAGAAATTCACTGAAAAAACCATAGGTTTCAGGGGCGTTACAGTTAGCTGGACTTTTCACTCATACAAAACCATTGAAATTCCCCCGTTATAGTTAGTTCAGCTAACTATAACTTGCGCGTCCGCAATGCACTGCTGATGACGTCACATATTACATCACTCATGACATGGTCAGTGATATCACTCATGACATCACTGATGACATCTCAAATGACATTACTGATGACATCACTGATGACATCATACATGTGATAGAGTGGCAGACCTCCTCTCACCCTAATATAACCTTTGATACACACATTCAAAAATAGAAACTAAAATTTTCAAAACAATGGACATACCAATACAAGTTACAACAACCTATTCAGTAATTCTAAGATCTACATACACATCCACTCATTCACCAACAGTCCTATACAGTCACTCATACATGTACTCACTCATCATATGTACTCATACACCTATACATCCTGTTACACAACGCCATTCATCCATAGAGTTACTCACACACATAGTCACTCATGCTAATAAAGAATTAAACATCCATTTACTTGCATATACAGTTATACACACACCACCACACTTACTTCTACAGAAACGTACACATACTTAGTCTTTTAAACAATCACTTATAGAAACACATACTTATTCATACAGGAACTCTTTCAATCTCTCACTCTCACATATACTCACTTATATACACCAATAGTCACATATACTAGTTTAAAACATATGTAGTTACTCATAAAGACACTATTGAGACACTCATTCACTCACTAACACACCCATGCACACACTCATCCACCCATACAGTCCTGCAAACATGCTGTCTTCAACACATACAAACAGTGAGTCACTCATTCATGCACTTATGCACTATGTAATACCCCCACCAAACCATACAGACACTCAGACACTCATACTGATACTCAAAAAACCAACTAATAACCTATATAGACACTCATGTAGCTACTCACCAACCCATGCAGCCACTTATACACAAAGTGAGAGACTGATACAGATATTTACATATTTAAACATTAATCACTAAGCCATGTATTCACTAAGATACACTTAATCAGTCAGTTATACAAGCAATTTTTCAAAAACAAATCATCCATTTAGACACTTATATACCCATTTATTCTTCCATCGACCTTGAGATATATATGTATAAAACATATTTAATTTTCAGAAAAAAACACATTCACTGGATGATGTCATCAGTGATGTCATTTGAGATGTCATCAGAGATGTCATGAGTGATGTCACTGACCATGTCATGAGTGATGTAATATGTGACGTCATCAGCAGTGCATTGCGGGCGTGTGAGTTATACTTAGCTGAACTAACTATAACGGGGGAATTTCAATGGTTTTGTACGAGTGAAAAGTCCAGCTAACTATAACGCTCCTGAAACCTAAGGTTTTTTCAGTGAATTTCTAAGGTTTTTTAAATGCTAATTACTAACTATAACGTGCCTGAAACCTATGGTTTTTCAGTGAATATATATATATATATATATATATATAACTATCACTTTCAGAAGAGCACCATCAACTAGTGATTTCCTAGTTAGCAGCAGCCCAGAAATAAGATCAGGAACCAATTGGCTGACGAAACGCAAGGGCTTTTCCAAATGTTCCACATGCAAGGCATGTCGACACGCTATAAACAAAACATCTTTCACAACACCTTTTGAGGAGAAACCTAATACAATCACTAAGAATATGACATGCAAAACAGAATTTGCAATTTACGTGCTGGAGTGCTCTTGTGGACTGCAGTATGTGGGAAGCACAAAACTGCAGGTCCACAAGAGAATTCTCCAGCACTTACGGGCCATCACCAATTTGGACATATCATTTCCGGTGGCCCGTCAATTTAGGGAATTTCATGAAAGCAACACACAATTCCTTAAATATTTTGTCATTGATTGTGTCCCTGCTCTCAGAAGGGGTGGGGATCGGGAGGCTCTCCTCCAGAAATTAGAGACCAAATACATCCTTGAATTGGACAGTAAAAGCCCACACGGGCTGAACACCACAGAAGATCTATACATGAGGCTTTAGGGAGTTCATGACTAACTGGGGAACCAGTACTCCTTAACCAACATCAATGATACAGACCTGTCCAACAAAGGCCCTCACAACATGACCTCCGATACTCACACAAATATATATTTTTTAAATACCCATTTTTTCCTCTCTTCTCTTTTCCCCTAAACCCTTTTTCCTTTTTTTCCCCCCAATTTTATAAATATTAAATTTATAGATTGATTCTTAGAACAAACATTCTTGTTTTAGTCCGGGTTTTACACAGGTGATATTATGTCACAATTTTGCACTTTATTTGCCAATTTTGCACAGACAGAAAACCATGCTGCTAAACCTGATAAATATACCTATGCAAATGTTAATAATGTTTAGATATTATATTTTAAACACGTTTTTAACATATGTATAAATCTCTGATTTTATAAGTGCTGGTTATTTATTGTATTCATACGTAAACAATTGCACATTAGGATATGTGAGCCTACAGCCCAAAAATCACGAGATATGAGATAACCGTTGCGAATGTATTTTACATTTACATCATGTATCAACGGAAGAAAGAGACATAAAAATGTTGTGGCATGGTAGTATTTCGTCTATGCCTATGGCAATTATCTATGCACTGGCACTTTAAAAATGGGACAAACGCAGGGGGCACGTCATGTGATCAAGGGCTGCAAAGCCCGAAACGCGTCATGGCGGCATAGCGCACGAATACAAAAAATAAATAATATTTGGTACAATTAAGTGGAGTCCGTTCCCTTCTTGATCCGGATTACAGAGGATTGTCAAAAGAAAGGTTTACTGCAATATATATATATATATATATATATATATATATATATATTCACAGTCAACTCGCAAAAAATCTCCTTCTGGTGCGAGAAAAGAGCCACACGAATCCAGTTTCCTGAAATCCTTGTTTATTTCACAGGGCAAAGACGCGTTTCGAGCAAACAAGCTCTTGGTCACATGACCTTAGGTTCAAAGTTCAGTCATTTTATAGAGCCTCAAAAGACATAAACAAAAGACTTTCACACGAAAGAATTATAACATGTCATTATTTCACAAAAATAAGCTTGTTTTTAACGCATAGATCAAAATCATTTCACAATTCATTCCTTACATTTCTTTATACATATACCAAACGAACAAGTCGTAGTTTTATAAGGCAAAGAAAATGTGTGTACCCAAAGTATAAACATACTCAAAAAAGAGAGATTATGGTATAGTACCATTATTGTCTCCATAACTAGTCTCTAAATCCTCTGCTAGTATCAATCTTGGAGTGCACTTAATTTCAATTGCATATTAAAGTGGCCTATATAAACCAAAGAGAGAAGGAGAAGGTGGTAAGGACAACCCTCTGAATCTCCGTGCTCGTATCATTTATCAATAACCGTGTTGCATGTTGGTTTCATGGATCTGTTCTAAGAGGGAGAGACAAAAATAGAGACATAAGGTAAAAAATATAGGGTACAGATCAAATAATTCAGTTCTCTATCATTGGTTCTGCATGTTGATACTGTGACAATAATCACCATCAATAAAAAGAAAAAGTTTTACTATAGTTAATTTATACATGGTTTCAATCACTATGCATACAAGCCACATCAAGACTAAACTCAAAAAATCAGAAGGAAAAAACTGGAGTTCCTAAAGGCAGAAAGGAAAGTATATATATATAATTTTCAAACAAAGCACCCTCGATTCGAGTCGCACTCGATGGCAGATCAATTCAGCAATTCAGCACTCTTTTCGGATTTAATCTCCTCGCCTAACGTGTTTCGGAGCGGCATGCTCCTTGATCACAGGCACACAAATGTAAACCCAGACATTTTCGGAAGGCACCTATTAGCACGCTTTTATTCCTGCCCTCCAGTGGGCTCCAGGTAAGTTTCAACAGTTTGCAGCATGCTGGGAAATGCAGTTCGTAATTATTTACTTAGTAGTCTTCGGTGCTTTCCGCATATTAATTACCTGTAGTAGGCTCCGTGTTTCCATATAATTTTCAGTTTATATTAAGCCCTTCAGTGGACCTCCTACATCAAAAGCGCTCCAGTGTTCTGCCATCCCTCAGGAGACTCAGGCAATTCCATGCCTCCGCGGCCCCCTCATTTGGGGTGGTGCGTCTCACGGCTGGACCGCCGCAAATTATTTTTCAAACAAAGCACCCTCGATTCGAGTCGCACTCGATGACAGATCAATTTAGCAATTCAGCACTCTTGTCGGATTTAATCTCCTCGCCTAACGCATTTCGGAGCGGCATGCTCCTTGATCACAGGCACACAAGTGGAAACAGACATTTTCGGAAGGCACCTATTAGCACGCTTTTTGTTTCTGCCCTCCAGTGGGCTCCAGGTGAGTTTCAACGATTTGCAGCATTCTGGGAACTGCAGTTCGCAATTATTTACTTAGTAGTCTTCGGTGCTTTCCGCATATTAACTACCTATAGTAGGCTCCGTGTTTCCATATAATTTTCAGTTTATATTAAGCCCTTCAGTGGGCCTCCTACATCAAAAGCGCTCCAGTGTTCTTCTATCTGCCATCCCTCAGAAGACTCAGGCAACTCCATGCCTCCACAGCCCTCTCATTCAGGGTGGTACGTCTCACGGCTGGACCGCCGCAAATTATTTCAAATAGCAAATTAGGCATTAACATAATGGTGGCATTAATTAATCGATAACGTTTTTGAAAATTGATGATTTGAAAAATTAGTGACATTTTGACTAATTTGGTTTGTTCTGATTATTATTATATTCTAAACAAAATGAACTTGGCAATGTGAATGTTACACTGCAATGGGTTTTTACAGCAAATCAGTATATTGTAACTAGGCTAAAATGGTTGCTTCAGCAACATGAGTTTGTATAATACATTGGAAAGTCCCTTGCATATATATGCAAGATGCAAGAATAATGCAATCCTCAAAGCAAGTAATCAGGCAGTTCGTAATGCTAGAATAATGTAATCCTCAATGCACGTAATCAGGCAGTTCCTAATGCAAGAATAATGTAATCCTCAATGCACGTAATCAGGCAGTTCGTAATGCAAGTATAACGCACTCCTTAATGCAAGTAGTAAGGCAGTTCGTAACGGAGAATAATTCATTCCTCAATGCAAGTAATCAGGCCATTCGTAATGCAGGAAAAATACAATCCTCAATGCAAGTAATAAGGCGGTTCGTAATGCAGGAATAATACCAGGCCAATCGACGTAATTAGCGCGGGCGCCACTAGGCCCCAGCCACAGACAACAGTCCTGAACTTCCGAGGGTGGCCCCGGTCCTCGAGGACTCAGCGCGTCTAAAGCGATGCAGCGGTAGAGACGGGAGCACTCCGGTACTCCTCCTGCACCTTCCAGGGCCACTCACGCTTGCGACTCCCGACCGGAGTCCAGGCCTTACCTGGGGGATGCGCTGCCTTGCTCTCTCTCTCTCCCAGTTCGTCAGACATCCTGCTGGCCGCTTCCAATGTCGACGCAACTCCGATGCAGGCGACGCTGTAACCGGACAGGTTAAGGTGCTGCCTTTTCCGTTGCTGACGATCTTGGGCAGATTCCTCTTGCCAACAACGATCACAATTACCTCACAACTTCCTTAGCTTTATGAAATCCTTCAGCACGTTGCGGCTCGGGCTGGCTGCGGTGACCTTGATCCGCAGCCTCCGTTACGATGACGGTTCGGGCCACAACAGATACACAGCAGCGTGGACGATGAATCCCGCTGAGGGGGCACTGCAGTCAAGGGGCACTTTCCAACTAGCACCATGGAATACCATGGCAGTCTCAGGCTGTACACGCACATGCACAAAACGTCACTGAGACTCGGTTGGGTTTCAGGCCACACTGTCCAGGGGCAATGCTACCGAAGGTCTCAGGCTGCAAAAAGCACACGCACACAGCGCCGCTGAGACACACTTGGAAACTTTGATGTTCCTGAGTTTCAACAACAGGGAGCTAGCTCTCCTCTGGCCTTTGGGGACAAGTTACTTTGGGACACAGCACACAGCAAAGTCCTTTTAAGCAGGGGGACACAGCACACAACAAAGTCCCTAAGCCTCTCCTTAGTTAACCCATTGACCGCGGCGTAAAATCCGCCATTGTGCGGGTGATTGATTGCGCGGGTGGGGCCGCATCGGCCAATGGACGTACACAGCACTACGGAGGTAGTGCTCGCGACGGACGTTGGCCAATGGGCGCATAGAAAGGGTTAAATCAGCAAACTGCAGGCCAGCCCCAGAACACACAGCAAGGGTCAGTCCTTCTCTTCAGTCTCTTCAGCTATTCTTCCTTGGCAGAGGTTCCTCTTGATCACGATGTAGTTTCAATCCTTTTCAGTCTTGATGAGTCCAACGTTCCAGGGCTTCAGCTCTCATAGTTATACCCAGAAATGTCTTTGAAGTCTTTGGGCTCAGGGGGCACTGACCCCTCTCTAAATCAGTTCTGGGTGTCTTCCAGCCATTGGCACCTTCTTACTTTGACAGTGGGGGTCTGGTTCCTCAAACACTCAGTAGGAGTCATTGTTTTATGGCGGCAGCCCAGGCCTCTTTACCTCCAGGGGCTACTCCTCTCCCCCTACACTCCAGATGCAGGTCAGCCTGTTGCTGTCTCACCTACCCCTCCCCTGGGTCAAGACACTTCCCAGATCCTATCACATTCAAATCCAGACAGTTAATCCACAACTAGGCAGAGACAAACAGAATGGTTAGAACAAGATAACCAGCCACTTCTAAAAGTGTGGTTTCTAAAAACACAATTCAAAAACCACCTTCACAAAAGGATGTGTTATTAAATTGTGAGCTCAGGCACACTAAACTTCGCCTCTCCATCTTAATCCTATGGGAAGATGGGCTCGAAACATAGTACACAGCTTTACCCATTCTGTCCTACAGGCAAGATGGCCTTGCAACAGTGAAAAACGAAATAGAGAGTATTTCACTGTTAGGACATGGTACACATCTCAGTACATGTCCTACCTTTCACAGACACTCCACCCTGCCTAGAGGGGTACCTTGGGCTAGGGGTGGGCGGAATTTGCGAAAGTGACTTTCGCAAATTATCGCGAAAATGTTAAAAATCTCCGCAAACATGCGGAAATATCGCGAAGATGCGGAAGTTTTTTTCCCGCCCGTTCGCGGTATTTTCTGCGTGGTCGCGGCTCGCCAACTTACCCATGCGGTTGCTCGCGGGCGCGGCCATCTTGTTTTCACTCTTCTCGCGGTGCATGATCGCGAGAAGAAAGATGTGATCGCGCGACCAATGACATCACTGCGGGCGCGAACTGTCGCGAGACAGCGCAAATCGCTACCAACAATCCAACATCTCATGGAGAATGCGACCGGATCGGGAAAACTTGTCGGCGAACGCGGGGATTCAGGTAAGGCGATCGCGCACGCGCGAGAATGTATTATTTTACAGCGCGAGCAAGAAACAAATTATCGCTAAGCTGCGGAATGCGGAAATTTTGACATTTTCGCGCTCTCTGCGGAACGCAAAAATGTCCAATTATCTCAATTTCCGCGGAAGGGTGGGGCCTGGCAAGTGGGTGCACTTGTCAGATCAACATGGCAGTTTGCAAACTGTGCGCAGGCACTGCAGTGGCAGGCTTGAGTACTTTCTTAAGGGCTACTTGTGTGGGTGGCTCAATTAGTGCTGCAGGCCCACTAGTAGCATTTGCATTACCAGCCCTGGCACACACACTGCACTTTACTAAGGACTTTACTAGTAAGGCAAACATAACAACCATGGAATCAGTAATCCATACTACTTTATACAGAGATCACTTACACTTTGACACTGATCAACAGTGGCACAATGCCCAAAGCATATAAGTTGGCAACACCATGTCAGAAAAAAGGTCTAAGGGGAAGGCAAAAGGTTTAGGGAACTTTAACCAAAAAGGGCCAAGTCCAACAATATATATATATATATATATATCTTCACAATCCCGATAAAGATGAAGGCTGTCATGTAGGGCGGTCCATGCAGGGGTAATCGGCAGCCCCTAAATATGACACAGCAAACGATTTCGGATATGAAATCACACGGACACCCAGGAGATTTGCAGTTCAGATTGGTTTAATGACTGCAAACACAACGCGTTTCGGCTTTCGCCTTGTTCACGCTCATGGCGACATTGTTTCCATAAAGTTAAATACATTTCAAAAATGTGTAAACATAGACAACAGACTGTTGACTTCAACAGTAGTGAAACTGATAATCAGAGTGGCGGCCATTTTAACACTGTCAAATTCATACATAGACCAACTGAATGAAAATAAAGTAAAATATTTACAATGTATTATACTGCTTGCCTGCTGCCCAAGTGGGCAAATTAAGTGGGCAAATTAACCCAGATAAATGCCAAGGCTTACAAAGGCATCGTTCCATGATATGGAAACAATACTAAAAAATGTAAGGACCTATATGCATAAAGTTAAATTCATTTCCAAAAATGTGTAAACACAGATAACAGACTGTTGACTTTAGCAGTAGTAAAACTAATAACCAAAATAGCGGCCATTTAGACATTGTCAAATTCATACATGACCTAAATGAATGAAAATATTTGAACATATTAACCTCCTGATTGCCTATAGCCCAAGTGGGCAAAATAGCATAGATAAATGTCCAAGCATACAAAGACTCATTTTGTGATATAGAGACGATAATCAAAGATGTAAGGAACTATATGCATGAAATAGCGGTCCCTCTCACATCATGAAGGATTATGCCAAAATCAATACATTAATAATTGGATATCTAAGCCAAAAATATGTCTTGCAAAAGCTCTAACAGTAAGCCCAAGTGGGCCAATAATTAACAAATCAAAAAGGCCACATATAATAACAAAATACTTAATGACATCAGTGGTCTGTTCAGGCCTGTAGTGCCACCCCCTCAAAAATACAATAACATCTAAGTAAGCGTTAAAACACCCATACCAACAGGTAACACTCAAAGTTGCACAATAGCACGGTCAATCACATATCAAGTGTGTAAATGTACTGACAATTCTTCACTTGAATTAAGACCCTTAGGAGACATAGTCTCGAGGTCAACAATATATTTTGATTCCAGTTGTCTCAACTGGAGTAACTTGTTCCCTCCTCGTACACTGTCATATATTGCATCAATAACAACCATCCTCAATAGCCTCTCATTTTGTTGATGTTGATTGAAGAAGTGCCTGGCAACTGGATATTGCCTATTGTTGTGACGTATAGCTCTGATATGCTCAAGAACTCTTTTTTTGGCGCGATGGATTGTGCTACCAATGTATGCTAAGTTGCATGGGCATATCAGAGCATATACACAATAGGTTGTGTTGCAAGTAAGGGATTTTTTGATTTTAATTTCCTTACCCATGCTGGAAAAATGCACCACCGTACAATCAGAACTATATTTGCATGCCTTACAACCTCTACAGCATCTAAACCCTGGGCGGCCGCCCACTTTTGGTTTGACAGATTCTGTGACCATATTCGGACTTAGTTCATCCCTCAATGTTTTACTCTTTTTAAATGTAACTTGTGGGTGACTGTTCAAATATTTTTTTATTTTTGTAGATGGTTATCAGTTAGCAGTACATGCCAATATTTGTCCAAAATTTCTCTCAGCTTGTATGCTTGTCCTGAAAAAGTAGTAATGAACCGCAAATTCTCTGAGTCTGGTGTACGTTTAGTAGGATGTAGTAGATCATTCCGTGACACCCCTTCTACTCTTCTGCAAGCCTCACTGATAGTTTTTCGTTGATAGCCCCTATTTTTAAAGCGTTGGATCATTATTGCTTTTTCTTTATGGTAGCTATCTTCGGTACTGCAATTGCGCTTCGCCCGCAATAGTTCCCCGTAAGGAATACTGTAAACTAGTTTGTGAGGATGTGCACTAGAAGCATTGAGGATGCTGTTACCGGCAGTCTTTTTGCGATAAAGTTGTGTCTGTATGGAATGTCCTTCAATTTGTACAACAATGTCAAGGAACTCCACTGATGTTTTACTTATATTCTCTGTGAAAGTCAAGTTAAAAGGTTTGTCATTGAGTTTATTTACAAATGAAATAGCTGAATCAGTATCCCCATTCCAGATACAGAAAATGTCATCAATATATCGGAGCCACAGGACACAGTTGGAAAATTCGGCCAATTGGAAGGCCACCTGCTCCTCCCACCAGCCCATGAATAAATTAGCATAGCTGGGGGCGAAGCAGGTGCCCATGGCCGTGTCCTGTGACTGCCGATAGATGACATCATCAAAAAGGAAAAAATTATTCTTCAGACAGAACTCGATCATATCTAAAATCATTTGTGAATGATTCAACAAAGAGATCGATCGTGTCTTCAAGAAATGCCTTATAGCACCTAAACCTAGCTGATGTTCTATGATGGTATACAGGCTACCTACATCAAGAGTAACCAAGGTGTATTGTGGTTCCCAGTAAATTCCATCAATACTGGTTAAAAAGTGAGTTGTGTCACGTAGATATGCAGGTAAACTGACCACAAATGGACGTAAGTAGTGATCAATAAAGTGGGATGTATTTTCCAACAGGGAGCCAATGGATGAAACTATAGGTCTCCCTGGAGGATTAACAGGATCCTTGTGTATTTTTGGGAGTAGGTACAGGACCGGGATTTTAGGATGAGGACATTTAAGATAGTTATATTCCTCCCATTCCAATAATCCTTTTTCCCTCCACTCCACCAAATATTCTCCATACTTATGATTAGACTGCAAAATCGAATTTTTGTCAGAAATGGAGTAACATGATCGATCTTCCAACTGCCTATAACCTTCCTGCAAATAGGCCTTTTTATCGAGGATAACGACATTCCCACCCTTGTCCGAGTGTCGGACAACGATGGTGTTGTCCGTTTTAAGGTTATTTAATGCTGCAATCTGTACTTTGGTTAAGTTCTTGCTAACAGCAGGGGTTTTGGTGTACCTCAATTTTTTCAAATCATTTAGAACACCCCTCTCAAATACCTCAATCACATTCGATATTGGGTAAAAAGACCGATTTTGGTTTGAAATGGCTACCTGGATTGACATTAGAATCAATAGCAAAATCCTCCAAATTCAAATTAGCATCAACACTGTCTTCTTCAGTCATGGACGATAATGCATGCAAAATTTCTATATCATCGGTATCAAGATTGCACAAAGATGTTCCAACTTGAGTCAATTCACTTTTGTTGTATTTTGTATCAAACCATTTCTTAAGTTTTAATTTACGAGAGAAATAAAACAGGTCTATCCTAGTTTGTACAAAATCAAAATTAGAGGTTGGACAAAAAGACAAACCTAGGCCGAGAAGTTCCTCCTCATCACGAGATAGATGTCGTTTGGACAGGTTCATGACAGTCATGGTTGTACTTTCTTGCCCCTTGTTGTCATTCCCATCGGGCTTCCGGTTTCGTTTCTTGCTCCTTTGTTTGGCCTGTTTGTTCCTCTTGTTCTTCCTCTGTTGCCGCGTCCTCGGCCTCTCTGCCCCGATTGCTCCTGATATTGTTCTGTCCTTCCTTGATTCATAGCCTGGAATTGTGCTAAAAAATTACTTGACTTTTTTTGAGGAATTGAGCTGATACTGCTCAAAGCTACTGATGTGGGTACATCTGACAAACTGCCATCAGAGACGTCACTTTCAATTATATCCACAGCCGGTATTGCCGTAGCCAATGGTAAAGATACACTTCCATCCTTGGCAAATAGATGATCGTATTTTTTATGGAAGATTAGGGTGCGACCTGCTAGATAATCCTTGTAGTCCCTTAAGAACTTGCGTTGTTTCTTGGCCGTGATTTCTTCTTCTAGCTTCTCCATCCGTGCTAGCAAAGATTTCATGAAGCTTTCCAAGACATCTTTGGCCACCAGGTTCTCCAGTTCAGCGTAAACCTGGTCGATCATATATATATATATATATATATATATATATATATATATATATATATATATATATATATATATATGTGTATATATATATATATATATATATTATCTACTGGCGGTCGCCAGTAGATAGTTATAGTTAGGACCGTGTTTCCATAGGAAATCCGCAACATTCTATTTGGAATAACTTTGGCGCCGGTTGACGAATCCTCGCGAAATTTTCAAAATAGGTGGGGCGCTCCGCTCCGCTCCTACCCTGAAAGTCTTGGGGGGATTCGTCAAGCGGGGGCTAAGAAAAAAGGGGGTCCCAAAACGTGTTTTCCCCATGCAATTTTCTATAGGGACCTTTAGTCCAAGGTACAGCCCGAACGGCTGAACAGAATTACTTGAAATTTGGCAGAGAGGTAGTCCTCAGCTCAGGGATGTGCCTTTTGCATATATGGAGTCAATCTGTTCAGCAGTTCCTGAGAAAATCAAAAGTAAAATCATATATATATGTGGGCGGAGCCTAACCACACATCTCTTCCTGAGATCTGATTGGCTGTCAGCACTTCATCCAAGAAGTGTTGGCAGCCATCTTGGGACCAATATACATGATAGCACCTCATTAAAAAGCATTGCAGTTAATAGAAGGTTTTAAGACTTTAGTTACATTATAAATCATTTGTTGATGGTACCATACTCATTTTAGGAATTGTGGTATGTTCTAAGGTGATTTCACCATGTGAAAAAGACGTCTGCTGGGATATCATGATTGAGAGAAAAATATTTTCTCATGCTTTTCCCACAGAGGTTTGGAAGGTGATCTATAAGCTAAACTGAGAGCTTATTTTCTGTAAATTCACATTATCTTTCTCAGTCATGTGAGAATGAAGTCTGACATTCTCAGTAAAACATGTACATCCAACAAGGGCAGAGACTGTCAGTTGATTCCTTTGTGTTCTACTGCAGCTTCCCAGAGTGTTCCAAAGAACAACTAGAGCGCTAACAGTCCTACTTATGATAAACGTATGGCACACCTGAAGCCATCTTGCTTGGATTAAAGTGGTAAATCTTAAAACATTTAATTTAAAAAGGAACAAAATGAGGGGGTTCATTTTTCCATAAAAAGTATGATTAGTGCTGCAGAAAGAAAAATTAGGGCACATTTTGAGAGACTTCTCAAATCCTCTTCTATTTCATTAAAAAATTCTGACATGCAGACTGAAACATGCACTTTCAATACCAGCAGCAGTTTTCCCTGGTGAGCAGTAGCTTTACTACAGTGATCTAATGAGCAAAATGAGTGCTAACATTCTGAATTTATGGCAAATGTGTGACACATCTGAATGCCTTCTTGATGGAATCAAAGTAAAAAACTGAAAGTATTTCCTACTGAGGAGACTGCAGTAAATGAGGAAATTAGGAAACTTCATAACAAATAGGTCTCCCAAGATGGCCACCAGAGACAAAAGAGCCCAAATGTAGCCCAAATATCACCCAGATGTAGCCCAAGTATAGCCCACTGACAGAATGTCCCAGAGTGTTCTTAAAAACAACTAGAGCGCTTACTGTCTTCATTATGACAAAAGTATGGCACACCTGAAGCCATCTTGATTGGAATAAACTGGTAACACTTAAAACATTTAATTTAAAAAAGGAACACAATGAGGGGGTTCATTTTGCCATAGAAATTATGATTAATGCTGAAGAAAGAAAATGAGGGCACATTTTGAGTGACTTCTCAAATCCTTTTCTATTTCATTAAAAAATTCTGACATGCAGACTGAAACATGCACTTTTAATACCAGGAGCAGACTTCCATGGCGAACAGTAGTTTTACTACAGTGATCTAATGAGCAACTAGAGTGCGAACATTCAGAATTTATGGCAAATGTGTGACATATCTGAATACCTTCATGATGGAATCAAAGTAAAAAACTGAAAGCATTTCCTACTGAGGAGACTGCAGTACATGAGGAAATTAGGAAACTTCATAACAAATAAATCTCCCAAGATGGCCACCGGAGACAAAAGAGCCCAAATGTAGCCCAAAATCACCCAGATGTAGCCCAAATATAGCCCAATGACAGAAGTGTGCAAAACACTTATTATTTTGTGTTTTTGCAGTGTTGTTGTCGGCGCCACTCCTCATTACCTAGCGCCTGGGAGCTTATGTTCTCTTTCTTGTAGCTACTCTGTTCAGTTTTAATATTGTATATATTTTAACTGTGTTGCTTTTACCTGCCATAATCCGGGGCTGTGTCCTTGCATTGTCGGTGTCCCTGCCCGATCCGCCGCGGCGGCATTGCCGTTTGAGCGGCGGGAGAAAACACCTCACTGACCCAGTACTCACTTCCGGCAGGACGCGGTCTAGTCGTCCGCCGGAAGGGAAGGTATTTAAGTTAGTCAGTGTTGGGGAACAGCGGATTGTCGGCGCCACTCCTCATTACCTAGCGCCTGGGAGCTTATGTTCTCATTCTTATAGCTACTCTGTTCAGTTTTAATATTGTATATATTTTAACTGTGTTGCTTTTACCTGCCATAATCCGGGGCTGTGTCCTTGCATTGTCGGTGTCCCTGCCCGATCCGCCGCGGCTGCATTGCCGTTTGAGCGGCGGGAGAAAACACCTCACTGACCCAGTACTCACTTCCGGCAGGACGCGGCCTAGTCGTCCGCCGGAAGGGAAAGTACTTAACCCGCATGTGCCATACGCGCAGCGGACGAGCGCAGCGGGCGCGCCATATGCGCGCCGAAGGCGCGCCTAAGGCAAGCCCGTCTGCGCCCGCCCGCGGCCGACCGGGGCACGGGGCCATACCCCCTGGCAGTCTCTTGCCACCTCGTCCTTACACTAAGGTGGAGCTCACCAATCTCCGCTCAAAGTTTGTTAAGGAGTGTGAACATGGTATTGATGTAAGCAAGTACGACCAGGTACTGCCATGCAAGCATTGCGGATATATCCTGAGTAATCACTCTACAGGGAGACTCTCTGGTATGCCCAATGCACTGGGTAATAGCAGGAAGATCAGATGCGCCCTGCTCAACTGCAGGTCTCTAAAAAAACATAGACTAGAGATCCATGATCTCCTGACTGACAACAGATGGGATATGTTGTTTTTAACTGAGACCTGGCTCAACGAGGACTCGGACCCTGAATTAACGGAGGCTCTCCCCTACGGTTATAAAATCTGCAGGCAAGACAGACCCAGCGGGAGAGGGGGGGGCATCACAATAATCTATAGGGAGAGTGTTAAATGCACCCTAGAGCCCGCTAATGTCGCTGACAGTGAAACAGGAGCCTTCTCCATTTTGATTGATACCAATACGGTCATTAAGGGTCTATTAGTGTACAGACCTCCTGGTGCCAGTAAGGTCTTTACTGACAGTTTGGTACATAACACCATCTCTTCAGCCATGCGCTTTAATAAATATCTCCTGTTAGGTGATTTTAATCTTCATTTTGAAGATGTCAACAACACAGCAGCACAAGAAATGCGGCAAGAGCTGCATACCTTGCAGCTACAACTCTGCTCCACCCTTCCCACACATCGTCTAGGGCATCAGCTGGACTCTATTTTCAGCAATTGGGATAACATTAAGCAGGAACCCCCCATACCACTGATATGGACTGATCACTCCCTTGTCCCATTCTGGTTCCATCTGAAGGCTCATAATAATCGGAACCCTACCACTTGCACCAGGAGAAGACAAAGGAAATGGGCTAAATTTTCTCACGATATGTTCAGGGACAGCTTTATCCAGGAAGGCCTCCCCACTGTGTTGGGTACTTCTCTTAATGAGGCTTGCACAACCCTGGATGCACATATTACACTTGCTCTGAATTCAGCAGCTCCCTGGTCTAACAAGGGCCCGGTGCGTTTAACTAAATCAGCACCTTGGTTCAATGCGGAATTAAAAGAAGCCAAAGCTGCCTGTAAACGGGTAGAACGAGCCTGGAGAAGGGCCTACCTATCAGAAGCAGGAACGCGGTATAAAGTCTGCCTCAAAAACTATCATGCCTTGATTAGGAAAACCAAGGCAGCGTTCTACACCGATCGCATTGACAAGGCTAACTGCTCCACTAAGGAACTATTCATGATTTATAAAGAGATCTCAACACTATCCTCCATGGATGAACAGGCTGGCGCCTCTGCGCAAGCCTGTAACAATATCGCTGAGTTCTTCCAAAAAAAGGTGTTGGACATCTATTCCACCTTTCCTTGTGATGCCAGAACTGGCCCCAATAGGCTTCCCCCCCATGATGAAGTCAGATGGGGGGAAGTTAAGGAAGGCTGCATTAGCCAGTTCCTTGTTCCAGAGGAGGAACTCTTGACAACAGTAGCGAGGGGAATTAAATCAGGCTCCCCTAGGGATCCTGCACCGGCCAAAATATTGGCTAGTTCTATGAGTTTCTTAGCCCCCTATGTTAGACACATACTGTCCCTATCCTTTGACTCAGGCAAGGTTCCGCCGGGATGGAAACAAGCAGTCGTACTACCCCTTAGAAAAAAAACTCAGGTTAGTGCCACTCAGCTGAACAACCTGCGTCCTATCTCCCTCTTACCCTTCTTCTCCAAACTAGCCGAAAAACTGGCTAACCAACAACTCACAGCACACATAGAGGCGAACGGCCTTTTTCACACTAGCCAGTCAGGCTTTCGTGCTCATCACTCCACGGAGTCAGCCCTGCTTTTTTCTACGGAGGCGCTGAGGAAGCACGTGGATGAAGGGCAAGTAGCAGCACTGATACTTCTCGATCTCAGTGCTGCCTTCGACACTGTGGCACATCACACCTTGCTACAGTGTTTGAAGAGAGGGGGAGTAACAGGAAAAGCGTGGCTTTGGCTAGAATCATTTCTGACTGACCGCAGCTTCTATGTGGAGCAAGGGGGCAATAGATCAGATGTTTTTGATCTCAGGCAGGGAGTCCCTCAAGGCTCTAGCCTCAGCCCCACCCTATTCAATTTATATGTCACACCTGTGGCGCTTATTGCTGAGCAGTATGGGGTTGAGGTAGTAACATATGCCGATGATACTCAGCTGGTCGTTGCTCTGACCCAGCCAGCGGAGCAGGCCGCTAGTAAATTCACTTCCTGTCTTCTAGACCTTTCAGCCTGGATGGCCAGTAATTGCCTCCTCCGCCTGAACGGCGACAAGACAGAGGTACTTATCGTCGGCAGATCTCCCTCAGTTTGGACCTCGGCCTGGTGGCCGCAGGCCTTGGGAACTCTCCCGATCCCAAAGGATCAGGTGAAGAATTTAGGCTTTTGGATCGATTCTAACCTGACTTTTGACTACCAATCCCGGTGTGTCTCTGGCACCTGCTTTGCTATCCTTCGCAAGCTGAGAAAGACGCTTGACTTGCTCCCGGAACCTGCTAGGAAAACTTTGGTACATGCCCTTGTCACCTCCAGGTTGGACTATGGGAATGTCCTCTATCTGGGAGCAAATGCAAGCTGTCATCGAAGACTCCAGACTATCCAAAATGCCGCCGCTCGCTTGGTACTTCGGCTACCAAGAAGAGCTCCTTCAAAAAAAGCCTTGGAGAAATTACACTGGCTTCCGATTAAGGAACGGGTTGATTTTAAGGCCCTATGTGTTGCCCACAGAATAATTCAGGGGAAAGGCCCGGGCTTCTTGCGCAATTTGCTCTGTCCTTATACTCCTGCTCGACAGCTGCGCTCCCTCGGAGTTGGTTTCCTCTCGATCCCTAGAACTAAGAGGGCTAGGATGGGAGGGAGATCGTTCCGCTCCTTAACTGCCCGTAGATGGAACACTCTCCCCCCCCGACTACGGACAGAACCATCGGAACTGATTTTTCGGAAAGAGTTGAAGACGTTTCTTTTCCCCAAGAGCTAATCTTCTGCTGTCTTGGTCTTGTTGAGTAGGTGCTGCTGCGATCCTTGATAGCGCGGGGACACACTGATAAGTGTAACCAGGCGCTTTACAAACTCAGAAATAATAATAATAATTATATAGTGCAGACTTGTCAGGTATTGGAGTGCTTTACATGAGCATTGGTTACATCACACAAGAACAAATTCATTTTGGTTGTAGACATGGGGAGACTAAGTGATTTAACCAGAATCACAGAATGTCGAGCTGAAGCAGAAACTTCAACCTGGTTCCCCAGTTGCATAGTCTGCAGTTCTGGAAGTAACACCACATCCTCTCCCCTAAGTGCAACATTTAATCAAGTGGTCAACTGGATAA
Source organism: Triturus cristatus (assembly GCF_964204655.1). NCBI lineage: Eukaryota > Metazoa > Chordata > Amphibia > Caudata > Salamandridae > Triturus > Triturus cristatus. Next base: position 477,960,978 of record NC_140584.1, on the reverse strand, counting down.
AAAAACATAAAGATAACAAATAATTTAAAAGTGCTTTGTCGCTATTTGAAAACTCAGAAAATATGTCCGTATTTTAGTCTTTTAGAGCACTAACCATAATTTTGATGGCAATAAGACCCTCTCATATATGTAATTTCTAAAGGAAATGCTCTAGGTATTACAGTTTTGATTACATCAAGATGACGTCAGGCGTTCCACACTTTTGTAATAAATATAGAATGTTAGCAATCTAGTTGTTCATTAGGATACTGTTGAGAGGCAGTGGCCAGGGGCACGGACTCTGAAAATTGAAGGCAGGTAGGAGATTGCAAAGGCAACAATTTAACCACACTGAGCAGGCAGGAAGGGCCGTGGCAGCACAACAGACTATGGAGGGCAGTGGAAAGGGGGTAGGGGCAACAAACCAACAATACAGGACTTGCAAGAGAGGCTGTGGCAATGTAATAGACCATTGTGGGCAGAAGGAAGAGGCAATGGTAGTACAACCATACATGCCAACAGACCCGATTCAGCCAGGAAACGTCCAATGTTTTTAAGCTCAAATGGGCTTTATTTGATCTGTCTCCTGTCTACAATCTCCTCTTTTTCAATGTAACTCAAAGGAGAAAATCAATACCCCAGTTTTTTTTCAAAATCTCCCTCTTACCAAGTTCAAAATGCTCGCAAGTATGGTACATTGGATCATGGAAGGAAATGGGATAGGGACATGGACTTGGATAACAGAAGACAGGAGGGACATGGAGAGGTGCACCAAACTGACCCTGCAGGGCAGGCATCAGGGTTTGCAGCAGCACAATACACCACACAGGGCATGCGGGACGGGAGTGCAGCACAACAATCCATAGAAAGCAAGAGGGAGGGGACAGGACCATGCACATGGACAACAGAGAACAGAGGGGCAAGAGGCAATGGTAGCTAGCTGACCATAATGGACAGAGAGGAGAGAAAGCTGCAGCATAACAGACCATAAAGGGCAGGAGGGACGGATCAGGGGCATTACAATGGAACCGACAAGCCAGGAGGGAGGGAGTAGGGGTCTGCACATGGAAACAGAGGGCTGGGGGCAAGGGGGCAGGGCAGGAGCAGCAAGATGACCATGGAGGTCAGGCAGGATGGGCACTAGAGACAAGACACACCATGGAGAGCAACAATGAGACTATGATGGCATACACACAGACCATGGAGGGAAGGTGGGAGGGGGTCAGGGGCAGCTAGCTGACCACACAGGGAAGGTGGGAGGGGCCATGGCAGCACAGAAGACCATGCATGGCAAGCAGGAGGGTTAGTGGCAGCACAATGGCTATGATGGGCAGGAAGGAGGGTGCAGGGGCATGCACAAAGGACCATGGAGGATAGAAGGGAGGGTCAGGACCTGGCACAAACAAGAGAGTTCAGGGGAAGGGGCTTCTCAACAGACCGCGCGGGGCAGGCAGGAGGAGCAGTTGCAGCACAACAGACCAGGGAGCGCAGAAGGGTGTGGCAGTAAAATGGACCTTGGAGGACAGGGGGAAGGGGATAGGGGCATCGTATGTGGACAGGCAGGGTGGAGGTGGCAGGGACAAGTTACAGTCATCTGACAATGCTAGGCAGGTGGGAGGGGAGTGGCAGCTTAACAGAACACTCAGAGTAGACAGGAGTGGCAGGTCCATGGTACATGGTGGGCAAAAAGGATGGAGCAGGGGCATGCACAAAGACATCGGAGGGCAGGGGGAAGGAGAATAGGGGCGGCAAGCTAAGCACAGAGGCTAAGCAGGAGGTCAATGACGGGCCATATAATTGGGCAATGGAGGGCAGGTGGAGTGGACTGGTACATCATGCTAAATGGAGGGCAGTGGCAGCACATCAGACCATGCATGGCAGGAGGGAGGAGGCTAGTCCATGGATTCAGACAACAGAGGATAGGGAGGAGGTGGATGGGACAGCAAGCTAACTGTTCAGAGAAGGTGGGTATTAGGAACTTTATTGTTTTTAAAATGTGTGTCTGTGCAAACTACTTAAAATATGAACAAGTATGCAGCATAATCTCACTTTTATTCAGGAAGAAGAGGACGTTTGTGACTGTGACTCCGGGCTCACTTGGCAGAAACAGCCCCTGACCCTCCACCCCCCATCGCAAAATGTAATGCCCGTGAAAAGGGTAGGTGGACGCAGTGTTATATAGAACATAGTCCTGAGAGCATGATTGAAAATGAAAACTAGATATAGTATATGGAATAAACTATGCACCAACAAGTGTGATATAAGATGAACCGGGGCTTGAAATATAATATGCAATACATTGTGCGCAATGACAGATTCATTGGAGAGCGCGAGATAGCACAGGCACTAGCGTGTGCTATGCAATAAATGCCTTGGAGTGTAATATGCACAGGGCAGTGTTGTGTAACCTAACTAGTCTCTAAAGTTGTAATATAAAATATGTGCTGGGGAGTGTAACGTTGCATATGCACTGTAACAAAGATATGGATCCCAGATTGTAATATGTATGGCATAGCGCTGTGCGTTATAACATAGGCATCGAGGAAGGCACGTTAGATGGGGCAATATAACCCGTGCAAAGGCAAGTGTGGCATGACATATTCACGGGGTGGTGTTACAGTGCACATGGGCTAGAGAGTGTCATAGCATACGCACTAGCTGGTGGAATACAACACAGAGGTGTGAGGCACTCGGCGGGCACTGGTGGGTGTAACACAGCATTGGGCTCAGCCCGGAGCACGCTGTGACTCTCAAGTGAGATTCATCTCCTTTCCAGAGAGTAAAATAAAAAGTATTACACATCCGGTGGTGGATGTGTATTTTATTAACCGTGAGGGGGGTTTCTTGCATAGTTTGGTCGAATTTTTGTCGAATCCCCTTTGAATGGCTTGGTGTGCGTGTATATTAAATGTGCCCGTCAATAGCTATCCATGTTTGTATAAATAAACGACAAGGGTGTCTACTTGGAGAGTACCAACTGGCGGGGACTCCGGGATTAGGCACGGTGGGTCGTCAGACATGTCAGAGCTTCACTAGCGGAGTAAATACATTCCACGTGGATTCATTCTATGCATAGTCGCCTTTTAATGAATATCACGCAAATCGTCATGGTGATAGGTACATACGGTTTGTCCAGCATGTCCTAGGTGTTTCTATAAAGAGATATATTTTTTAATAATAAAAAACAAAGGCCGGCCCCGGGGGATGGGGTCCCCGGGGCCATAAGTGGCCTGAGGAGGGGGCCACGCAGCCCCCTCCTAAAGAATTTAAAAAAAAAAAAGGCCATGACCCGGGGGTTGGGGTCCCCGGGGCCGATTAAGACCTTGGGAGGGCCAAATTAATTTTTTTCAACAGAAAATTAGGGTGCAGACCCTGGGGGATGGTGTCCCCAGGGCCAGTAAATTAGAAAAAGAAGGGGGGCCACACAGCCCTCCATCTTAAAAAATAAAATGAATAAAAGACCGGCATCGCGCCGGAGGCCACGCCCCCTCCTTGCAGCACTCTGCAAACGCGCCCCCTGGCCAGTTGTAAGTTGGGGAATTAATTCCCCTTCAATACTGAGGGTCCCTGAGGGCCAACTAGCCCAACAGGTATCTACAGTATGCGCCAGGGAGCTGTGTTGCAGACAGGTGTTCTGAGGCCATGCCCCTTTTTACACCTCTATGCAACGCAGCTCTGTGGCGCTTACTGGAGGTACCTAGTGGGCTAGTTTGACCCTAGGGACCCTTAGGATTCAAGGGGACTTAATCTCTCAACTTAGAACGGCCACAGGGCGCGTTTACACAGTGGTGAAGGGAGGGGACGGGGCCTGAGGTGACGTGTGCAAACACGCCCTGTGGCGCGATTTAAGTTGGGGAAATAATTCCCTTTCAATCCTGAGAGTCCCTGGGGGCCAACTAGCCCACCAGGTGCTTCCAGTAAGCGCCGCCGCGTTGCAGAGAGGTGGTCTAGGCCGTGCCCCTTTTTACATCTCTCTGCAACGCAGCTCTGTGGCCCTTACTGGAGGTACCTTGTGGTCTAGTTGGACCCTAGGGACTCTCAGGATTCAAGGGGACTTAATATCCCAACTTAAAACAGCCACAGGCCGTGTTTACACAGTGGGGAAGTGAGGGGACGGGCCTGAGGTGACGTGTGCAAACACGCCATGTGGCGCGTTTTAAGAGGTAGTTTTAATCCCCTGCCCTATTATATACTAGGGGCTTACAGAGGAGGTCATGCTGATCACACGGTGATCCCAACGCATAGTGTTCCCTAGTTTATGTAGGTGGTTTCACTGTATTCTGAGTGTCTTTTAACATAGCACTGGCTCTAGGACTGGTTAGTCAGACTAAGTTACCACCAGTATCCGTCTGAAAAAGTTGAGGGTACAGGATGATTTTGCAACAAGGCTTCTTTCTGCTCTTCTGTTTGTTCTTTCTGCACTTTTCTTCGTCTTTGAGGACTTCTGTTGCTTCTTTCTGCATTTCTTTTTTTTCTTTCTGTGCGTTTTTTCTTCTTTTTTCACATGTCATATCTCTGTAGGCATAGTTAGAAATTAGCATTTAAAAAACCTTTGAAATTCACTGAAAAAACCATAGGTTTTAGGCACGGTATTGTTAGGAATTAGCATTTAAAAAACCTTAGAAATTCACTGAAAAAACCATAGGCTTCGGGGGCATTATAGTTAGCTGGACTTTTCACTCGTACAAAACCATTGAAATTCCCCCGTTATAGTTAGTTCAGCTAACTATAACTCGCGCGCCCGCAATGCACTGCTGATGACGTCACATATTACATCACTCATGGTGATGGTCAGTGACATCACTCATGACATCATTGATGACATCTCAAATGACATCACTGATGACATCATCCTTGTGATAGTGTGGCAGACCTCCTCTCCCTCTAATGTAACCTTTGATACACACATTCAAAAATAGAAACTCAAATTTTCAAAACAATTGACATACCAATATCAGTTACAACAACCTATTCAGTAATTCTAAGATCCACATACACATCCACTCATTCACCAACAGTCCTATACAGTCACTCATACATGTACTCACTCATCATATGTACTCATACACCTATACTTCCTATTACACAACGCCACTCATCCATAAAGTTACTCACACACATAGTCACTCATGCTAATAAAGAATCAAACATCCATTTACTTGCATATACAGTTATACACACACCAACACACTTACTTCTACAGAAACTTGCACATACTTAGTCTTTTAAATAATCACTTATAGAAACACATACTTATTAATACAGGAACTCTTTCAATCTCTCACTCTCACATATACTCACTTATATACACCAATAGTCACATATTCCAGTTTAAAACATATGTAGTTACTCATAAAGACACTATTGAGACAGTCATTCACTCACTAACACACCCATGCACACACTCATCCACCGATACAGTCCTGCACACATGCTGTCTTCAACACATACAAACAGTGAGTCACTCATTCATACACCTATGCACTACGTAATACCCCCCACAGAACCATACAGACACTCAGACACTCATACTGATACTCAAAAAACCAACTAATAACCTATATAGACACTCATGTAGCTACTCATCAACCCATGCAGCCACTTATACACAAAGTGAGAGACTGATACAGATATTTACATATTTAAATATTACTCACTAAGCCATGTATTCACTAAGATACACTTAATCAGTCAGTTATACAATCAATCTTTCACAAACAAATCATCCAGTTAGACACTTATATCTCCATTTATTCTTCCATCGACCTTGAGATATACATATATAAAACATATGTAATTTTCAGAAAAAAACACATTCACTGGATGATGTTATCAGTGATGTCATCATTGATGTCATTTGAGAAGTCGTCAGTCATGTCATTAGTGATGTCACTGACCATGTCATGAGTGATGTAATATGTGACGTCATCAGCAGTGCATTGCGGGCGCGCGAGTTATAGTTAGCTGAACTAACTATAACGGGGGAATTTCAATGGTTTTGTACGAGTGAAAAGTCCAGCTAACTATAACGCCCCTGAAACCTATGGTTTTTTCAGTGAATATATATATATATATATATATATATATATATATATATATATATATACTCCACAAGCGAATGGGAATACCCGCTGTCTCCAGACCAAAGGGCGCGTCGAAGTAATGACCTCCCAATCACGGTCATCAATATTCCACCAAACTTTTCCAACAAAAGTAATCGACGCCGTGTCTGTGCGCAAAATCAAAGTTTTAATGCCAGCTGAAAATGCTAGACGCGTTTCGCCTGTCCTGCAGGCTTGTTCACTAGCCGGTTGACTTATCTTCGTGAAATTTTCAAAACTAATGGGGCGCTCCGCTCAGCTCCTACCCTGAAAGTCTCGGGGTGATTCGTCAAGCGGGGGCTGAGAAAAAAGGGGGGTCTCATGCATTTTCCCATAGGACCTTTAGTCGAAGGTACAGCCCGAACGGCTGAACAGAATTACATGAAATTTGGCAAAGAGGTAGTCCTTAGGTCAGGCATGTGCCTTTTGCATATACGGTGTCAATCTGTTCAGTAGTTCCTGAGAAAGTTGCAGTTAAAAGTACATAAATATCTATATGCGTGCACCGTGCGCGCACCAAATGTCCGCAAGCGTAATTCTGATTGGTGGTTAGATGTCAGTCAACATTCCAATCGGTCGAAATCAGGAAGTGTCGGACACCATTTTGTGTGTGACAGTGAAAAAGAAAGGTGGAGAACGTGAAAAGGGGGCAGGGTAGAGAGTTCCTGTCCCCCTAGCCTTTGTCAGGGGGTCCCTGAAGGACCCCAAAGGGTGAAAAAAACATTTTATTTTTTTTTCAAAAAAACGCGGGGTGAGCGCACCGTGAAAAACCCTTAAAAAAAAAACATTTTAAACTGTTTATAAGTTTATAGAAGATATTAACTATGCTGTTCAACTTTATCCAAATTCAAAATAAAAGAGCTGAGCCATTCCATATTAAAGGATACAGTCAATCATTAACTATATACATAGGTAGTTTATTGTAATATAAATATATAAAAAATATAATAATACATACATAAATTAGCATTTAAAAAACGTTACAAATTCACTAAAAAAAACATAGGTTTCACACACGGTATAGTTAGGAATTAGCATTTAAAAAACCTTGCAAATTCACTGAAAAAACCATAGGTTTCACACACGTTATAGTTAGCTGGACATTTCACTCGTAAAAAACCATTGAAATTCCCCCGTTATAGTTAGTTCAGCTAACTATAACTCGCGCGACCGCAATCCACTGCTGATGACGTCATCCAGTGAGTGTGTGTTTCTGTAAAGTTTAAATATGTATAATATATATAGGGAAAGGCCTGTGGAAGAATGAGTGGCTGTACAAGTGTGTGAATGGATGATTTTCTAGGTGCGTAACTGACTCTATAAGTGAGTCATTTGAGATGTCATCAGTGATGTCATGAGTGATGTCACTGACCATGTCATGAGTGATGTAATATGTGACGTCATCAGCAGTGGATTGCGGTCGCCCGAGTTATAGTCAGCTGAACTAACTATAACAGGGGAATTTCAATGGTTTTTTACGAGTGAAATGTCCAGCTAACTATAACGTGTGTGAAACCTATGGTTTTTTCAGTGAATATATATATATATATATATATATATATATCCAAGCATTAAAGGATTACAGGATTTAAAGACTGACAATGCCATCGTTATCCGCCAATCGGATAAAGGTGGCAATGTTGTGATTTTGGACAAAACTTCTTACTTGCAAGAAGGTATGAGACAATTGAGTGACCACACATGTTATGCATTGTCAGACAAAAAGACGATATCAGCTTCCAATGTAAAATACTGGGAACTTTTAGTAGAATGAAGGGAAAAGGGGTTGCTAGAGTGGGAGGAATACAACTACCTTAGATGTCCTCAGCCTCGGATACCTGTGCTATACTTACTTCCCAAATTGCACAAGGACCCAGTGAACCCCCCGGGCAGGCCTATAGTGTCGTCAATTGGGTCTCTTTTGGAAAACACTTCCAGGTATATCGATCATTACCTACGTCCTTATGTTGTTGCCTTACCAGCTTATCTTCGCGACACTACCCATTTTTTAACCATCATTGATGGGATACACTGGGAGCCAGATTACACCTTGGTTACCCTGGATGTTGGCAGCCTGTACACCAGCATACAACATCAGTTAGGTCTGCAGGCTGTACAACATTTTCTAAAGACCCGCTCTATTTCCTACTTACGTCACTCAGAAATGATCATGGCCATGATCGAATATTGTCTGAATAACAATTTTTTTCTGTTTGATGGTGTCGTGTACCGGCAGTCGCAGGGCACAGCGATGGGCACCTGCTTCGCCCCCAGCTATGCCAATCTTGTCATGGGCTGGTGGGAGGAGCAGGTGGCCACACAATTGGATGATTTCTCCAGCTGTGTCCTGTGGCTCCGGTACATAGACGACATCTTTTTAATTTGGAATGGTGATTTAAACTCTGCTACAGCATTTGTGAACCCATTGAATGACAATCCTTATAACTTAGTGTTCACCGAACACGTCAGTAGAACTTCTGTAGAATTTCTCGACGTCACAGTGGAGATTAGGGATCAATCCATGCACACACAGCTGTACCGTAAAAAGACGGCTGGTAACAGCATTCTAAGTGCTTCCAGCTCACACCCCCGCAAGCTGGTACACAGTATTCCTTATGGGGAATTACTGCGTGCTAAGCGCAATTGTAGTACTGACAGTGGTTATGAGAGCGAGAAAAATATGATGATACAACGCTTCAAAGCGAGGGGTTACAATTCTAACACTATCAATGAAGCATGTAACAAAGTGGATAAAGTTGCACGCAATGATTTGCTGCATCCTAGGCCACGGACATCAGAAACAGAGAGTCTTCGCTTCATTACTACATACTCAGGACGAGCGCATGAGGTACGCCGTGTTCTTGATAAACACTGGCATGTCCTTTTAACGGACAATAATCTCAAAAAACATCTGACCAGCCATCCACAAATTACATTTAAGAGAAGCAATTCTCTTAGAGAGGAGCTAAGTCCTAATGTAATATGGAGTTTAACATCTTCGAAGATTACTGGTAGACCAGGATTCCGTTGTTGCAAAAATTGCAAGGCTTGCAAAAACAGCGTGGATTGTACGGAGGTACAATTTTCCAGCATGAATAGCAAGTTCATTATCAAAAAAGCTGTAACTTGCAACACAATGTATTGTGTTTACGCATCAACCTGTCCCTGCAACAAGGCATATATTGGCAGCACTATTCATCGCGCCAAAAAGAGAGTGTTAGAACACATAAGGGCTTTACGCCATAACAACAAACAATATCCTGTTGCCCGACACTTTTTTGAACAACATGCACAGAATGAAGCGTTGTTAAAAATGGTGGTGATTGATGCTGTGACTGACACTGTACGTGGGGGCAATAAATTGCTCCATCTGAGACAATTGGAATCTAGATACATCGTAGATTTCGATACAATGTTTCCTAGAGGATTGAATTCCAGTGAAGAACTTTCGGTACACTTACACAAATAGAATATGGAATTGCGATCATGTATTTACTGTGTTTTTTCCTTTTGTAATTTACTAAAACTTTTATTTTTCGTTTTCAGAGAATGATATTGAATTATGCTGTGGTACTGCAGAACTTCGATGTATATCTCAAGCATCAATTTACTCTTTCAGTATGCCCACTGGGGCGTGATTGTTTGCATATCCTTTACGAAATTATTTAATTTAGTGATTGTTTACATTTCATTATAAATCATTTATGAAAGCACGCCCACTAGGGCTGAATATACGTCTTTATGTTATATAACATGACATTGCGTTTTCAATCACGTTGTAATTCGGTAGTGGATACGTTTATTTACAAAATTTGAGTATTAACTCTTTAAACATGAAGTGTTATTTTCGAAATGCTACTGGGTAACTGATACCCTTTGTTTGATCTTCTGCACTAGGCTAAGATGGCCGCCAAGTTTACCAATTTGCCACTCTACACATTCTCTGGTGCTAAGAGTCTGTTGTTTATTTTGTTTATTTCTGTGCACAGGAACTGTATTTAACTTTATACAAAAAAACGTCATTGTAACGTGAACAAGGCGAAAGCTGAAACGCGTTGTTTGTGCAGTCCATTAAACCAATTTGATAACTGCAAATATCCCTGGCGTCCGTGTATACTTCCTGGAGGAGAAGTGTATGGTGTTGCATAATTGGGGTTGCCGATTACCCCCACACGGACCGCCCAGCAGACAGCCTTCGTCTTTATCGGGACGGGTTTTTTGATATCTATATATATATATATATATATATATATATATATATATATATATATATATATATAATAAGCGCAGCGGGTCACTCTCGTGGTTCATGCGGGGCCGCTAAACATCCGACCAACGAGTTGCCTATTGAGAGAGTATTTCTTCTGACATCATTTTATTGTGCGAAGGCAGTCACAGACATCGTTGCACAACATAAGTCCCTCCTGATGCGTTTCGTGCTTGAATAGCACTTCTTTAAAGGATTACGGACTGGCGAGGAATGAAACTATAAATTTTTTTAACACGACTTTTGAACGATTGTTCTCCCACCTCAGTGTTCGTGGCCACCCCTGTGGCCAATAGTAGCTGTAGTGTTGGAGTCCTACTCCAGTGAGTCGCCAGGTTTCAACCTAAGTGCTGATATAAATCCCAAGTGGGTGTGCAAACTGTCATGTAGCTTTCTGGATTGCCGCTCACTTTGCACAATAGCACTACTGCAGTGAGTCGCCAGGTTTCAGCCTCAGTGATTTATCCCAAGTGGGAGTGCAAACCGTCATGTAGGTTTCTGGATTGCCACTCCCTTCGCACAATAGCACTTCCTGTCCACAAAGCAGAAATGGAGGTTGGCACTTCAGTAGGACTGCGCGAAGCGCAGCGGGGTCACTGTCGCGGCTCAGGCGGGGCCGCTAAACATCCAAACAACAAGTTGCCCGTTGAGAGAGGACCACACGCAGGTAAGTATTTCTTCTGCCATCATTATAGTGTGCGAAGGCAGTCACATATACAGACATCGTTGCACAACTTAAGTCCCTCCTGACGCGTTTCGTGCTTAAATAGCACTTCTTCAAAGGATTACGGACTGGCGAGGAATGAAGCCGGCAATTTTTTCAACACGTCTTTTGAACGATTGTTCTCCCGCCTCAGTGGGCTTGGCCACCTCTGTGGTCGATGGTAGCTGTAGTGTTGAAGTTCTACTGCAGTGTCCCAGGTTTCAACCTCAGTGCTTATATAAATCCCAAGTGGGTGTGCAAACCATCATTTAGGTTTCTGGATTGCCGCTCACTTCGCACAATAGATGTTCCTGTCCACAAAGCAGAAATGCAGGTTGGCACTTCAGCAGGTCTGTGCGAAGCGCAGCGGGGTCACTCTCGTGGCTCAGCGGGGCCGCTAACCATCCAACCAACGAGTTGCCTGTTGAGAGAGGACCACACAAAGGTAAGTATTTCTTCTGCTATCATTTTATTGTGCAAAGCCAGTCACATACACAGACATCGTTGCACAACATAAGTCCCTCCTGACGCGTGTCGTGCTTGATTAGCACTTCTTCAAAGGATGACGAACTGGCGAGGAATTAAACCGGCAATTTTTTCAACACGACTTTTGAACGATTGTTCTCCCGCCTCAGTGGGCGTTGCCACCCCTGTGGCCGATGGTAGCTGTAGTGTTGAATTCCTACTGCAGTGAGTCGCCAGGTTTCAACCTCATTGCTGATATAAATCCCAAGTTGGGTGTGCAAACCGTCATGTAGGTTTCTGGATTGCTGCTCACTTCGCACAATAGCACTTCCTGTCCATAAAGCAGAAATGCAGGTTGTCACTTCAGCAGGACTGTGCGAAGCGCAGCGGGGTCACTCTCACGGCTCAGAAGGGGCTGCTAAACATCCAACCAACAAGTTGCCTGTTGAGAGAGGACCACACACAGGTAAGCATTTCTTCTGCCATCATTTTATTATGCAAAGGCAGTCACAGACACATACATCATTGCACAACATAAGTCCCTCCTGACGCATTTCGTGCTTGAATAGCACTTCTTCAAAGGATTACGGACTGACAAGGAATGAAACCGGCAATTTTTTCAACACGACTTTTGAACGATTGTTCTCCCGCCTCAGTGGTTGTTGTCACGCCTGTGGCCATTGGTAGCTGTAGTGTTGGAGTCCTACTACAGTGAGTCGCCAGGTTTCAACCTCAGTGCTGATATAAATTCCAAGTGGGTGTGCAATCCATCATGTGGGTTTCTGAATTGCCGCTCACTTCGCACAATAGCACTTCCTGTCCACAAAGCAGAAATGCAGGTTGTCACTTCAGCAAGACTGCGCAAAGCGCAGCGGGGTCACTCTCACTGCTCAGGCGGGGCCGCTAATCATCCAACCAACGAGTTGCCTGTTGAGAGAGGACAACACACAGGTAAGTATTTCTTCTGCCATCATTTTATTGTTCGAAGGCAGTGACAGACACAGACATCGTTGCACAACTTAAGTCCCCCCTGATCCGTTTTGTGCTTGTTGTGCAACGATGTCTGTGTCTGTAACTGCCTTCACACAACAAAATGATGAAATACTTACCTGTGCGTTGTCCTCTCTCAACAGGCAACTTGTACTACAATATACCGTGAAGTTACTGCGGTATACCTGCAGCCATAAAAATTTATTACGTTTTTGTACCTCATAACGTTACCATTTCTGTACCAATTTAGATCTACTACCAAAAAGTACCTTTTCCACTCCATAATCTGTATTTCTGCAAAATGTAATCCACATCCATTCAGCTATTTTCTCGCTAGGTGTCTTTAAACTACACTTAACAATAGAACAGGCTACTAAATCCACTGTATGACATGCCTCTCCACTCTAATGATATGTCACTCCACTTTACAACATGCCACTCTACTCTATGACAATCCACTCCACTCTAAAACACCACATTCCACTTTAGAACATGCCACTTCACTCCAACACATACCACTCTTCTCTACAAAATGCCACTCCACTGTATGAAACTCCACACCTTGCCACTCTATGACACGTCACTCGACTGTAAGACACATTACTCCACTTTAGACCACTCCACTTTATGCTATTCCATTCTATGACACTCCACTTTATGCCAGTCTACTCTACGTCACTCGACTTTATGCCACTCCACTCTATGCCACTGCACTCTACGTGACTCCTCTCTTCCCCTCTATGACACTCCACTCTATGCCGTTATACTCTATGCCACTCCACTCTATACTATTCCACTGTATACTACTCCACTCTACACAACTGTACTGTACGCCGCCCCAATCTACCCCACTCTATGCCATTCTATTCTGCGGTATTCCACTCTATGCCACTTGACTCTACACCACTCCATGCCACTCCACCATATGCCATTCCACTCTATGCCACTTCCCTCTATGCCACTTCACCATATGCCACTCTATAGTATGCCACTCCACTCTACACCACTCCAGTCTACCAACTCCTCTTTACGCTGCTTCACTGAATGGCACTCAACTCTAAGCCACTCCATTCTATGCTGTTCCACTCAGTGCCACTCCACTCTAAGCCACTCTACTCTACACAATTCCACTCCGTGTAACTCCACTCTATGCAATTCCAGTCTAAGCCACTCCAGTCTATGCACATTACACCCCTCAACTTTATGCTATTCCACTCTACACCACTACACTTTATGCCACTCCACTCTAAGCTATTCCACTCTACCCCAATCCACTCTATGCCCCTCTACTGTATGCCAATCCACTCTTGCCACTCCAGTTAACATCACTCCAGTCTATGCCATTTATACTTGATGCCACTGCACTTTAAACCACTCCACTCTATGCCACTCCACTCTATGCCTTTTCACTCTGTACTATTTAACTCTGAGCCACTCCATTCTAAGCAACTCCACTGCACACTGTTCTATGGAATTTCACTTTCCACCACTCCACTCTATGCCACTTCTCTCGATGTTATTTCACTCTTTGTTATTCCACTCTAAGCAACTCCACTCTATGCCATTCTCTGCTACGCCAATCCAATCCACACTATTTCACTCCATACCACACCACTCTACCCTACTCTACTGTATGCCACTTTGGCGATGTCATTTGAGATATCATGAGTGATGTAACTGGACATGTCATGTGTGATGTAATTTGTGAGGTCATAAGCAGTGCATTGCAGGGGCACGAATTAGGGTTAGCTCGACTAACTATAACTGCTGAATATCTTTGGTTTTGTATGAGTGAAATATCAGCCTAACTATAACATCCCTGTAAACTTTGTTTTTTTCAGTGAATTTGTGAGGTTCTTTTAAATTCTATTTCTTAATTGTAACGTCCATTTTCATTTAAGTGAGTTTAAAATGTTTGTATTTTCTTTCTATAATTGTATGTTATATTTATATTATATACTGCTAATTTTTTGATGTTTATCAGAAAGTACATTATTAACTGGTTTAATTTTAAAGAATTTCAGCACAAAATTGTCGCATATACTATGGAGAATCTGTGATCAGCCAATGTATTTCACATACTGAAAAATACACTTAAAGACATTTTTGAAATCAGAGCCACCCAAAAAGCTAAAATGTTGTTCAATTTCTCAATTTCTTGTCACATAATTTGTTTACAATTTTTTTAAATTCGCGATGCCACGATGATCGTGATCACCACCACATTCAAAACTTTAACTAAAAAAATTCATTCTATTATAATACAAATATTACTAACCACATCATATATTTGTACACATATTTTTCTAGTAAATTTTTTAAGAAACTGTTTAAACCCTACTTCCTGTTTTCACAACTACACCAACTGCGACTAACTCCGCTAACTGCGTCTTTTTTAGGGGATGGAAAACACTATATATGCACACATTTTACAGTATTTTAGACACTAGGGATTTATTACTGGACTGTTTAAAGTCATATTCTTAAGGGAGTTTGCATAAAAACAAACAATTAAATCGATTTACCATTTTCTCAGTGACGCTGGGCATCGCGATAACGCCGGTAACCGCGATCACCGCAAATACATCGCAAAATGACAAAACAAATGCAGGCATTCAATAGCCAGCATCACATTCGAAACTTACAACTGCGAAATGGATACTAACCAACATATTAAACACACAACTATCTAAACAACTGTATAATAGCATGTACAACTTCCTTAATATCTCTACAACACAGTACATAACTTTTTCAGTAAAGCTATGACTGCATGCATCACTGCATCACCAACTGTCTCATTCACTCTATAAGTATTTGACAGGATCTGTGAGACGATGCATGAGTCTATCAATATTGCTGTAATGAAATGTGTGACTGCCTCAGTACATCTATGAGTGGGTGCATCAGTGTCACAATGGGTCTTTGATTGGTTCCATAAGTCTCTCACTCAATCTGTGAGTAGGTGCATGAGTGCCGATTTAAATTTGTAAGTAAGTATATGACTATCTGCGTGGATAAGTGAGTGGATACATGGGTGTCTAAGTGGATGTCTGAATGTGTATGTAAGTGGGTGTATGAGTGGATCTGTGAGTGGGTGTATGAATATCTCAGTGATTCTGTGAGAACATACGTGAGTATGCGAGTGGGTCTGTAAGTGGGTGCTTGAGTCTCTGAGTGGGTCTGTACATGGGTGCATCAATCTCTGAATAAGTCTGTAAGTGGGTACATAAGTACCTGATTGGGTATGTGAGTGAGTGCATCAGTGTATGAGTGTGTGAGTGGATATGTGATTGGGTGTATTGTGACTGTCTGTTTATTAGTAAGATTTAGCAATAATCTGTGTTGAGCGGGGTCCCTAGAGCTTTGGGCCCCGATGCCACTGCACCTGTTGCACCATTTAAATCAACCCACTTTTAACTGCAATGTAACTGCAATTGTGACTGCCTGTTTAGTAGCAATATATAGCAATATTAGGGGCCTGATTCACAAAATAAACTTAGACCTAAAGTCTAACTTCACTACTACTAAAGTTAGACTTTTGGACTAAGTTTAGTCCAAAAGTCTAACTTTATTTATTTTATTAATTTATATAATTTGTAAAGCGCAACTAATGCCGTTAGGTGTCTTGGCGCTATAGGAACTGATAAAAGTTGCTGGATTAGATTACCTCATCAGGTTTAGCTTGGGCTGTGTGCCTTTAAGTCTCCTGAGGGAACAAGCAGGTCTTTAGGGCTTTTCTGAAAGTGAGTAGAGAGCGAGCAACTTTCAGTGTCATTGGGAGACTGTTCCAGAGCACTGCTGTGGCTCTGAAGAAGCTATTTCCACCCCAGTTGGTTATCCTAATGGAAGGAACAATCAAATTAATTGCGGACCCTGAGCGTAGTGTCCTGGCTGGGATGTACCACTTGAGTTTCTCTCTAAAATGATCTGGTTCCAGTCCATGCAGTGCCTTATAGGCCAGACACAGAGCCTTAAATTTGAAGCATTGTTTAACTGGCAGCCAGTGCAGTTTCCTGATGGCTCCTCTTGCTTTAGTAGTAGTAAAGTTAGACTTCAGGTCTAAACTTAGACTTTTGGTCTAAGTTTATTTTTGTCAATCAGGCCCTAGGTGTTTAGAGGGAAAGATAGCAAAATGTACACAGTAAACAGTATGCAGCGTTAACTGAAAGAAAAGATGTATGAACCATCAGCGCAGATGGGAATGAGTAGTTGGGCCAGGGAAAACTGATAAGAGAAACACAGATGGGAGAACAGGCTTCAACCAATAGAAAAGGAGAAAAGTAAACTGCCAAGCATATGGACCAATAAAATGTGAAGTCCTTTTAAGATATATTAAAAACAATAGATTTCACAAGCACAACACAAGCGCTGTGCAGGCAAAACCTAAAAAGGGAGTATCTCATTCTCAGAACTCCACACCACGCGCTTTGTTAGTAAAGCCCCAGCATTAAGCTTTGAGTCCACATCATTGAAAGAAATTAAACTGCATATTTGTATGTGGTATTTCCACAGGTAAAAGTAGTTGAACGGCAGAGAGCACTGTGAAGGTTCAAATACAAGCTAAAAAACTAACCAGTGATAGGAGGGGTAGCCAGGTTGATAATGGATTTTGAGGAAGTGTTCTTTAAAGAGATGCATATTCAAATCTTTCCTACATTTGAGCAGTGTTGTGGCCCTTACAAGACTCTCGATTCGAGGATAGGTAGAACAGGACTGAAACCAAGGTGTTAGGTTTTCAAAGCAGAGTGGTCTCTTTTACATGGAACGGGAATGACATTTCTTTCTTCTACTTCGCCTTTCCTCACTACCATGGGGGAAACATTTGAGCAACAAGATGCTGCTTTATATCAGTTGATTGCAGTCAAAACTAAATTTTGCTTGTCAGCATCCATAACAGCTTGCATCAAACTACTGTCCCTGGAGACTATTGTCATGTCCAAAAAAGAAAAAAATAATTGGCTGTGAAATAGAGAAACTTAGGGGGCCGAGTAGGATGGCGGGCCACGCTAGCGGTGCTGGGGCCAGCCGCCAGTGGTGCGGCGGTCCCGCACCTCCAATTAGGATGCCACCGTGGCGGTGGCATCCTCTATTCCTAGCATTGTGGCGGGCGGGGCTCATAGCACTGCCTGCCACAATGCTGGGAATGCACTGTATGCATTGTCATGCACATGGTGATAGGCTCCACGCGGTGCCTGCCACCTTGTCCATGACAATGTAGGGGGGTACCATAGGTACCCCCCATGTGCACCCCCCATCCCCCAATACCGTGGGGGTCTGCAACAGGCCCCTGACAGCGAATTTCTCATGCCACCACGGAAAGGCTGCTTCCAGCACCCATGCTAATATGGATGGCGGTGTGTAGCAGAAACCACCACTATATCTAGCCCCTTTTCCGCCCGGTCAACTGGTCGACCAGCGGAAAACCGGTGGACAGTCTTTCCGTCCACCGGGGTCCCCCTGCCATACTAATCTGGTGGGGGGAAATAGGTGGCGGGCGAAAATGGGCGGTGGCGATCCGCCCTACATCATAATCAGCCGCTTAGTGAGCATCTAGAGAACTGTGCAAGGCCCTGACATATTGATATTATTCCTGAAATTTCCATCACAGCTGCTTGGCATAGACATCAAATTGTATGTTAGGAAACGGTGGAGGGTGATGCCTTCTTAATTGGTCCACGTCAGTGGATAATCAACATCAAGAGCATTGCTCAGAATGAAATTACTTGTGTTGTTTTTATTTCTGGCAGACAAAACAGGTATAAATTGTGAGAGGAAAAGCAACAAGCCGACACGTGTTTCGCCCTAGTGGCCCATTGGCCTTGGGCTTTTTCAAGGCTAGAGTGATTAGAAAACCAAGAATAAGTTGAATACAAAATGGGTGAGAAAAGTGAGAGAGAAAGAGAGAAAGAAAGAGTGTGGCAGATTTACCAAGAGTGTTAGTTTGGGGAAAAGGGAGAACGGGAAATTAGTCAAGGGAAAACAGATGGTGATAAGGGAAGAGGAAATCGACAATGCAAGGCAAGAGATAGAAAGAGGGAGAGAGAGGGAAGAAGAATGCGAGGGGAAAGAGAGAGACGATAAGAAAGACATGATGGTTCAAGGAAGAAAGAAAAGATCAAACATAAGGCTTATTAGCGGCGACATTCTGTTTTAACATAAAACAAAGTATGAAAGGCGAATAAATAAATAATCGGCACAATATTAATACAAATGTCTTATTGAGTGCATTGTCACATTGCTAATATGGTAGAATCATAGCATTGGAAAAAAAAAAAAACATCCTTGGCGCACCATCATACCCGGGACAGAACCAACAATGCTATACGAGAGGTGAATTGTGAAAAGAGAAAGTATGTGTCATAATTATAGGAAACAGAAGGTGAGATGATACAAAAGTCAATGAACGCATAGCCTGCAGGTTAATACGGTAAGGTCGCCAATAACTTTTAATAGTGACACCAGAAAGGAAAGTCAAAAGAAAATTGCAGGTGAAAGGAGGGGAAAAATTCACAAGAGCAACGAAAAAAACGAAAAAACAAACAAAAGAAAAAAAAGAAGAAAAAAGAAACAAACAAAGTGTCTCATTAGTTGTACACGTGGCAAGAAAGACTGCTCACCGGTTTTCAGTAAATAACAAGGTCTTCCTATATGAAAAAGCAAAAAATTCAAGAAATCACTCTTAAAATCGGGATTTATAATAAGAGTGCGCAAAATTGGGGGCTTAATTTGAAGGTAAAAGGAACGCTGCAAGTTGCAAATTAAGGGATTAAAAAAGGTTTAAAGAAACCGGCGCGCTAGCCAAGGGGGATGTGAGCGTTTGTCATAATATGTGATTTGCCAGTGAAATAATATAGGAGTTACATGGAAGTTAGATGGAAACGAAAATACATGCTGCATGAGGCGTTAATAATTCCAAAAATGGTGGCATTTAAGTTAAAACACAGTGATTAAAGGCTGCGCAAAATGTTGGAAGCCGGTTAGGTAATGAATGAAACTGACGCGCTAAGCAGGAGATCAAAGGGAGCGTTGTGACAGGGGCGCACGGAGATAAAATGTGATTGCCAGTGAGACAATCTAGGAGTTACATGGAAGTTAAATAGAAACGAAAATACATGCTGCATGAAGCGTTGATAATTGCAAAAACGGGTTGTCTTTAAGTTAAAACACAGTGATTAAAGGCTGCGCAAAAAGTTGAAGGCCGGTTAGGTAATGAATGAAACTGACGCGCTAAGCGGGAGATGAATGAGAGCGTTGTAACAGGGGCGCATGAACATAATATAAGAGGTTGCAAGTGCAGGGTTGCCTTTTGTGTTGAAACGAACACAAATATAGTTAAATATCCCAGAAGGGGAAGCAAAGCGGGCCTCTCTCACCTGCGGATGAAATAGATGAGTCTCTGCGGTCTCAGGGAAATCGGAGGAATGAGCTGTCAGAAAGGTTCTGGCTCGGGTTGCATTGACGTCAGCAAAATAAAGAATGCTGACGTACGAATGAGGCCACTGAAGAGTTACTATGTTACTAGTGACTATTGTCAGTAAAAAATTATGGGAAATATTATAGCAAAGGTTAGGCTTTAAGAAAATAATGCTAATATTAAGGGAAATGGTCTTGACGAAAATTAAGGGAAAGAAAAAGAAAAATTATATATAAATGTATATGTATTAATATAAATTAACACAAAAAACGGCTTCTCTGATTTCTGGTGTCAAAGGGGGGCAATGTTTTGAAAGTTTAGTATGAGTCTCTCTTGGGTCAGTAATTAATGTTAGTTTAGGTAAAGAAGGTCCGAAATGATAACAAAAGTGTGTTGCAGAAAAAGGACACGGAAACACATCAAAGTAAGGGATGGCAGATGAAAGTAATTAGTATAGTCTACAAATAAGGGAGAAAGGTTGTCAATGGCTCATGCAAAACATAATTATTTGCATTATAAGTAATGTAAAACATACTTAGCGTACAAATATAAATCTTGAGTTTTCAACTGGTTTACACAGTACATCACGAAATCTGTGAATGAATTAAAGAATGGAAAAGAAACAGCATAGTATAAAGAGGTATAACCAAGTGAGAAACTCGGAGCGACTAACATGCAAGGAAGTTAGTGATTGGGAATACCAACGCATGAGAAGGAATTGCAGCAATTTGGATACCTTCAAAGAAAGTTCGAATCTCCTAACTCAGAGGCTTCTGAATCGGGGATACCCCAAGAAACTCCTTGACAGAACGTACAAGGACTGTGAAAAGTTGTCCAGGGATGACCTTCTCAAACCCAAAGACATTACAAGCAATGAGAGAGGGAACACAATTAGGTTCCTGACAGACTATCACAATGGACATCAACACATACGGAAAGCCCTAAAAAGACACTGGTATCTTCTGACCTCCAATTCCTCACTAAACAACCAGATGGAAGAATATCCCCAAATGGGTTTCAGAAGAGCCACGAACCTCAAACAAATCCTATGCAAGTCTGAATTCAAGGACAAAAGGATCATACCCAAGACAAATTTTCTGACGAAACCTCCTGGCTTCTACACCTGCCATGATTGCAATGCATGTAAACTGGGAGTTAATAAGCAAACTGAATACAAACACGACCCCACTACCACCATTCGAATTAAGGATTGGATCACATGTACATCAACACATGTAATCTACATCATAATCTGCCCTTGTAACAAATTCTACATAGGGAGCACGATCAGGCCGCTCAAAACCAGAATCTTGGAACACTATCGCAACATTAACAAAGAAGAGATAGGACCACCTTTAACTGAACATTTCCAAGAGTTGCACCCACACCAGAAGACTTTCAAATTCTTTGGATTGGAGATTATCAAACCAGCGTCACGAGGAGGGAATCGTGAACTTATAATGAGACGCAGAGAGAGTGAACACATCATGCGCCTTAATGCGACAACCTTGGGCCTCAACAAAGATGCAGAAATGCATTATTGGCTGTATTAATTCTCCTCGTTGTTTTCATGAACCTTTTTATAATAAGACTGACCTTAAAACAATCACTAACTTCCTTGCATGTTAGTCGCTCCGAGTTTCTCACTTGGTTATACCTCTTTATACTATGCTGTTTCTTTTCCATTCTTTAATTCATTCACAGATTTCGTGATGTACTGTGTAAACCAGTTGAAAACTCAAGATTTATATTTGTACGCTAAGTATGTTTTACATTACTTATAATGCAAATAATTATGTTTTGCATGAGCCATTGACAACCTTTCTCCCTTATTTGTAGACTATACTAATTACTTTCATCTGCCATCCCTTACTTTGATGTGTTTCCGTGTCCTTTTTCTGCAACACACTTTTGTTATCATTTCGGACCTTCTTTACCTAAACTAACATTAATTACTGACCCAAGAGAGACTCATACTAAACTTTCAAAACATTGCCCCCCTTTGACACCAGAAATCAGAGAAGCCGTTTTTTGTGTTAATTTATATTAATACATATACATTTATATATAATTTTTCTTTTTCTTTCCCTTAATTTTCGTCAAGACCATTTCCCTTAATATTAGCATTATTTTCTTAAAGCCTAACCTTTGCTATAATATTTCCCATAATTTTTTACTGACAATAGTCACTAGTAACATAGTAACTCTTCAGTGGCCTCATTCGTACGTCAGCATTCTTTATTTTGCTGACGTCAATGCAACCCGAGCCAGAACCTTTCTGACAGCTCATTCCTCCGATTTCCCTGAGACCGCAGAGACTCATCTATTTCATCCGCAGGTGAGAGAGGCCCGCTTTGCTTCCCCTTCTGGGATATTTAACTATATTTGTGTTCGTTTCAACACAAAAGGCAACCCTGCACTTGCAACCTCTTATATTATGTTCATGCGCCCCTGTTACAACGCTCTCATTCATCTCCCGCTTAGCGCGTCAGTTTCATTCATTACCTAACCGGCCTTCAACTTTTTGCGCAGCCTTTAATCACTGTGTTTTAACTTAAAGACAACCCGTTTTTGCAATTATCAACGCTTCATGCAGCATGTATTTTCGTTTCTATTTAACTTCCATGTAACTCCTAGATTGTCTCACTGGCAATCACATTTTATCTCCGTGCGCCCCTGTCACAACGCTCCCTTTGATCTCCTGCTTAGCGCGTCAGTTTCATTCATTACCTAACCGGCTTCCAACATTTTGCGCAGCCTTTAATCACTGTGCTTTAACTTAAATGCCACCATTTTTGGAATTATTAACGCCTCATGCAGCATGTATTTTCGTTTCCATCTAACTTCCATGTAACTCCTATATTATTTCACTGGCAAATCACATATTATGACAAACGCTCACATCCCCCTTGGCTAGCGCGCCGGTTTCTTTAAACCTTTTTTAATCCCTTAATTTGCAACTTGCAGCGTTCCTTTTACCTTCAAATTAAGCCCCCAATTTTGCGCACTCTTATTATAAATCCCGATTTTAAGAGTGATTTCTTGAATTTTTTGCTTTTTCATATAGGAAGACCTTGTTATTTACTGAAAACCGGTGAGCAGTCTTTCTTGCCACGTGTACAACTAATGAGACACTTTGTTTGTTTCTTTTTTCTTCTTTTTTTTCTTTTGTTTGTTTTTTCGTTTTTTTCGTTGCTCTTGTGAATTTTTCCCCTCCTTTCACCTGCAATTTTCTTTTGACTTTCCTTTCTGGTGTCACTATTAAAAGTTATTGGCGACCTTACCGTATTAACCTGCAGGCTATGCGTTCATTGACTTTTGTATCATCTCACCTTCTGTTTCCTATAATTATGACACATACTTTCTCTTTTCACAATTCACCTCTCGTATAGCATTGTTGGTTCTGTCCCGGGTATGATGGTGCGCCAAGGATGTTTTTTTTTTTTTTTCCAATGCTATGATTCTACCATATTAGCAATGTGACAATGCACTCAATAAGACATTTGTATTAATATTGTGCCGATTATTTATTTATTCGCCTTTCATACTTTGTTTTATGTTAAAACAGAATGTCGCCGCTAATAAGCCTTATGTTTGATCTTTTCTTTCTTCCTTGAACCATCATGTCTTTCTTATCGTCTCTCTCTTTCCCCTCGCATTCTTCTTCCCTCTCTCTCCCTCTTTCTATCTCTTGCCTTGCATTGTCGATTTCCTCTTCCCTTATCACCATCTGTTTTCCCTTGACTAATTTCCCGTTCTCCCTTTTCCCCAAACTAACACTCTTGGTAAATCTGCCACACTCTTTCTTTCTCTCTTTCTCTCTCACTTTTCTCACCCATTTTGTATTCAACTTATTCTTGGTTTTCTAATCACTCTAGCCTTGAAAAAGCCCAAGGCCAATGGGCCACTAGGGCGAAACACGTGTCGGCTTGTTGCTTTTCCTCTCACAATTTATACCTGTTTTGTCTGCCAGAAATAAAAACAACACAAGTAATTTCATTCTGAGCAATGCTCTTGATGTTGATTATCCACTGACGTGGACCAATTAAGAAGGCATCACCCTCCACCGTTTCCTAACCTTACCTTTTCAATGGCTCTTGGGTGTAGCCATTTACGAGGATTGTGCCACATATAAAATTGGGCCCTAACAACTGTAGCGCCGTAAGTCCAGAACTTTCCACCCATACAGCTTCTCATATTCTTATCCCTCTGGCCTTTCCAGCCACGCTACGTTGCCCTCAAATATAATATTTATTAAATCAAATAATTCTGACCTCATGGCAACCTGCAGAGATCGCAGAGAACAACGTAATCGTAGAATTGATGAAATCTTCTCAACCGCAGGAACTTCGGCTCAACCGACTAGACTTAACCCTAATTCTGCGAAATCCATCTTCCAAGCCTTGGAAAAATCGCTAAAGAAAGAAACCACCAAATGGTGGGAAGCTGCCAGTCTCAAAAAGTACCTTGAAGCAGAAAGAATCCCTAGAGGACTTCGGATCCTCATCTTTCCTCCAGTTGAAACAACGAAACCAGAACAGATCGTAAGATGGGAAGAGAACCTGAGGGAGGCTTCAAATAATATGATACGCCAACTAATAGATATAGCAGAAGAAGAACACATCAAACACAAAAAAGAAGTAGACGAATTCACAAAGAAAATAGAAGAATCCAATTGGGGTGAAATTACAACCAAAAATTACGAAATACTCAATAGAATCATTGATGAATATGAAGAAGACCTAATCCAGAGAAAAAACAGGAAATTTAGAAGAGACCAGATCGACTACCAACTAGGACGAGTCTACACTTTTGCCAAACGGTATGATAATATCCCAAAAGGCACTTCAACGCCTATGACCAAACAAACATACGACACAATCACAAGCTCCGAAGTAGACTCACCAGGAGTGGAAACTCCAGCTACAACATCTAAAGTAGGAGTTAATTTTTTAGAGGAAGTCAGACGACACCGACTTGGCTTTCGAAATCAAACTATTCAAGATACCAGAACCCCATCAGACAACATCCAAAGTATCACAACGCCAAGACCAGTAACAGGAGTGACGACCAGAGCAAGGAAAAAACAAGAAATAGAACCGAAGGAACGATCGACCTAATGGTTAATATCTCGGACCATCATAACACTAAGGCACAAGTGGAGATCCTCAATAAGGGTCTATCTTTTTGCCCAACGGCATTCTGGGATTTGACCAAGACCATGATAGACCTATACAAGTTCACACGAAAACTCAAGCTAATGTCTTTCTTTCATAACAGACCACCAATACAGAGGGACAAGACAACACCAATTACGAGTCACCTATCGATTCAAGACTTGGAAAACATACATCTGTTAACTTCCCTAACAGATGACCCGGAAGACCAAACTACTTCTCAGACATTGGCACAAGAATTAGGCATAGACACATCTTATCCCAACACCAGTGGGTTGACCTCAAAATCCATCTTCTGCCCCCAACTACCACCAGGCAATACCATTGATCTATTCCATACAGCAGTTTCCAAAGACTTAACTACCGAATACTATAAATACCAGAAAAAGAAAAATTTCCTTCCAAGAAATCTAAGCAAAAATGAAACCAATGCACTCAAAGAACTAAAGAACCTTCCTGGAGTGGAGATCAAGGAAGCAGATAAGGGGGGTAATGTAGTTCTGTTACATACAGATGACTATATAGCGGAAGCACATAGACAACTAAAAGACACATCTTGCTACAAAGAATTATCCTCCAATCCGACAGTTAAAATTCAAGGAGACCTAAAAAGAAAACTAGACACATGGTATACAAAAAACCTACTAACCCGCATGGAACGAGAGGAGCTCTATATAGAACATCCAACTATGCCAACACTCTATCTTCTACCCAAAATTCATAAAAATAAAACCAAACCACCAGGGAGACCAATAATTGCTGGTATCAATTCCATATGTTCTAAGTTGGGTGAATATGTTGACCACCAATTGCAACCTCTAATGAAAGACCTCCCATCATACATTCAGGACACGAAGGATATTCTTTTGAAATTAAACAACATTCCATGGAATGAGGACTGTCTCCTGGTCACGATTGATGTAGTAAGTCTCTACACCTCAATTCGTCATCAAGATGGAATGGAAGCAGTACAAAAATCACTATCAACCAAATCAGTTCACTTTTTGGAATCTAACCAAATGACCCTTGAAATGCTTCATTTCTGTTTGACAAACAATGTTTTCACATTCAACTCGAAATACTACCTACAAATTCAAGGCAGTGCGATGGGAGCCAAATTTGCGCCACCATATGCATGCATTCTTATGGGACTTGTGGAAAAATTCTGGTTATGGGATGACACCTTTGCAGAATATACCGCCCACATAACTTACTGGGGACGATATATTGATGACATCTTGTGCATCTGGCAGGGATCCGAGCACTTACTTAAAGAATTCCTACACAAAATCAACACAAACAGATGGAATATTAAAACCACGAATAACGTCTCACCAAACCAAATAGACTTCCTAGACATAACCATATATGTAGAGGCTAACAAACTGCAAACGAAGACCTTCCGGAAACCTACCTCGGTCAATTCAATACTCCGAGCAGACAGCTGTCACCCTAATAAAACAATTGATCACATCCCAAAAGGGGAATACCAACGCATGAGAAGGAATTGCAGCAATTTGGATACCTTCAAAGAAAGTTCGAATCTCCTAACTCAGAGGCTTCTGAATCGGGGATACCCCAAGAAACTCCTTGACAGAACGTACAAGGACTGTGAAAAGTTGTCCAGGGATGACCTTCTCAAACCCAAAGACATTACAAGCAATGAGAGAGGGAACACAATTAGGTTCCTGACAGACTATCACAATGGACATCAACACATACGGAAAGCCCTAAAAAGACACTGGTATCTTCTGACCTCCAATTCCTCACTAAACAACCAGATGGAAGAATATCCCCAAATGGGTTTCAGAAGAGCCACGAACCTCAAACAAATCCTATGCAAGTCTGAATTCAAGGACAAAAGGATCATACCCAAGACAAATTTTCTGACGAAACCTCCTGGCTTCTACACCTGCCATGATTGCAATGCATGTAAACTGGGAGTTAATAAGCAAACTGAATACAAACACGACCCCACTACCACCATTCGAATTAAGGATTGGATCACATGTACATCAACACATGTAATCTACATCATAATCTGCCCTTGTAACAAATTCTACATAGGGAGCACGATCAGGCCGCTCAAAACCAGAATCTTGGAACACTATCGCAACATTAACAAAGAAGAGATAGGACCACCTTTAACTGAACATTTCCAAGAGTTGCACCCACACCAGAAGACTTTCAAATTCTTTGGATTGGAGATTATCAAACCAGCGTCACGAGGAGGGAATCGTGAACTTATAATGAGACGCAGAGAGAGTGAACACATCATGCGCCTTAATGCGACAACCTTGGGCCTCAACAAAGATGCAGAAATGCATTATTGGCTGTATTAATTCTCCTCGTTGTTTTCATGAACCTTTTTATAATAAGACTGACCTTAAAACAATCACTAACTTCCTTGCATGTTAGTCGCTCCGAGTTTCTCACTTGGTTATACCTCTTTATACTATGCTGTTTCTTTTCCATTCTTTAATTCATTCACAGATTTCGTGATGTACTGTGTAAACCAGTTGAAAACTCAAGATTTATATTTGTACGCTAAGTATGTTTTACATTACTTATAATGCAAATAATTATGTTTTGCATGAGCCATTGACAACCTTTCTCCCTTATTTGTAGACTATACTAATTACTTTCATCTGCCATCCCTTACTTTGATGTGTTTCCGTGTCCTTTTTCTGCAACACACTTTTGTTATCATTTCGGACCTTCTTTACCTAAACTAACACTAATTACTGACCCAAGAGAGACTCATACTAAACTTTCAAAACATTGCCCCCCTTTGACACCAGAAATCAGAGAAGCCGTTTTTTGTGTTAATTTATATTAATACATATACATTTATATATAATTTTTCTTTTTCTTTCCCTTAATTTTCGTCAAGACCATTTCCCTTAATATTAGCATTATTTTCTTAAAGCCTAACCTTTGCTATAATATTTCCCATAATTTTTTACTGACAATAGTCACTAGTAACATAGTAACTCTTCAGTGGCCTCATTCGTACGTCAGCATTCTTTATTTTGCTGACGTCAATGCAACCCGAGCCAGAACCTTTCTGACAGCTCATTCCTCCGATTTCCCTGAGACCGCAGAGACTCATCTATTTCATCCGCAGGTGAGAGAGGCCCGCTTTGCTTCCCCTTCTGGGATATTTAACTATATTTGTGTTCGTTTCAACACAAAAGGCAACCCTGCACTTGCAACCTCTTATATTATGTTCATGCGCCCCTGTTACAACGCTCTCATTCATCTCCCGCTTAGCGCGTCAGTTTCATTCATTACCTAACCGGCCTTCAACTTTTTGCGCAGCCTTTAATCACTGTGTTTTAACTTAAAGACAACCCGTTTTTGCAATTATCAACGCTTCATGCAGCATGTATTTTCGTTTCTATTTAACTTCCATGTAACTCCTAGATTGTCTCACTGGCAATCACATTTTATCTCCGTGCGCCCCTGTCACAACGCTCCCTTTGATCTCCTGCTTAGCGCGTCAGTTTCATTCATTACCTAACCGGCTTCCAACATTTTGCGCAGCCTTTAATCACTGTGTTTTAACTTAAATGCCACCATTTTTGGAATTATTAACGCCTCATGCAGCATGTATTTTCGTTTCCATCTAACTTCCATGTAACTCCTATATTATTTCACTGGCAAATCACATATTATGACAAACGCTCACATCCCCCTTGGCTAGCGCGCCGGTTTCTTTAAACCTTTTTTAATCCCTTAATTTGCAACTTGCAGCGTTCCTTTTACCTTCAAATTAAGCCCCCAATTTTGCGCACTCTTATTATAAATCCCGATTTTAAGAGTGATTTCTTGAATTTTTTGCTTTTTCATATAGGAAGACCTTGTTATTTACTGAAAACCGGTGAGCAGTCTTTCTTGCCACGTGTACAACTAATGAGACACTTTGTTTGTTTCTTTTTTCTTCTTTTTTTTCTTTTGTTTGTTTTTTCGTTTTTTTCGTTGCTCTTGTGAATTTTTCCCCTCCTTTCACCTGCAATTTTCTTTTGACTTTCCTTTCTGGTGTCACTATTAAAAGTTATTGGCGACCTTACCGTATTAACCTGCAGGCTATGCGTTCATTGACTTTTGTATCATCTCACCTTCTGTTTCCTATAATTATGACACATACTTTCTCTTTTCACAATTCACCTCTCGTATAGCATTGTTGGTTCTGTCCCGGGTATGATGGTGCGCCAAGGATGTTTTTTTTTTTTTTTTCCAATGCTATGATTCTACCATATTAGCAATGTGACAATGCACTCAATAAGACATTTGTATTAATATTGTGCCGATTATTTATTTATTCGCCTTTCATACTTTGTTTTATGTTAAAACAGAATGTCGCCGCTAATAAGCCTTATGTTTGATCTTTTCTTTCTTCCTTGAACCATCATGTCTTTCTTATCGTCTCTCTCTTTCCCCTCGCATTCTTCTTCCCTCTCTCTCCCTCTTTCTATCTCTTGCCTTGCATTGTCGATTTCCTCTTCCCTTATCACCATCTGTTTTCCCTTGACTAATTTCCCGTTCTCCCTTTTCCCCAAACTAACACTCTTGGTAAATCTGCCACACTCTTTCTTTCTCTCTTTCTCTCTCACTTTTCTCACCCATTTTGTATTCAACTTATTCTTGGTTTTCTAATCACTCTAGCCTTGAAAAAGCCCAAGGCCAATGGGCCACTAGGGCGAAACACGTGTCGGCTTGTTGCTTTTCCTCTCACAATTTATACCTGTTTTGTCTGCCAGAAATAAAAACAACACAAGTAATTTCATTCTGAGCAATGCTCTTGATGTTGATTATCCACTGACGTGGACCAATTAAGAAGGCATCACCCTCCACCGTTTCCTAACCTTACCTTTTCAATGGCTCTTGGGTGTAGCCATTTACGAGGATTGTGCCACATATAAAATTGGGCCCTAACAACTGTAGCGCCGTAAGTCCAGAACTTTCCACCCATACAGCTTCTCATATTCTTATCCCTCTGGCCTTTCCAGCCACGCTACGTTGCCCTCAAATATAATATTTATTAAATCAAATAATTCTGACCTCATGGCAACCTGCAGAGATCGCAGAGAACAACGTAATCGTAGAATTGATGAAATCTTCTCAACCGCAGGAACTTCGGCTCAACCGACTAGACTTAACCCTAATTCTGCGAAATCCATCTTCCAAGCCTTGGAAAAATCGCTAAAGAAAGAAACCACCAAATGGTGGGAAGCTGCCAGTCTCAAAAAGTACCTTGAAGCAGAAAGAATCCCTAGAGGACTTCGGATCCTCATCTTTCCTCCAGTTGAAACAACGAAACCAGAACAGATCGTAAGATGGGAAGAGAACCTGAGGGAGGCTTCAAATAATATGATACGCCAACTAATAGATATAGCAGAAGAAGAACACATCAAACACAAAAAAGAAGTAGACGAATTCACAAAGAAAATAGAAGAATCCAATTGGGGTGAAATTACAACCAAAAATTACGAAATACTCAATAGAATCATTGATGAATATGAAGAAGACCTAATCCAGAGAAAAAACAGGAAATTTAGAAGAGACCAGATCGACTACCAACTAGGACGAGTCTACACTTTTGCCAAACGGTATGATAATATCCCAAAAGGCACTTCAACGCCTATGACCAAACAAACATACGACACAATCACAAGCTCCGAAGTAGACTCACCAGGAGTGGAAACTCCAGCTACAACATCTAAAGTAGGAGTTAATTTTTTAGAGGAAGTCAGACGACACCGACTTGGCTTTCGAAATCAAACTATTCAAGATACCAGAACCCCATCAGACAACATCCAAAGTATCACAACGCCAAGACCAGTAACAGGAGTGACGACCAGAGCAAGGAAAAAACAAGAAATAGAACCGAAGGAACGATCGACCTAATGGTTAATATCTCGGACCATCATAACACTAAGGCACAAGTGGAGATCCTCAATAAGGGTCTATCTTTTTGCCCAACGGCATTCTGGGATTTGACCAAGACCATGATAGACCTATACAAGTTCACACGAAAACTCAAGCTAATGTCTTTCTTTCATAACAGACCACCAATACAGAGGGACAAGACAACACCAATTACGAGTCACCTATCGATTCAAGACTTGGAAAACATACATCTGTTAACTTCCCTAACAGATGACCCGGAAGACCAAACTACTTCTCAGACATTGGCACAAGAATTAGGCATAGACACATCTTATCCCAACACCAGTGGGTTGACCTCAAAATCCATCTTCTGCCCCCAACTACCACCAGGCAATACCATTGATCTATTCCATACAGCAGTTTCCAAAGACTTAACTACCGAATACTATAAATACCAGAAAAAGAAAAATTTCCTTCCAAGAAATCTAAGCAAAAATGAAACCAATGCACTCAAAGAACTAAAGAACCTTCCTGGAGTGGAGATCAAGGAAGCAGATAAGGGGGGTAATGTAGTTCTGTTACATACAGATGACTATATAGCGGAAGCACATAGACAACTAAAAGACACATCTTGCTACAAAGAATTATCCTCCAATCCGACAGTTAAAATTCAAGGAGACCTAAAAAGAAAACTAGACACATGGTATACAAAAAACCTACTAACCCGCATGGAACGAGAGGAGCTCTATATAGAACATCCAACTATGCCAACACTCTATCTTCTACCCAAAATTCATAAAAATAAAACCAAACCACCAGGGAGACCAATAATTGCTGGTATCAATTCCATATGTTCTAAGTTGGGTGAATATGTTGACCACCAATTGCAACCTCTAATGAAAGACCTCCCATCATACATTCAGGACACGAAGGATATTCTTTTGAAATTAAACAACATTCC
The DNA here is from genome assembly GCF_964204655.1 of Triturus cristatus. Lineage (NCBI taxonomy): Eukaryota > Metazoa > Chordata > Amphibia > Caudata > Salamandridae > Triturus > Triturus cristatus. The sequence continues at coordinate 477,929,026 of NC_140584.1, read as the reverse complement.
ATGGAATGAGGACTGTCTCCTGGTCACGATTGATGTAGTAAGTCTCTACACCTCAATTCGTCATCAAGATGGAATGGAAGCAGTACAAAAATCACTATCAACCAAATCAGTTCACTTTTTGGAATCTAACCAAATGACCCTTGAAATGCTTCATTTCTGTTTGACAAACAATGTTTTCACATTCAACTCGAAATACTACCTACAAATTCAAGGCAGTGCGATGGGAGCCAAATTTGCGCCACCATATGCATGCATTCTTATGGGACTTGTGGAAAAATTCTGGTTATGGGATGACACCTTTGCAGAATATACCGCCCACATAACTTACTGGGGACGATATATTGATGACATCTTGTGCATCTGGCAGGGATCCGAGCACTTACTTAAAGAATTCCTACACAAAATCAACACAAACAGATGGAATATTAAAACCACGAATAACGTCTCACCAAACCAAATAGACTTCCTAGACATAACCATATATGTAGAGGCTAACAAACTGCAAACGAAGACCTTCCGGAAACCTACCTCGGTCAATTCAATACTCCGAGCAGACAGCTGTCACCCTAATAAAACAATTGATCACATCCCAAAAGGGGAATACCAACGCATGAGAAGGAATTGCAGCAATTTGGATACCTTCAAAGAAAGTTCGAATCTCCTAACTCAGAGGCTTCTGAATCGGGGATACCCCAAGAAACTCCTTGACAGAACGTACAAGGACTGTGAAAAGTTGTCCAGGGATGACCTTCTCAAACCCAAAGACATTACAAGCAATGAGAGAGGGAACACAATTAGGTTCCTGACAGACTATCACAATGGACATCAACACATACGGAAAGCCCTAAAAAGACACTGGTATCTTCTGACCTCCAATTCCTCACTAAACAACCAGATGGAAGAATATCCCCAAATGGGTTTCAGAAGAGCCACGAACCTCAAACAAATCCTATGCAAGTCTGAATTCAAGGACAAAAGGATCATACCCAAGACAAATTTTCTGACGAAACCTCCTGGCTTCTACACCTGCCATGATTGCAATGCATGTAAACTGGGAGTTAATAAGCAAACTGAATACAAACACGACCCCACTACCACCATTCGAATTAAGGATTGGATCACATGTACATCAACACATGTAATCTACATCATAATCTGCCCTTGTAACAAATTCTACATAGGGAGCACGATCAGGCCGCTCAAAACCAGAATCTTGGAACACTATCGCAACATTAACAAAGAAGAGATAGGACCACCTTTAACTGAACATTTCCAAGAGTTGCACCCACACCAGAAGACTTTCAAATTCTTTGGATTGGAGATTATCAAACCAGCGTCACGAGGAGGGAATCGTGAACTTATAATGAGACGCAGAGAGAGTGAACACATCATGCGCCTTAATGCGACAACCTTGGGCCTCAACAAAGATGCAGAAATGCATTATTGGCTGTATTAATTCTCCTCGTTGTTTTCATGAACCTTTTTATAATAAGACTGACCTTAAAACAATCACTAACTTCCTTGCATGTTAGTCGCTCCGAGTTTCTCACTTGGTTATACCTCTTTATACTATGCTGTTTCTTTTCCATTCTTTAATTCATTCACAGATTTCGTGATGTACTGTGTAAACCAGTTGAAAACTCAAGATTTATATTTGTACGCTAAGTATGTTTTACATTACGTATAATGCAAATAATTATGTTTTGCATGAGCCATTGACAACCTTTCTCCCTTATTTGTAGACTATACTAATTACTTTCATCTGCCATCCCTTACTTTGATGTGTTTCCGTGTCCTTTTTCTGCAACACACTTTTGTTATCATTTCGGACCTTCTTTACCTAAACTAACATTAATTACTGACCCAAGAGAGACTCATACTAAACTTTCAAAACATTGCCCCCCTTTGACACCAGAAATCAGAGAAGCCGTTTTTTGTGTTAATTTATATTAATACATATACATTTATATATAATTTTTCTTTTTCTTTCCCTTAATTTTCGTCAAGACCATTTCCCTTAATATTAGCATTATTTTCTTAAAGCCTAACCTTTGCTATAATATTTCCCATAATTTTTTACTGACAATAGTCACTAGTAACATAGTAACTCTTCAGTGGCCTCATTCGTACGTCAGCATTCTTTATTTTGCTGACGTCAATGCAACCCGAGCCAGAACCTTTCTGACAGCTCATTCCTCCGATTTCCCTGAGACCGCAGAGACTCATCTATTTCATCCGCAGGTGAGAGAGGCCCGCTTTGCTTCCCCTTCTGGGATATTTAACTATATTTGTGTTCGTTTCAACACAAAAGGCAACCCTGCACTTGCAACCTCTTATATTATGTTCATGCGCCCCTGTTACAACGCTCTCATTCATCTCCCGCTTAGCGCGTCAGTTTCATTCATTACCTAACCGGCCTTCAACTTTTTGCGCAGCCTTTAATCACTGTGTTTTAACTTAAAGACAACCCGTTTTTGCAATTATCAACGCTTCATGCAGCATGTATTTTCGTTTCTATTTAACTTCCATGTAACTCCTAGATTGTCTCACTGGCAATCACATTTTATCTCCGTGCGCCCCTGTCACAACGCTCCCTTTGATCTCCTGCTTAGCGCGTCAGTTTCATTCATTACCTAACCGGCTTCCAACATTTTGCGCAGCCTTTAATCACTGTGTTTTAACTTAAATGCCACCATTTTTGGAATTATTAACGCCTCATGCAGCATGTATTTTCGTTTCCATCTAACTTCCATGTAACTCCTATATTATTTCACTGGCAAATCACATATTATGACAAACGCTCACATCCCCCTTGGCTAGCGCGCCGGTTTCTTTAAACCTTTTTTAATCCCTTAATTTGCAACTTGCAGCGTTCCTTTTACCTTCAAATTAAGCCCCCAATTTTGCGCACTCTTATTATAAATCCCGATTTTAAGAGTGATTTCTTGAATTTTTTGCTTTTTCATATAGGAAGACCTTGTTATTTACTGAAAACCGGTGAGCAGTCTTTCTTGCCACGTGTACAACTAATGAGACACTTTGTTTGTTTCTTTTTTCTTCTTTTTTTTCTTTTGTTTGTTTTTTCGTTTTTTTCGTTGCTCTTGTGAATTTTTCCCCTCCTTTCACCTGCAATTTTCTTTTGACTTTCCTTTCTGGTGTCACTATTAAAAGTTATTGGCGACCTTACCGTATTAACCTGCAGGCTATGCGTTCATTGACTTTTGTATCATCTCACCTTCTGTTTCCTATAATTATGACACATACTTTCTCTTTTCACAATTCACCTCTCGTATAGCATTGTTGGTTCTGTCCCGGGTATGATGGTGCGCCAAGGATGTTTTTTTTTTTTTTCCAATGCTATGATTCTACCATATTAGCAATGTGACAATGCACTCAATAAGACATTTGTATTAATATTGTGCCGATTATTTATTTATTCGCCTTTCATACTTTGTTTTATGTTAAAACAGAATGTCGCCGCTAATAAGCCTTATGTTTGATCTTTTCTTTCTTCCTTGAACCATCATGTCTTTCTTATCGTCTCTCTCTTTCCCCTCGCATTCTTCTTCCCTCTCTCTCCCTCTTTCTATCTCTTGCCTTGCATTGTCGATTTCCTCTTCCCTTATCACCATCTGTTTTCCCTTGACTAATTTCCCGTTCTCCCTTTTCCCCAAACTAACACTCTTGGTAAATCTGCCACACTCTTTCTTTCTCTCTTTCTCTCTCACTTTTCTCACCCATTTTGTATTCAACTTATTCTTGGTTTTCTAATCACTCTAGCCTTGAAAAAGCCCAAGGCCAATGGGCCACTAGGGCGAAACACGTGTCGGCTTGTTGCTTTTCCTCTCACAATTTATACCTGTTTTGTCTGCCAGAAATAAAAACAACACAAGTAATTTCATTCTGAGCAATGCTCTTGATGTTGATTATCCACTGACGTGGACCAATTAAGAAGGCATCACCCTCCACCGTTTCCTAACCTTACCTTTTCAATGGCTCTTGGGTGTAGCCATTTACGAGGATTGTGCCACATATAAAATTGGGCCCTAACAACTGTAGCGCCGTAAGTCCAGAACTTTCCACCCATACAGCTTCTCATATCAAATTGTATGTATTTTTTAAATTATGCTTTATAAATTATCTTTTTAGCCTAATGTTTTTAAAGAGCTCTTGTCTCTTCTCTCCACAACACTCATTGGATGGTCAGGCTACTTCCCAGCACTATGGGCGTGCTCATAAACCTTTCCAGAGTTAATTTAGTTACCAGTTATGGTCTGTTTTTAAAAAAGTAATGAGAACACTCACAAAGTTTATGCACTTTGTGACGGGAGTCCTGTTAAAAACTACAAAGCTTATGATAGGAGAGGCAATTCAAAGAAGAGTATTTTAAGAAATACATTTAACGTATGTTTACACTCCATACATTACAAATAATTGTCAGAGCATTTATACCTAAATAGCCATAAAAGCAGTAGGTCTTTAAGTTTCTTTTGCCAAAACATATGTAAACTAAACTTAGAAATCTGTACTTTACTACAGCACATCTGTAGATATAAAGCTGACAGAAGTGAATGTAAAAAATAGATACGTCACATTCTACTTAGAAACAAGTAACATAGGCTTATAGAAGGTGAAAAATGTATTGCTGATATCAATTCCATTCCTATTAAGGGGCCGATTCCGATAGCTAGTCGGACAGCTGTCCGTAGCCTTACCGTGCGACCGACACGTACCCGTAGCCGGTACGTCCTGTAGATAAAGTACGATGCGCATAACTGCCAAAAACCCATCCGACACGTAGGCTCTGATTCAAGCTCCATTCTCCGTCCGAGCCGTAACTCCTAACGCTGAACCGAGTCACCCGGAAGCAGTATCCATAGCAGTTTCGGGCATGACAAGTATGATGCGTACTTCCTACGCACAGGACGGGTCGCCACGTATGGCACGTCACAGCATCCGGAAAACAAGCATATCAGCTACGATTCGCGCCACAAATCAATACACGGCTGCGAGACGGACCAGCTTGCAGCGGGTACAAGACGAGGCAACAAGCAGCGTGTACGACATGAACACATCATAAATCCCATCACTCAGGTCATACCAGTACTCTACATCTATGACCGGCTCAGGAACCAACGCCGATGGCGCAGGCGGTAAGTCAGACACCTACCACATAAGCAAACGACACATACCCGCAAAATGGCACACACACACACAGGGGATCCACATCCTGGCAACTAACAACAGCCCACCATAGGGGTTGCATGGCCAGCACCACTAACACCCCCAGCCATAGGGCTGATGTTGCCCATCACCCTTGTCACCCCCACCCATAGGGCTCATGTTGCCCATCACTACTGCCACCCCCACTCACAGGGGACCTGTTGCCCATCACCCCTGCCACCCCCAGCCATAGGGCTCATGTTGCCCATCACTACTGCCACCCCCACTCACAGGGGACCTTTTGCCCATCACCCCTGCCACCCCCAGCCATAGGGCTGATGCTGCCCATCACTACTGCCACCCCCACTCACAGGGGACCTGTTGCCCATCACCCCTGCCACCCCCAGCCATAGGGCTGATGTTGCCCATCACCACTGCCACCCCCACTCACAGGGGACCTGTTGTCTATCACCCCTGCCACCCCCACTCACAGGGGACCTGTTGCCCATCACCCCTGCCACCCCCACCCATAGGGCTTATGTTGCCCATCACCCCTGCCAACCCCAGCCATAGGGCTGATGTTGCCCATCACCCCTGCCATCCCCACTCACAGGGGACCTGTTGCCCATCACCCCTGCCACCCGCACTCACAGGGGACCTGTTGCCCATCACCCCTGCCACCCCCAGCCATAGGATGGGTGATGCGCAACACATCCAGCATACTCCAACATCAGGTATGTCCGCAAAATACATCCCCCCTAACATCATGTCAACAGTGTGTAGTCTGTGACAAATGCCCACTACAGTGATTATGGCCACGAAAATACAATGTAAGTAACAGCACATGTGTAACCAACACATGAGTGTGACATACACGAGGCAAGCATCACCATAGCACTGTGGCAATGTAAAAAGAACACCCCCTCACTGTGTAGAACAGGAGTTAAGTGTGGGCTTCCAAAATGCAGCAGATGTTGAGCATTGTGGTGATGGGGACTAAACTCCCCCTCATCACAGTGACCAAAAGGTAAGTGTCATCATGGTCAAAGCTGCAAATGATAAACAGCATATATGATCCCTTCTCCCAACACATTAAACACTTCTGGGGCAAACTAGTGATTGTGTCCCATACACACGGAGATGTGGTGAGGCTAACAGTGCTGTGAAAACATAACACACTCTCGGCTATGAGCAGACAAGCACCACACATGGGGGCTGACAATGCATAAGTGTACAATGACACAAGAGCAGAAGTGACCATCACCAAGCATGCACACATCTCGAAAATAGACACACCAATCAAAAAAAAATGTATAGACTGTAGGTGTCAGCTCACAAACTCACATTCCATGCCAGCAATGGCACCTTACATCCATGATGAATGTGCACAATGATGTGATATGACTCACAGGCACAGCAGGCAAAATCACAGAAATAGCATCCAGACAACGGCCCACAACAGCAATACCAATGCACTGGTGCAGATGCACAAACACAAACAGGCAAACTCACACTGCACATCTGACACAGCATGTGTGTGTGTGTGTCACAGTATCCACAGGCAACTACACAACACATGAGGCGGCAGAACCACAGTGACACAGATGTGGACACAGTGCCATACAAAAGTAAACCGTCATTGGGCCACCCTCAGTGGGCAATCTGGCATTGGGAGATGAGAGGGAACACAACAGACACATGTGACACAAGCTGGAATGGAACACCAACGAACACAACAAGAGACTGACACACAACAGCACTACCCCCAGGGACCAGACATTGGGGGGACACAAGCATGCATGACACCTTCACTGGGATGACAAAGGCAGATGCCGTACAAACCTGAAAACCCAGACATGTGTCCTGTTCCACAAACGTACATCACACATACACAAATACAAATCACTCAGCATGGCCCCTCATCCATGGACAAACAGGAGCTAGGGGACCATCCATGCAAACATTCACATCAGTCCACCCTCAACACCACACACCCTGAACTGCAACAATGTGTATCTGTGAAGCCCCCGTGGACAGGTGACATTGCACATGCACCCATGACAAACACAGGAATGTTGGGAGGAACTAAGGTGCACAGACACATCACACAAGGACAGTTTACAACCCTGGGGAATGACAGACATACTGCACAGTATGCGGTACATGGCCATGACCTCAAAGCTCACATAACCTACAGAATCCCTGCCACAGTCCCAGGACAATGCAGAAGCCAAGGAGAACCACAAGGCACACATGCTGACAAATGTCTCAATCACTGAAAACTACCACCTAGGGACAACTACGTGATTTAGCAAATAAACAGGTGCCTTGAGGAACCCTGACTGTGTCCCATCTGTGTCTGACAACATCATCACCACTCAGAACTGACAAATCCCAATGATGAAACACCAATTAACAGTAGTGTGTCATGCACCCACACATCTGGTAGCCCATTGGAAAAGTAGTGGGATGAACCCAGTACCACTCAGCAAGCATCAACAACAGGAACATATCAAGGGAACACTGTCTGTGTATGAACAGGGATGTGGACACACACGCATGCTCATACAACACACACCATGGGCCCAGGCCATGTCATTGGACAACACACTTACTTGAGGGGACCCAACTCCTGTGGAAGCCCAGCTGTGTCAAACATATTCCCCGCAAGTCTCACTCATGTCTGCAGAACACTTGGTCAGTCAGCCATCAGTTACCACACAATGAAGGCTCTGGTCACAACAGCCTGGGTATGTGAGTCTCCCCTAAGTCATCTGCACATACCCAAAACATATGTCTAGCAAGTTGCACAGAGGACCCAGTTGCTCCTATTACAATGATGCCCACACCTGTAGGTCCAGTGTTGATAAACACAAAGTATGTGGAAGTGACAAATTGGACAATGGGAAGCACATCATATGTGTATGGGTGCAAGCCAGATATGTGACCATGCAAATGAAATGCTCACAGAGGGATGTCCACAAATAGTTGATCCTGACCAAGCTTGGGCGTAGTGGGGCTACGTGGAGCATCGCGTAGTGTGGCCAAATCTACACACACTCGCGCGCTCCGCGTAGCCCAACTACGCGCCAACCGCCCTCCTTTAAAAATAATGTAAACTATGATAAACAAATTAAATATAATGCCTTACCTGCAGCGCGGCGTCTCCGGGGCTCCCTCTTCCTCATTGACAACTTCTTTTCACAAATGCGCATGCGCGGAAGCCCACGCATGTGCATTTCTTGCGAGGAAGAAGAGGGATCCCCGGCACTCTGCGCTGCAGGTAAGGCATTATATTTAATTTTTTTATTATTTTAAAAGGAGGGCGGGCGGGAGGCGGGTGGCTGGCGGCAGGCAGCTCTACTTTGTCCTGGCGTGCGCGAAGCGCTGCCTGCTATGCCTACTTTGAAAACCGCGAAGCAGGCAGCGCTACGTACACTCCGTGGGCGAAGCGGAGTACTACGCCCGGAGTTAATCCTGACACACCCAGGTAGCTGCAAAGGATGACATGGATACCCTCCAGAATAGGATACATATCTCATGGACCACAGGGAGTACCTCACAGCAACACATCAGTATTCAACATTGTAAACAAAGCATCACAGGTGCAAGGGCATATTAACCCCTTCAGCGCGGCGCGGATTTCCGCGCCACGCTGATGGTTCTTAGCGCGGGCGGGGCCATGACGGAACGGTTCCGTCATAAGCACAGCCCAACCGACGTGCATGACGGAACCGTTCCGTCATGCGCGTCGAAGGGGTTAAACATCATCAGCATAATGTACAGCTAAATCTAGTTCACAGGGAGAAAGAAAAAAGCTGTATTTAGCATTTTAAAAGTTAAACATCTGTGCAAACAAAAGGCCAATGGCCAGTCCATGTGCAAATGCCAAGGAGTGAAGTAGAGTGACAACTGTCACACCTTGCTTGCCTGCACTGCTAAGAACCGGGGTCATCCCTTCGGAGGGGCATACATGGGGGCAGGCCAGGCACCGCAGGGACAGGATCAGGGCGCAGCAGAAGGAGGCAGTGAAGAGGTGGTGGATGCAGGCGAGACACTTGCAACTGCAGTGGAGCTGACTGAAGTGGTGGGTGCTGTCACAACTGTGGGGCACAAGTCAGAGGGGGTGGATGCCAGCACCACTCCAGTGGGCAGGTCAGATGTAGTGGATTGGCTCACCACTGCAGTGCCCAAGTCAGACGGGGTGGTCGTGGACTCCAAAGCAGTGCCTACATCCATGGGAGCGGAATGGGGGACAGGTGAGGTCGGCAGGGCAGGGGGGGACACGGTCCCCACATCAGTGGCACTAACTGTCTGACCAGGTGTAGAGTAGCAAGTGCTAGGGGGATGGCCTTAGCATTTTGGGGATGGTGTATCTGTGGGTGGGGGAACCCGGGGCAGGGAGTGGCGGGGGAACCTCTGGAGTGGTGGCCTGGGGGATGGAGGATGTAGACTTTGCCTTGGAGTTGCATGGTGGCGGGGGGGTCTTGCTCTTCTGGCGCCGGGGAGACTTGCGGGTGGGGGTCTCTGCCTGACTGCACCTATGGGAGTGTGTCCAGGTGTGAGGGGCACTCCCCTCTGTGTGTGGGGACTTCCTCTTCCCCTTGTAATCAGGATCTGCAGGGTCAGTGGGGAAGAGGCCAAGGTCACAGAGGAAGAGCTTCTGGGGGGATGGGGTTGTAGGTGAGGGAAGGGGCCTGGGAGGGAGAGGTCTCGGAGGACTGCGGAGTGGTTGTGGATGACTGTGTGTGTGTCTACAAACCAGCCCCTGTGAGTGTGGAACCAGTCCCCTGCTCTTGCTTGTGTGCACGTCTAGACCTTGGTTTGGGGTTTTCTGTGCTTGGGACAGGTAGGGTGCTAGGAATTGTGGGTGGTGCAGGGGTAGGAGGGGTGTGGGACGGTTGGAGGAGGGACACTCCTGCCGTCAGGGAGGAGGCCACAGACTGATTGGTCCTCTGTAGGGCAGACATGCCCCAGGAAATGCCCTCCATGAATGACACCAGTTGTGTCAACAGACCTGTGTGTGCATGGAGGTCCTTCAGCATCGACGTCTGCCCTACATGGATCTGTCGAAGTAAGTCCACAGACTCCTCACTCAGGGCAGCAGGGGACACCGGGGCAGGGGGTGCAGTGCCTGGCACAAAGGAGACATGCTCACGAACACGGGAGCCCTCAGGGACCTCTGTGATGGGAGCCGATGGGAGGGTGGTGGTGGTGGTGGCGGTGGCGGGGACAGCCTCACTAGCTGGGGTTCGGTGGCTGTTGACACCCACCTCCACAAGGGAGTCATCCTCAGAGCTGCTGTGGCCCTCAGCTGGTGGTGATGGTGCTGAAAACTCCTCTGTGTGGCTCCACTCGCCCTCCGTGCCACTGGGTCGCCCCAACTCTTCTCCTTCTGTCCCTGTCAGGCTCTGTGGCTCCTCCTGGTCCGTGGAGCTGTCCCCTTCTGTGGCTGTGGATGTATCTGGATAGGAATAGGAAGTAAGAGAACAACATCAGTCACCTGCACCAACTGCACACACCACAGTGAGTACATAACATCACAGGGCAAGCCCTGGCATCATCAGCTGAACACAGCTCAAAGTGCCAACACTGTTTAGAATAAGACAATTGTCATTCTCAACATCAACCATGGCAAACATATCCCTCCTTGACTTTCACACATATGTCCGTTGCATATTGGATGCTAACACCCCAATGTGCCAACATGCACCACCCACACATTAGTTGTACATGCAAGTGAACATGTAGGAGTATGTCACTATACACACAGCACATCTCTTGCAACTGACTCAGTACAGGTGTACGGATGTAGGGATGGGCAGAGACTCATTTCACATGCTTGTGATGCATGCCAGCAACACACACTATGATGTACCCATGTCCTGATGGGCAATGCCACAATGGGGTGCATGGTGCACACTTGAACACAATGCAGGATCACTCATAGCAAGTTCAATGCCATGGCATTGGGATGCCCTGAAAGTCAGTCAACACTGTCTCCTGTCACAGGGGCAGGGCATCCAGACAACAACAATATGCACAATCCTAGCTCAGGGGTAAAGCTAGCTCTGCAGATGACCGGCACACTTGTCCATCCCCTGCAAACAACATATCCAGGACCCAGAAGACCCCACATCATGCAAATCATACATATGAGTCTCTGCTTACACAAATCCCTGTACACTAACACATCACAGTCTGCCATGCATGTAACCCAGCTGCATGAAGGACACAGTTGCATACACCATTGTGCGCTGTCAGATGATCACACACCTATATGTCACACAGGTCTTGTCTCTCACAGTCACATCTCAGATGTCATGCTGACACTCTGAATCATGGACACCCCAGTTGTACATAACAACAAGCCACACACTAATGACACAGAGGCAGACACCTGAGGGCACATGTCACTAAGCACAACCTGCAATTTCATATACAAGAGTGGGATTACAGAGTGTTTCTAAATGCCCTTGAGGAGCCATGACTGGCCAGGTCTACATGAAACAGTGCTTGGCCCTGGACAGTAGTCAGGTGGCTAAGCAAGTGTGACATACCTGATATACACACTCCTGAGGCCCCAAAATTGGAATCCCATTGCTGCATGGGTTTGTTTGGAATACCCCAGCCACATGTTGCGAGTCAGACCAGCAATTGGTACACATCTCAAGGGCACACACAGATCACAGGTCAGATCTCAGGCATTGAGTAAACAATTAACCCACCCACGTAACACACAACAGAGTCACGGGACCAGATGCTGACTGGTAGTTGAAGTATAGCTGACTGCAGGGACACAGTGCCCTAGTGACACAAGCAACAGACTGTAGGGGACACACCTGTGGAACAGATGAGGAGGGTGCATCACACAATTGATGGACCTAAGTATTGGACTACAAGACCTACGTAATGTGGAAGTGTGACCAGGCCAAAAGACTGCAATTAGCATGTCAGACATAGTACACAGATTAGGCATGGACTTACCCACTTCCTGCTGCTGTCTGGCCGTCAGCTGCCTATCCAGGTCCGGGAAGACCACCGCCAGTATCCGGGGCATTTGTGGGAGTCAGGGTCCGGTGTCCGCCCCTCCTGTGTGGAGGTGACAGCTTCAGCTGGACTCTAGCTATCCTCCGGGTCCAGCCCCGAAGGTCCTGCCACCTCTTCTGACAGTTGCGGATCCGGCACTTGTAGGCCCCCACAGAACGAACAGCCTGGGAAATGGTCAGCCATATCTCCTGCTTCTGGTGGGCATCAACCTGTGAGGATGACAAAGTGAAAAGTACATTAACACACATGCCCCAGATTTGTGCAGCACACATTTGGATATACATGTCATCATCACAAAGGGGAATGAATTACACAGGTTGTGTAACCATGGGGAAGGAATAATCACCTGCGTGTCTGACATGTTAACAATGCCTGGATAGTTTAAGCTTGCAATAATGAACTTTAGCAGCAGTAAACCTATTCATTACATGTACCCACACACTTTGGGGGATGAAAGTACTGCTAGTCAGCCAACATGCATAATTAGGAGGTCAGTGGACTGCACACTCACCTGCTCCCCTGGTTTCCCATAGAGCTTGCTGTACTGTGGAAGGAGCCCGTCCAGCAGGGCCTGGTTCTCCTCCTTAGTGAAGGCTTGGGCCCTCTCCAGAGTACGTGCCATAGCAGGAGCCAGAGGATGCAGAGACAGCAGCAGTGGTAGCAGGGATGTGATCCAGGAGCATGTAGTACAGGCAAGTAAGCTCCCTGGGGGCCAGCCAGCCTTATATCTGTGCTGCAGAGGCAGAATCTGTGCCATGTGTCTCAAGTGATAGGTCCAACATGGTTGCATTCTATGAATCTGGCCAATCCATTTAAAAGTACGACTCGTACACGCCTCCCGCATCGTTCAAATATTCACCTTCATGGAACACTTGAAATTGCAACATTGTTGTAGGCATCCAACTGAATTTCCAGTGCACAACTCGTACAAGTTTTGAACCTGCATCCGTCTCCATGACAGTCCGGAGCCAATGGGTGCACCCGGTTCGTTCAACTTACTGTACAACGCGTATTTTGAATATACACATGCACCCGTCTCCATACGATTCAATGGCCAAGGCGTACGCCTGTCTCGGACCATGCCTGTCCAACGCGTATGCATGATTGTTACCCGGGTTGGACCTCATTGCATTCAATGGAAAAGCGCACGCACGGCTTGGACATGACCCGTGCAATGCGTACGCATTGTCACCCGCGTCGGACCTCATTGCATTGAATGACAAAGCGTATGCACGGCTCGGACATGACCCGTGCAATGCATATGCATTGTCACCCGCGTCAGACCTCATTGCATTCAATGACAAAGCGTATGCACGGCTCGGACATGACCCGTGCAATGCCTACGCATTGTAACCCGCGTCGGACCTCATTGCATTTAATGACAAAGCGTACGCACGGCTCGGACATGACCCGTGCAATGCGTACGCATTGTCACCCGCGTCAGACTTCATTAGTGTGACTATTATACGGATGCAACACACATATACTGGCCAGGGACACCTGTGCACACCTACCACACTACAGCATTGGCCACACAGTGTCCCATGGCATGTAAGGCTGCATTCCCTCGGTGTTTGGGGGGGCACATCTGTTTTTTGGCTGTCACTTTGTGCAGCCACTCCCAGGCTGTGCACGTGTACATGGGGGCAGAATCCTCTGTGTGTTATGCACATTACCACTGTGATGTGTAATTGGACAGTAATGGGCATGAGTCACGGACACATTGTCAGATTGGATATGTTTAGGACAGGTCACATACACCCTGAGTCCTGGGGGTGATGGCATGTACGTCATAGTGATACCTGTAGCCACAATACTGATGTGCACCCACAGTCTGTGTGCATGTTGTCTCAGATGTGTCTAATCAAATGTTCCCAATGGGTGACAGTCTCCACATCCATGTGGTATATGCATCAACCTTGATGGGGTGTGTGTCTAAGAGACGTACATGTCGTGCCGGCAGGAACAACAGTGGCCACTACCTGTGGGACTTACGCTTGCCTTGTGGTGTGTACGTGCCACGCCATGTCCATTGCTGTGTTGATGTGGCAATACAGGGAGCCTGTGATTCTGCATGGCAAAGATCTGTGATGCCTGGGAGACATGAGGCCTCAATTGTCACTGTGGTGTGTGTTTGGAACGTTGTAGCAGCACATAGGTTGGGTGACACAGCCAGATGATTGGCCATTGCACTACATGGGATTCATGTGGACATGTGGAATTGAGATGTGAGGTGGTGGTCTTGTAGGTGAGATACGTGTCCATGACCAACAGCACACACCTCAGTACATTGTGTAATGTCATGAACTTGCATGTGATATTGATCGTGGTCATGGCCACATGGGTGGATGAACTGACAATCTTCCTTTGTGCATCTCTGTACTGCAGGGCACCAGCTGTCCATCAGCCGTTCCCAGACCTTGCAACCATGCAGGAACGCGACTGCATCAGACGGTACCGCTTCACCAGGCCACTGATTGCGGAGTTGGCGGAGCAGTTGGCGCCACATTCTACCTGGCCGGACACACCCTACAGCACTGACCACAGAGGTGAAGGTGATGGCAGCCCTGCACTTCTTTGCTACTGGTACCTTCCAGTACACTGTGGCTACTGCTGGTGGGATGTCGCAAACGATGTTTAATCGGGTGCTACGCGATGTCTTGGAGGGGATGTTGCAATTCCTCGACCTGTATATCAAGTTCCCGAGCCCAGCTGAACTTCCTGAAATAAAGGATGCCTTTTATACACTGGGGAGGATGCCGAACGTCATCGGATCTATTGATGGGACACATGTTGCCCTGATACCACCACAGGCACATGAGCAGGCATACCGTAACAGGAAGCACTACCATTCGATCAATGCTCTGGTGGTCTGTCTTGCTGACATGTCAATCACACATCTGTGTGCACGGTTCCCTGGTTCTGCGCACGATGCCTCCATTATGAGGAGTAGTCGCATTGCAACGCTGATGTCACAGATGCCAGCTCAGCATGCCTGGCTTGTCGGTGTGTACTGACTGTTTCTCATTGTGTGTGTTTGTCAATGTTGTATTCCGCACTCCTACAAGACTCAGATACTTGTTCATTTTTGTGTGTAGGTGACTCCAGATACCCCAACATGCTATGGTTGCTGACACCCCTCAGGAACCCTGTGACACCAGCAGAGCTGCACTGCAATGAGGCACATGGTCGGAGTAGGAGGGTGAGTGAGCGGACATTCGGCCTCCTGAAAAGCCGCTTTCGTTGCCTGGACTGAGCCTGCAAAGGTGTTGAAAATAATCCTTGTCTGCTGCATGCTACACAACATGGCAGTGCGGAAGGAGGTGCCTCTCATCCAGGATGACGATGACGATGACCAATGTCCGGCACCTGTGGAGGATCCCGGCCTGGGCCAAGATGCCAGTGATGATGAAGATGATGGTGACGTCCGCTCACAGCTCATCAACAACTTCTTCACCTGAATGTGAGTTTCCATGGTTGTTATGTGAATGTATGGAGGTAGCCTGGAATGTGTTGTGCCAGCTCTGTTGCTGTCTGAGTGTGTCTGTGTGCCACTTGACTGGATGCGTGCTGTGATGTGTCTATTCAGGTGGTGTGTACTCCACAATAGGGTAGTACTGCTAACTAGTGTTTGTGTAGGTGTCTTGCAACATGTTTTGTGCATGTGTATTGCATTTCTCTCCTGTTCTTCTGTGCTTTTGACTGTGTCTTGTCTGTCCTTCCCAGGGTACTTTGCCTGTTGTGTGGTCAACACTGACCCCCAACACCCAGAAGCCAACACCAGTGTGGAAGTTGACAATTCCCATCAACTGCTGTACCACACATCCCTGGACTTCCATTCTCCAACACATTGGCAGCGTGTATCCACTGTTACGTAGAATTACCGTACAACTAGTGTGGAATAAACGTGTTGCTGATGTGTAATGAACCTGTGATACGCTTTGTTATGTGCGTTGTCTGTCTTCCTACATCTGAGTGACATCTGCTTACCTCACCTGTGGACTTGTTACCACTGACTGGGGTTGGTGTTGTGTCTGTGCATGCCAATGCGTTTCAGGTCAACATCATTTTGTGTGATGAGTAACATGGTCATGGCGAATATGTTTTGTGTTGCCATAGTGGTGTATCTCCCTCACATGTGTCATATCCCCATGACTCACCTTATGTTGGTCACATTGTTGCAGTATTTGGCATGCACTGTGTTGTGTAGCAGATCGACATCTCCCTGAACATGACAAGTTGGAATCACAACAGAGGCAAGTATGGTGTACTGGTGAGTTTATTTACAAACATGTGTGAGGGAAGTGCACAGGATGGTGGGTGCTGTACAGTGGTTTGGTAATCCAAAGTTCACATTGGAGTTGGAAGTGCTGGTAGATGAAATGTCCAGATTAAAGTCCACAGTCATCTGATACATTGGCCCATCATGAACCCTCCATGTCATATGGGCGAGTTGTGTGCGATTGGACAAGGTGAACGGGTTGCGCACAAAGAATATTGTCCAGAACAGGTTTAAAGGCCCTTGGGGATGTGCTGGGACATCTGCCTCTCGCATGTCCTTGGCACTTTTCCTCTTGGAATTAGGATCTGTCTTGCATTCCACTCACAGTGCACTTGTGCATGGGTGTGTCCCTTGGGCACCACTTTGGCCCCTTTAACTATGTGTGGCACAGTCTTACTTGCTGCGTCAAGTGTGACTGCAGTCAGCAGTGGAGTGGGCAGGTGTGGCGAGCCATGCATTGGCGCCTTCCGTGTAGCACTGTACATGTGCACATGGAGTGGATCCACACACTTATATAATGCAGGTAGCTGTCGTTGTGCTCGTGAACAGGTTGTGACATGGCCCTGTGTTTTGCCATGGGGAAGAGGGGGGGTTCTGGCACTGGCCACCCTTGGCTACATGCACGCAGTCTACCTGCTGACGAGCAGACATTCCCAAACACCACACGGCTGATTTGCTCTCCCTGTGTCTCCCTCCCTCTCTGTCCCCCTCTCCCTCCCTCTGTGTGTCAGCCTCCTCCCTCTGTCCGTGTTCCTGTGTCTCCCTCCCTCTCTGTCCCCCTCTCCCTCCCTCTCTGTCCCCCTCTCCCTCCCTCTGTGTGTCAGCCTCCTCCCTCTGTCCGTTTTCCTGTGTCTCCCTCCCTCTCTGTCTCCCTCTCCCTCCCTCTCTGTCCCCCTCTCCCTCCCTCTGTGTGTCAGCCTCCTCCCTCTGTCCGTCTTCCTGTGTCTCCCTCCCTCTCTGTCCCCCTCTCCCTCCCTCTCTGTCCCCCTCTCCCTCCCTCTGTGTGTCAGCCTCCTCCCTCTGTCCGTGTTCCTGTGTCTCCCTCCCTCTCTGTCCCCCTCTCCCTCCCCCTCTGTCCCCCTCTCCCTCCCTCTGTGTGTCAGCCTCCTCCCTCTGTCCGTGTTCCTGTGTCTCCCTCCCTCTCTGTCCCCCTCTCCCTCCCTCTCTGTCCCCCTCTCCCTCTCTCTCTGTCCCCCTCTCCCTCCCTCTGTGTGTCACCCTCTGTCACCTCAGCCCAGCTTCCTAGACACACACTTTTTCCAGTCCTTTGAATGGCCCTTGGCTTGTTGATGTGAGTTTGTTTCTGATCTCCAGGCACCCATTGGGTGTAGTGTCTGTGTGTGCGCTGCTGCTGTGGTTGTGTGTGCTGCCACTCTTTCACAGTGTTGGCTGTTCATTAGCTGCTGTCATGTGCAAAACAGTGCCTTCACCCCCATGTGTTGATGCAAGGCGTCCGCCATTTGCTGGCGAGTCTTTCCAGTGTGGGGACACACTGTTTGTCTGGCTGTGACCTGGGCCATATGGGCAGAGGGCGTTGTTGTCTGCTTCTGAGTTGCACTATGTGATTTTTGGGGCCCACCCTCCCGCCATCCGGGTTACCGTGTCATGTGTTGGTGTCTTCTGTGGCCTGTGACTTGACATTGTCCAGCTGGGTGCATGGGGCATGGTGGCGGCAGTGGCATGTGCGTGTTCATGGAGTGTGGTTGAGTTATGCAATAGCTTGGGGTGGTTGCGTGCCTGTTAGTGATTTTGGTTGTGGATGACGTTCCCCCCATGTGCGGTGCGTTGTTTGTGTACTCACCCGGGTCTCGGAGTCCTCCTAATCATTCGACTGCCTCCACCGGCTGTATGGCCATCACCCTCTCCTCCCAGGGCTGGTAGTGTACGGGTCTGCGGGAGGGCCCTCCTCCAGTGGCGTTGGCCTGGTTGTGTTCCTCCAGCATCTTGGCTCGGACCCTCCTCCGCAGATCGTACCACCTGGATTGGCATTCCTGCCTGGTCCTTCTGGTGTCCCCAACAGCATTCACAGCATCGATGATGGTCTGCCACATGGCTGTTTTTGCTGCCATGCTGGTCTGTCTGACCAATGTTCCAAAGAGCTGTGGCTCGACTCTGAGGATTTCATTGACAAGAACCTCCAACTCTCGGTTACTGAACTTTGGATTCTTGGTTGTGGGCATGGTGAGGGGTGTGGATGTGGGGGGGGGTGTGTGGATGGTTGTGGGTGTGTGGGTGTGGTTGTGCAGGTGTGTGTGTGTGTGAATGTGATGAGGGGGTGTTTGTGAAGGTGGTTGTGTGAAGGTGTGCAAGTGTAAGGTGTGGTGAAGCTTGTAGTATGGTTCTGTGGTGTCTGGCAGCAGTGAGTCTGTTGCAAAGGCTCATGGTTTGTGTGTGTGGGCCCTTTTTATTGGTCCATTGGTGGGTGTGGCTGTGTTTGAAGTTTGGGTGGGTGTGTTATAAGGAGTGGTGGTGTTTTGGGCCTCTGTTTGTTTTTGGCAGTTGCAGGCCAGTGAAGTTTTTTTTTAGTGTTTGTTGGCCATGTTTAGTGGCTTTGTGCCATTCGAATAGTGTATTCTTGTGTTGTTTTGTTTTGTCCAGGTTGTGTACGTGCGTTTGGAGCGTGTGTACGGTGTGTACATGGGCTATTTGGTTGTACGGTGCTGTCCTTGTGTGTGGCTTGGTACGACTCGTACATGCGGTTGTGATGTTGGGGCCTGGGGTGCGCTACGTACTTAGGAGGTTGTGGTGGGGGTGCGACTCTGATGTACTGGGGTGTACATACACGGTGGTACGACACGTACAGGGGTGGGGGTACGACGCAAACGTACTGGGGTGTACATGCACGGGTGGGGGTTCGACACGTACAGGGGTGGGGGTACGACGCGAACGTACAGGGGTGTACATACACGGTGGTACGACACGTACAGGGGTGGGGGTACGACGCGGACGTACTGGGGTGTACATACACGGTGGTACGACACGTACAGGGGTGGGGGTATGACTCGGACGTACTGGGGTGTACATACACGGTGGTACGACACGTACAGGGGTGGGGGTACGACTCGGATGTACTGGGGTGTACATACACGGTGGTACGACACGTACAGGGGTGGGGGTACGACACAAACGTACTGGGGTGTACATGCACGGGTGGGGGTTCGACACGTACAGGGGTGGGGGTACGACGCGGACGTACTGGGGTGTACATACACGGTGGTATGACACGTACAGGGGTGGGGGTACGACTCGGACGTACTGGGCTGTACATACACGGTGGTACGACACGTACAGGGGTGGGGGTACGACTCGGACGTACTGGGGTGTACATACACGGTGGTATGACACGTACAGGGGTGGGGGTACGACGCAAACGTACTGGGGTGTACATGCACGGGTGGGGGGTCGACACGTACAGGGGTGGGGGTACGACGCGAATGTACAGGGGTGTACATACACGGTGGTACGACACGTACAGGGGTGGGGGTACGACTCGGACGTACTGGGGTGTACATACACGGTGGTACGACACGTACAGGGGTGGGGGTACGACGCAAACGTACTGGGGTGTACATGCACGGGTGGGGTTCGACACGTACACGGGTGTACATACAGGGGGGGTGTACATTACTGGGGAGTGCGACTCGAACGTATGGGTGCTGGGGGGAGTGTTGGGCGCGTATGCGGGGACATGTCTCCATGGTTGCAATGGGAGTTCGGTGCGGACGGTGTTTTTACCATACGGTTGTGAGATCGGACGCAGGGGTTGGATCGTGATTCCTCGGTCGGACTTGACTTTTCACATTTGTACGGTAAATCGTCCGAGGACGTGTCGGACACATTTTCCGACCCGAGGACGTGTGGGGAAATATTCCGAATGCGGTTCGTATGGACTTTTTACCATGCGAATCGTGATTGCCAGTTTGTACGGCACTTGTACGATTCGTACGGTAAAAAGACCGGATACGAGTCGTACGGGCTATTTTTTTCCCGGATCGTAATCGGCACCTATGTGTAGTATTAGTATGCATTGCAATGGATTGCGTTGTAAAAGTAGTTTTAGTGTATTCCAATGAACATGCAATGTATTAGTATGCGTTGTAAAAACATACTTGAGGAATAGATAGTTGTGCAGTAATATATGTCTTTCTCTGCCAGGGTGTACATTGTCTCTACATTGTCTGTTGATGTGAGTGTCTTAATGTGTTGGGCCTGCGGCTGGCAGTGTGAATGTTCTTGTGCATGTTTCGTATGTAAGGTGTGTGAATGGCTTGTAAAGAGGTTGGTGCCTTGCCGCAGCTTTACAGTTCACGAGCTGTGAGTCACTGGATCAGGTTTTCCACCTTTCAATTACCAACATTGAATTTCACTTTTGTGAAATCTCTTGTTAATAAATTATGTAAGCTCTGAACCTTCACACGCCCTTGTGCCAAATCCAACCAGTATGTGTGTGTACTTGAGGAATAGATGGTTGTGAAGTAATATTTGTTTTTTGTGCTTTCTCTGCCAGGGTGTGCACTGTCTGTTGAGTGTTGTAATGTGCTCGCCCCTCGGCTGGTGGTGTGAATGGTCTTCAGTGTGTCAAGTATGAAAGGTGTTTGAATGATCTGTAAAGTGGTTGGTGCCTTGACGTGACTTTATAGTAACCCTGGGCAAAGCACTACGCTACGCTTGCGTAGTTTGCGAAGTTTGCGCTACTTCGCACTACGCAAATTGCACGTAGAACAGTGCAAACACGCGTAGCGTAGCATAGTGCAGCGGTCATTTTTTGCTTGCCCGCGGTCCTCAACATCAAGTTGGCGACCGCGAGCAAGCAAAATGACATCCCGGTGAGACTTTTTCCTCGTTCGCGATCGGCAACATCAAGTTGCCGATCGCGAGCGTGGAAAATAAACCTCCCGGTGAGATTCTCAATGCAGGGAGGTCAGGTTTCTCATTGCGAGTGGTCGCGTATGCTCACGACCACTCACGATGAGAAACTACCAGTCCGCGTTAAGAAAGCTGCCGCTCGAGTAAAAATCTACTCAAGCGGCAGAAAACTACAGCTCGCACTGTGCAAGATGCCATTTTCTTTTTTTTTTTTTTGTATCATTTTTTTATTTTATTTTTTGCACAGTAATTAACAATTCATTACAGTTATATCTTGGGAAGCATAATACCATATTTTAACAAAACAGCATTTCATTTAGCAGAAGAGAGAGGAGTTAAAGTAAATAAAGCCAACCACCAACAGAAAATATATTAATATAAATTGGCGGCATATGGGCTCCATTCCGTTGAAGCAATCAAAGATCTACTATTTTTTTTTTTCCACCTAGGACTCTCGCCACCTATATAAGGGTGCCCAAATACGTCTGCCGAGGGATTTCCCATTCTTGCCTTTTTTCTCGTATATTCCCTTCACGAGATTAAATACAGAGAGAAGCCGGGCCAGCCATAAATTGAATGTAGGGGCGGCTGGATCTAGCCAGGCTGAAGCAACACAGATTCGGAAAACTGCCATAGCAACAAAGAGAAAGCGAAGAGTCATGGTAAGTCCCTGAGTATTATCAACCCCCAGCAGAATTGGAGATGAAGTTAACTTAACCCGAAGACCCAAGGTGGACTCAAAAAAGGTCAAAATTGCATTTTTTAGCACATCTAATCGGGGGCAGGTTGAAAACATATGATCTAGATCAGCCCGAAGAGAATCGTAACGTGTGCACGTGATTCCCTGCTGCCCACCCCCATTGTAGAATTTTTGCTGGCGTGTAATACAGGGAAAACACTGTTTTATGTTTTTTTTGATAAACAAATTTTTATTGTTTTCCCACAGAAGGCAGCAAAGTAAAAAAGGACACATAACAATATGAGTAGCTCGGCATCAATAAAACCTGTCACACATTCATTGACAATCGGTCGTACGACCCTTCTCCCCCCACCCCCTCTCCCTGACAATCCCACCCCCTGTAGCCTTCCTCCTATACTATTCCCCCCAGCCATTTTCCCCATATTTTGCGAAACTTTTTGGGGCAACCCCGGGCAGCGTACAGAGCCCGTTCCTGTGCAGCGCACC
This sequence comes from Triturus cristatus, assembly GCF_964204655.1. Taxonomy (NCBI): domain Eukaryota; kingdom Metazoa; phylum Chordata; class Amphibia; order Caudata; family Salamandridae; genus Triturus; species Triturus cristatus. The sequence goes on along the minus strand of NC_140584.1, from coordinate 477,906,479 downwards.
AATCCAACCCTCTCCTCCATCTAGCCCCACTGGGTGGGTCCGCCTGCTTCCAGGTAACCGCGATGTCCCATTTGGCCACCACCAGAGCCGTAGTTAGGAAGTATTTCTCATTACGGGAACCGTCTAGCCCGTCCGTTAGTCCCAGCAGTGCTAGTCTCGGGTCATGGGGAACCTCCCACCCCAGGACGTCAGTTAACTCAGTTTCGATCTCCGCCCAGAAGTTCTCCAGGCGGGGGCGAGACCAGAACATGTGAAAGAAATCTGCCGGTTCCCCCCCGCAGCGTGCACATGAAGCCACTTGGCACAGGCCCGCCCGAAACAGACGCTCCGGGGTCAGATATGCCGCGTGGAGATAATAAAGCTGGATAAGCCACAGTCTCACCGATGTGGTGATCGTCCTGGGTGCCATAAGGGCGTCTCTCCAGTCAGTTTCATCTAGAGAGCCCACCCACGTCTCCCACCGCTGCCTCAACCCGTCCCAATCCACCGGGGTGTTATTAACCAGTGATCGGTAAATATGGGATTTGCCCCCTCTCCCGAGACATCCCAGCATCACCTGAGCCTCAGGCGGGCTATGGTCGGGGAGCCTGGAATCCAAAGGAAGGTGGCCCTGGAGCACGTGGCGCAGCGGGAGATACTTATAGAGTTGTGTGGGATGCAGAGAGAAGCGACTCTGGAGCTCCTGCAAGGAACACATATGGCCCCCCCGCCAGACGTCACCCAGGCTGGAGATCCCCAGAAGGTACCAGTTGCGAAATCCCTCAAGCCCGACACTTCCCGCATCCAAGTGCCATGCCAGAGTGGTGTAATCAAGGTCAGTACCTTCGACCAGCGGGTGTGCCACAGCGCAGCACACCAAGCCAGAAAGGGAGCCTGCACGATCTCCGGCAGCGACCGAGGGACCGATGCTCCATATAGCATGCTTTGAATAGACGGGAACCCGGTAAGCTGCACCTCCAGTCTATAAGCCGGATCATCCCAGCCGCCCGAACACTGTTTTATAATGTTGAGTCTGAAGCCCCGCAGAAGATAAAACTGTCTGTCCCAGCTCCAGCGACTGAAAGAAGTTGTCAGGATCTGTGCCCAGCCTATCTTCCCATTTTCCAGCATGTTTCTCTAGATCATCTTGTTTAAGTGCCAAGAGGTCCCTATAAATTCCTTTAATTGTGCAACCGTCCCGACTTCTTATAATTTCCATCGTTTTACCTTATCAAACCCGTTAGGTCCACCTAGCTTTTTACTCAGGTAGCTTCTAAGCTGGAGATATTTAAAAAAATTCCCCTGCCCAATTCCATATTTATCTTGTAGATCCTTAAACTGATAGATTCCATCAGTACTTAATAAATCCCCAACTTTTAAAAGGCCACGTCCTACCCAGAATGCCATAGTTTGATCTGAGAAGATTTCTGGGAGTGTTGGGTTACCACTCATTTGTGTGTAGTAATTTAACCTCCCTAAGCCAACCTTTTTTTTAAAACTAGACCAAATTTTAAACGCAGCCTGAAGAGTTTTAAACTTAGTTTGCTTGAAATAGCTCGGCTCACTAAATCTCATGAGGCAATTTTTAGTATCTTCCCCCACCAGGAGTGTATATACATCTGGGATCTTACCTTCCAAATTTAAGTTTTTAGGATTGCCACTGAGTATTCCAGCCATATATTGAAAAGCGGCAGCCCAATAATATGATTTAAAATCCGGAGCAGCCCAAGCACCCCTTGATGGAGGTAGAGTCATAAAACGTAGGGCCCTCCGGGTTTAACCATGAGCCCAAATAAATCTGTTTGCCAAATTGTCCAGTGCAGTAAACCATTTTTTCTCAAATTCCAAGGGTATTGATCTGAACAGGTACAATATCTTTGGTAAGAGTACCATTTTTATCACGTTACAGCGGCCAATCAGTGTCAGGTGTAAATTGTGAACTTTATCGAAATCTGTATTGGCCTTCCGAATAATGGGATCAATATTATTAGCCACTAAATTATTCAAGTCTGAAGTAATAGTAATCCCTAAATATATTGCAGAGTCTGTCATCCATGGATCAGAGTGGCTTAATTTCCCTATTCACAACAATCTGCGTTTTCTGTTTATTTAGGGCATACCCAGAAATTGAGCCAAAGGTTAAAGCAATTTCCTCAACTGCTATCATATTGCTGCTACTGGGTTAGGGGTGACTAAAGCAACGTCATCGGCGTATGCTAAGACTTTTGTAGATGTCCTATGATAAATAACAGGCTCAATCTCACGGCATGCCATAAACTGCCGAATTAGAGGATCAATATAAATAGCATATAATAGGGGTGAGCAGGGGCAGCCTTGCCTAGTGCCCCGCATAATCGGAAAGTGGTGGGTGAATTTCCTGTTGACTCTGAGGCGAGCTGTAGGTGCACTATACATGGTGCGGATAGCTTTTATAAACCCTGGCCCAATTCCAAACCAATTCATAGCCTGCCATAAATAGTCCCAGGAGACCCTATCGAAAGCCTTCTCGGCGTCCAGAAGGAGCATAGCCATAGGATCACCAGAGACTTCTGCTGCATCGAATAAGGTTATTACCCGACGGATATGTTGAGTATTCCCTCTTCCCGGGATAAATCCGTGTTGGAATGGATGGATTGCTTTCATTATTATAGAGTTTAATCTAGTAGCCAAAGCTTTTGACATGATCTTTACATCACAGTTTATTAAAGTGATAGGCCGATAAGATCCGGGCTCTAAAGGTGGTTTACCCTTTTTTAAAAATATAATAATATCAGCTCCCGACCAGGAATCGGGGACAGAGCTCCCTAGCTGTGCTAGGCAGATCGTATCCACCAGCACAGGTCCGATTTCATCCCAGAAAGTTTTTATAAAATTCCAAGGGAATCTGGTCGGGCCGGAGGCCTTGCATGGAGGAAGACTCTTCAGAGCGCAATATACCTCTTCATATGTCAGAATAGTTTCAAGTCCCGATCTATCCTCATCATTAATATGAAATAGTGATATACTATTAAGATCATCTAATATTAATTCCTTCTGAACCGGGGGTTCAGCCCCATATAGTCACTGATAAAATCGCAAAAATACTGCCTGGATCTTAAATGGATCCTTAACTAAATACCCACTCTCATCTGTATTCTCATTTATTTCACTCTTAACACTTCTTTGTCTGAGTCTGGCTGCCAGCGGACGGCCGATTCTATCACTAAATTCATAGCAATGTTCCCTCTTATTCAAAAACAGCACGGCTGCCTTTAAGGCAGCTTGATCTCCTATTTCGGCCTTGGTCCACGCCAGCCGAAGTAAAATATAATTTAAAGATGAACCGGTGCTTACTGCAGTTGCCAATTCCTCCTCAATCCTAACTAGAGATTGGTACAGTGCTTTCATCCGACATGCTTCCTTTTTTTGTTGAGAGAGGGTGAAGCTAAGCGTCTCCCCTCTAATACCTGCCTTAAAAGCGTCCCACACCTTCCTAGAGCATGTACTATATCTGTTCATATCCGAATATGAGGTACTCCATCCCTTCATACGAGAGACATATTCAGGATCTGTTAAGAGCCCTCTTTCAAAGGTCCATATCCGCTCACTACGCGGACCGCGAGAGAAAGCAAGGGTAAGGGCCAAGGGGTTATGGTCAGAGATTACCCTAGGATATTTTTCTATCCCGGCCCGATGTGCAAGCGAGTGGGAAATAAAAAAGTAATCAAGTCTAAAAACTGCCTTATGTGGAGCTGAAAATAACGTACTCCCTGGGTCATTTGGTTTAACATGATTCCATAAATCAATAACGCCATGGTTGCTAACCATATTAGTCAGTGCCTTGAAAACCCTTTTTTTTCGTCCAGAATAGATATCTCTCCCCCTACCCCAAAGCCCCCCCAGCCCGTTAATATTAAAATCACCACAAACTATTAAAGGTGTAGGCCAATTTGCTAATTCGATATCTAAATACTCCAAGGCTTCTGATCATCAGCGGTCGAGCCATACAGTGAGCATACAGTAAAGACTTCTCTGGCGAACGCACATTCTATTATTGCCCAGCGGCCCCATTTGTCTGCTAATTTCCTTTTAACAATAATATCAGTCCGTCGGGTTAAAATAGCTACCCCTCTTGTCCGGGTGCCTTGCTTTGTAGCAGCCAGTAACCTAAATCCGAGCTGTTCAAGAACTCCGCCCTGCGTACCTTCTATATGAGTTGTAATGTGCTCGCCCCTCGGCTGGTGGTGTGAATGGTCTTCAGTGTGTCAAGTATGAAAGGTGTTTGAATGATCTGTAAAGTGGTTGGTGCCTTGACGTGACTTTATAGTAACCCTGGGCAAAGCACTACGCTACGCTTGCGTAGTTTGCGAAGTTTGCGCTACTTCGCACTACGCGAATTGCGCGTAGCACAGTGCAAACACGCGTAGCGTAGCATAGTGCAGCGGTCATTTTTTGCTTGCTCGCGGTCCTCAACGTCAAGTTGGCGACCGCGAGCAAGATGCCATTTTCAATGATTGCACAGTGCCGGATGCTTGTCCGCACTGTGCAATCATTGAAAACGGCATCTTGCACAGTGCGAACAGGGTACCACGCAGTTCGCGAAGTGCTACGCGTAGCTCGCATAGTGCCAAGTGCACTTTGCGTAGCTACGCGTAGCGCTACTTTGCGAACTACACCCAGGGTTACTTTACAGCTCACAAGCTGTGAGCTATAGTTCACTTTTTGGAACTTTCAGTTATTAACAATGTTTTTCATTATTGCAAAATCTCTTGTTAATAAAATATACAATTTGAACCTTTCACTCACCCTGTGCCAAATCCAACCAGTATATGTGTGTACTTGAGGAACAGATCAGTGAGCAGTAATATTTGTCTTTTCTGTCCTTCTCTGCCAAGGTGTACATTTTCACTAGGGAAAATCTGCCACCTCTAGATATTTTTGAAAACTAAAAACCCAGGGCAGTACAGGGTATTGTGCCTATCGTGGATCCAAACATGTTTTCTTACCCACAATGCCATGCAAACCTCAAAATGTGACTGCGACAGGGAAGGGCCCAAAATGTATTGGGAGGCATCAAAATTATCGATCACAAAATGAACTGGTTTTGCAAGGGGTTCACCTGAGTGTTTGGTGCCGGGCTTGTCAGCCATCTATGGAAACCTACCAAACCCACACATTTCACAAAACTAGACATTCGGGAGAGTCCAGGGAGATGTGGCGTGCATGGATCCCCAACACTTTCTAAACCTGAATCCCCTGCAAACACATTTGTGGGTGGGAAAGTTGTGAGATCACTGGGCCAGCACAAATTTCCAACCACCCAGCATTCCTGCAGGTCTCCTGATAACAATTCTGCCTCACTTGTGTGGGTAGGCCAAGTACCCATTACAGAAAAGGTCTCAAAATGTATTGTGAAGGCATGAAAATATTGATCACAAAAAGACCTGGTTTTGCAAGGGGGTCACCTGCGTTTTTGTTTCCCGGCTCGGCGTCCATCTAGGAAATCATACCAAGCCTAGACATTTCTGAAAACTAAATACCCGGGAAAGTACAAGGATGTGTGGCTTGCGTGGATACCCCAAAGTTTTCTTACCTTGAATCCCATGCAAACTTCAAACTTAGCTAATAAAATCATATTTTTCTCACATATCTATATGAGATCACCACCCTGGGAGGAATTTCTTACCACCCAGCATTCCCCTCGGTCTCCTGCGTACAATTATACCTCACTTTGTAGCTGGACTCTCCCAGGTGTCTAGTTTTTAGAATTGGCCGGGTTCGGTAGGGGAACCCAGATGGCAGCCGAGCCTGGGAACAAAAAACGCAGGTGACCCCTATGCAAAGCCAGGTCGCTTTGTGATAGATAATTGTGATGTGTCCACAAAAAGTTTTGGGCTCTTCCCTGTAGCAGGTCATTGGCCCACCCACACATGTGAGGTAGCATTTTTATGGGGAGACATGGGGGAATGCTGGGTGGGTGGAAGTTTGAGGCTGCACGCAGATTCCAGAACTTTCCATCACAGAAATGGGAGGAAAATGTGTTTTTTCTGACAATGTTTGTGTGTAGAGCTACAGAAGTCACCCCAACCTAAATACAAACCTATCTAGTTTTAAAAAATGTACAGGCTTGCTAGTGTCCAAAATACAGAGCTAGGCAAATTGCAAAAAAAGGGGCAGTTATCACTGGAAAAATGTGATGTGTCCACGCTGTGTTTTGGTCCATTTCCTGTCATGGGCACTAGGCCTACCCATACAAGTGAGGCACCATTTCTATTGGTAAACTTCAGAGATTGCAGGGTGTGTGTACGTTTTGATTTCCCCAAAGATTCCAGAACTTTCCATCACAGAAATGTGGGGAAAATTTGTTTTTTTTACAAAGTTTGAGATTTGCCACGGATTCTGGGTAACAGAACATGAAAGAGCTACAAAAGTCACCCCATCATAGACTTCCCTGGGTGTCTAGTTTAAAAAAATGTACAGGTTTGCTAGGTTTCCCTAGGTGCCGGCTGAGCTAGGGTCCAAAATCCGCAGCAAAGCACATTGCAAAAAAAGTGTCCGTTTTTTCAGGAAAAATGTGATGTGTACACGTTGTAGTTTGGGCCGTTTCTTCTCATAGACACTAGGCCTACCCACACAAGTGAGGTACCATTTTTATTGGGAGACGTGGGAGAATGCTGAGTGATTGAAACTTTGTGGCTCCCCACAGATTCCAGAACTTTCCATCACAGAAATGCGAGGAAAACATTTTTTTTCAGAAAGTTTCAGGTTTGCAATATATTCTGGGTAACAGAACCTGTTAAGAGCCACACACGTCACACCATCATGAATTCCCCTGGGTGTCTAGTTTTTAAAAGTGTATAGGTTTGCTAGGTTTCCCTAGGTGCCAGCTGAGCTGGGGTGCAAAATCCACCGCTAGGCACATTGCAAAAAAAGGGTAATTTTTCACTTGAAAAATCTGATGTGTCCATGCTGTGTTTTGGGCCATTTCCTATTGTGGGCAACAGGCCTACCCACACAAGTGAGGTACCATTATAACAGGAGATTTAGGGGACCACAGAATAGTAGAGCAAGTGTTATTACCAATTGACTTTCTATTCATTTCTGCCTTCCAAATGTAAGACTGTGTGTAAAAAAGAAGTCATTTTGAAATATGGCCTCTAGTTCACATGCTGGTACGGGTACCCACAAATTCAGAGATGTGAAAATAACCACTTCCTCTAAACTCCATGGGGCCGATTCCAATCCTGTAAAACGGCCGTACGAATCGTCGTACGTAGCGTTTTCTCTGTACGACTCGTACCCAGTAAACTGTCCGTACAACCTAGGAAGTACGATTCGTACAGAAAGCCTATTTCCGTACGAATCGTACAAAAGACCGTACGGGTAGAAAATACCTACGATTCTGATCCGGAACAGCCTGTACGCGACGTCCGTACGTATTTAAGCTCCGTTTTACGGCCCAACAAGTACGATTCATCCCTACGTCACTCCGTACGGCTCTTTTTTTACGCGAGCCAATAACAGCCGTAAAAGCTGAGCCCCCAGGCGTACGAGTCGTACAGACATACACCCCCGTGCATTGTGTATGTACGCACCGTACCCCCAGCGCGTATGGACGCACCGTACCCCCAGCGCGTACGCACTGGGGGTACGGTGCATACAAACGTGCTGGGGGTACACACCATACATACGCGCTGGGGGTACACACCGTACATACGCGCTGGGGGTACGGTGCATACATACGCGCTGGGGGTACGCACCATACATATGCACCAGGGGTACGGTGCGTACATACGCGCTAGGGGTACGCACCGTACATATGCATGGGGGGCCTGTACGACTCGCACACCGGGAACAACTTTTCCCGAGATACGAGTCGTACAAACTTCGCTTCGTAGAGGGTAAAGTCATTCCCCGTGTACAGGACGTTTTCTGTACGAATCGTAAATCGGAAAGCCGGTCCGGATCGTACTTGTACGCTCGGACTGTATTTTTACAATTCGTACGGAAAAGTGTCCGGGTCCGTCTCGTACAACTTTTTTCGATACGATTCGTACGGATCGGGCCGATCCGTATGTACTTTTTCCCATACGAATCGTACTTCACGGGTCGGACGTGACTTGTACGATTCGTACGGAAAAAAATCCGGATACGAGTCATACGGAATAAGAAATTACAGGATCGGAATCGGCCCCCATATGTTGTTTCTATTTCAGAAATACGTAGGTTTCCTTGATACCCATTTTTCACTCTTAATATTTTACCAAATGAATTACTGTATACCCTGCACACAATGAAAAACCATTGCAAAGCGCACCTCAGTTATTGGCTTTGGGTACCTAAGGTTCTTGGTGAACCTACAAGTCCTATATATCGCCACACTCAGAAGGGTCCAGCGGACATAACAGTATATTGCTTTCAAGAATCTGCATACTTAGATGAAGTTACAGGTGAAAACGTAGGCACAAATGGCTGTTTTTTTTAACTCAATTTCAATATTTTTTTTATTTCAACTGTTACTTTTTATAGGAAAACCTTGAACAATCTACAAACATGACCTTTAGGAATTTTGTCTACTTTTCAGAAATGTATACCTTTTCAGGATCCATTATTGGTTTCACACCCATTTCTACCACTAACTGGAAGGAGGTTAAAACCACAAACAATAGGAAAAATAGTCTATGTCCCACTAAAATGCCAAAACAGTCTGGAAAATTTTGTTTTTCTGACATAGGCTGTTTCTGAAAGCTGGGAAGATGGTGATTTTAGCACCACAAACCCTTCATTGATACCATTCGCAGGGAAAAAAAACAGATGATTTCTTATGCAGCACTTTTTCCCAAAAACCTAAATGTAGCTGTATTTTGGCTAATTTCTCGGTCTCCTTCAGGGGAATCCACAAACCCTGGGTACCTTTATAACCCCAGGATGCTGGGAGAAAAGGACGCACATTTGGTGTGGATACCTTATGTGGACAAAAAGTTATGGGGACCTAAGTGCATACTACACCAAATAGCCCAAAAAAAGTCTGAGCACAAGATGGGGAAAGGCCTATCAGTGAAGGGGTAAATAAAGCATCTGCTGTTCTGCTAATCTCTAAATCACACACACAGTATCACAATGTGGCAGCTGTCATAAGTGCAGGTGTTGAGAGTTAAGTGTTGGTGCCTAGCACCAGAAATCACTGTCTCAAATTAAGCATCGATTTTGCCTAACACGTACATGCATACAGATGCACACACATTCACACACTCTCAGCCACAAGCATGCATAAACATACATTTGAAATTATTTTTACTTTATTTATTTGACAGAAAAACCCCAGGAAAGTAGAGCCCCAACCAAAATCCATTATGACGAGCTGCCACTGTGTTCGAAGCACTGATTTTGCCAACTCTGCAGCCAGGGGGTCACAAAGCTAGTGCCAGGGGTCACAAGGGGCAAGCCAGCGGTCAAAAGTATGACCCCTGGTGACACCTAAACGACGTCCCTGCCTATTTCCCTCTTCACTGCTAGCTGCAAGCGTGCCAAAAGAAATAGTAGCCAAGTGCAATGTTATAAGCCAAAAGAAGAGTCAACCGAACCCCTGTTTGTTGGGCATGTCAACTACATGTCCTCATTGGTATTCCTGCCCACAGTACAATGTAATATATTCCAGGGAAGATCTCAGGCCCTAGCTGTTCTTTCACCCATACCGCGTGGAGTGTTACAACGTCTTATTTGATATCGACCAAACAGGTAGATGCCCAATAGGACGCTGTAAAGGACCAGTGGCGCCACAACCTATCATGAGAACTTCCACCAGCACAGTGGCTCCTTGATGTCACCTTTCAAAATAGTTGCTGTAACTGCTGAGGTAACTTTATGCTCATCTTCTTTCCATTAAATATTAGATACATATTAAACATTAAATATATTGAATTAAATTCAATAATTAAGAATTAAATATTCCATTAAATATATAGCAGGCACAACATGCACCTGTGTGTAATGCAGGGTGGAGTGCTTAGTTCTCTAATTCTGGTTGTCCTTCATTTTACAATTACCTTTATATAATACTTTGCACTTGATGAGTCTATAGTTTGAACAGCAATACTGCAAAGTAGTCATCACTATCACGGTTCATCATTCTCCAATCAAGAGTTGAAGAGTTCAGCATTTAGATTAACCCACCAGCCACCCAAGCTTTGTAAAGGGCTTTTACTCTTTTTATTACCCAATTAACTGTATATGCTAATAAGAAATTTCAATTCTCGTAAATCTGTAACAATTCCCTTTCACTACCGAGAGGGATATCGTTCGATGTTTTGCCATATAATATCAGTATCCAGGGACGTATTTGTGAATATATAGTGCTGCTTGGAAAGATTATAATTTACAGGTGATTGTTGGGAGGACTTCAAATTACTAGCACTCATATATATGGGAATATAGATAAAAATGAAGTTTCCCAAGAGATTCTGCATAAACAATTTCCTCAGAAAGAAAAAGGGCTTGCAATAAAAATCTGTATTTTTTATATCTTGCTGCTGCATAAAGTATTGGAAGATTACTTCAAACCTTCATTTCTATTTCACTGTTTCTGGGCCATTTCCCTCTAATATTTTATTTTTTGCTGCCACGTTATGAATCCTCATCTTTTCAGTCCCCACGGACTCCGGCAAGTTTTCAGGTTTAAGAAGCAGAGAGATGCAAACTGCGCGTCTGAAACTCTCTCCTACCCAGAGCAAAGGTCTGCGTTGGCATACATGGGGAATATTTGGCATAGCAGTAGCCTGGAGTGCAGGCGGCCAGGGCAAAAGCTAGGTTGTAAAAATGCATACTCGTTACTCCATAACAATTTCATTAAGATTACATTATTGTAATGCTTCATGGACCGTACCGTGAACACTGAAACTGTTAATGTGAGACATGGGGCCAGATCACAAATGACTTTTTTTGAGTGGGACTAATCCCTGTCCTTGGTGGTAGAATAAGGCAGTGTTTTGTGCAAACACCGTCTGTAGTATGAAAGAAGATTGCTGGAGGTGGTGCTGTGTGACAAGAATTTTTGTGCATATTTAATGAGTGGCATTTTGTTTGTGATGGGGATGGGCTTTTTTGTTGTTTATAGCCCTTGCAGGTAAGAGAGCAGTAGGGCGGTGGGGCGGAAAAGGGGGGGGGGGGGGAGAGGGGGGGGGGCTGTGTCGACAGACAACAGGATAGGGAAAATAAAAAATAAATAAAACGACTTACCTTGCGCTCGCCGCATCGCCAAGTGGGCGATGCAGCAACGGAAAAGTAAGTGGTTTTCGTTTATTTATTTTATTTTCCCCATCCCGTCATATGTCGTCATGGCCCCGCCCCACCGCCTCAATGCTCTTACCTGTACTGGCTGTGCCTGGTTGTTCGTGCTGCCTTATTGAGGTATGATATTGTGTTGGACTGAGGTTGGTGTGTTGCATTTTCTTTTGACTGTTTTGTTGTGTTGCCCCCTGTTCTGTTTTTAATTGTGTTATGTTGCTTTGTGTGTGCTATTGTTTTATGCTCTGTTGTATTCTTTAGATATGCCAACAAATACTGCTACATTTGTAGCAAAACGCAACGCATACCTTGAAAGTTGCCGTGACAACGATACATTTACCACTGTCTAAGGAGGTAATAAAATATTCATTTAAGTCAGCCCAAAACTGCGGCGATTCCGTTAATCTAATAGAGAGTTAAATAAATTGATCCAGGCACCCCACCTGTTCGCCTACTGGCCACATTTGACGGTTATGTTGAGCCCTTATTCCATTCCGTCGTTAATGTTGTAAATACGCGTTCGATGTAAATAATATCTTATTCCGTGCGAGTCCGTGGGAATTCCGAGAACAAAATGGGGATGATGTTGTCAGTTTCTGACATACACCAGACAGGACACAGAAAGCAACGAACACTGCACTCTTAATACTTGACTGACACGCATCCACAAAGATTGTTGGAAGAATAAACAACTCTAAAGGCAACAACACTGCCATTAGCGACCCTCAGTGTCTGTAGTTGGTCGGCCCCCGTAAAGTTCCCATTCAAACGGGTTAGGTTGAAAGTTCTAACGGACAAACAACTTTGCCCACATGAACAGGTCAAGGCAATGTGCTCAAGAAAGCAAAGCACGAAGAGCCAAGGAAAAGAGCGAATGCTATGCTACACAAACATTAACATAAAATCCTTGAGTTATAGAGTGCAGGAGAAATAGGTAAATTGTAACCCAAATAAATCTCAGTGGACACAAAAATCAATTTGATGACAGTCAATAAACCCTGGGGTTTGGTTGTCTGATGTAATTAATACAAATTCAATTCTGTCCACTTATCTGAAATTCCATTTATTGTCTCCATTGCGTGATATGGTGATAAACCTGACCCCCAAGAATTGAATGCCCCGCTGAAGTTTGGGATTTGGGGAAGCGATACAAATTCCCAAAAGTAATTATGTGAAACTTTTCATATTTTGAGAATCCAAGTCTCCTAAGGACATCATCATGGTAGGCCACAGCTGCAGAGAATGTGAAAAAAACATGCACAATACATGCCAATAATATTTTCAAATATGATTAGTAATTCCAAAGTATGTTTTACATTCATGTTGCAGCTTCACCTATTCACGTTTATTGTGTAGCGAATGTGAATTTATTGAAATACTGTGGACTTTATACAATGCTTAAAAACGTATTATTATTTGCACAATGAGCGGTTGGAGCAACTTAATTGTAACCCAACTCTGCTTGACGCTTCGTTATAATTCTGAAATGATGTCTCTGCTCATCCATAATTCAATTTTATATCACAAAGACCTCAAATCAATTATATCCTACTATTCCTTCACTAATTAACTTTAAATAGAAAAGTGGAAGATCTGTTACTGCTTCCTTTCATTGGTGTATGTGAAATTATATGTCTTGTTATGGTACTGTCTCCTTTCTTTGTGTGATGTCTCGCACTCTTCTTTCTCTCTGTAACACGAGAAGGTACATTATTTTATGATAGAAACTCTTTTTAGGTTTTGCCTCAGTGCCACTGCAGAGCGGAGCCTCACGCAAAGTGTTATGTTGAGGTTTCTGCAAAAGTACTCTTGGGAATGTTGTTGTATGGAGATTATGTGATCTGTTGTTATACAGGTGTAGGATACATTCCAACTGCATAGCAAAACGCAAAAAAATACATTGACCAGAGAGTAAGCTACTAGCACAGACATAAGTTCTCCCACCAGCTGTAGCCTTATCCCTTCCCCAAGGAGAACCAACAAATAATCCCTAACTTTCTGTCTGCCAAAAGCACACTCTATGGCCCCTTCCACTTGGATAAAATAGGCAGTCTGGCTTGTCCACTTACTGCAACTGATCTGACGCGTTCCCGCTTACACCCCCATGCATTCACAAATGCCCATCCTCATGAGACACTTTTTCTTGCCCCATGACTCTTCCAATTCACTCTTGCTTGCCCTTTGAGAGGCCACCTGAGACAATGCCATCTACATTGCCCTTCTCCCAGCAGTACGGAACACAGAGTAATAGCCTCCATGTGAGGTGTAGGAGAGGCAGTCCACAGCAGCAGCAGTTTGGATAGCAGCTCAGAAATGCACCAGAAGGTAACTATTTGAAAAAGTCTCAATGCTTTTTGCGTGTTTGTGTGAATGTGTGCCCACTAGCTCCTCTTGTAAAATGTCAGCACTGACACGCTCATGGAAATTCTTGGTCACTTGTGGACATCTTTGAGGTCCTTTGCGATTCACTGGTAAAATTCTAGTCCTCAAATAATAGTTGTCATTATTGACAACTGATCGACGTTGAGAGGATTATGCCCTTTGCTCAACTCTGGTAAAATGCTGCCTGCACATAATGGTATTTTGTTTCAAATTATAGGCTTCTCTGACATGTTACCCACCAATGGTCAAATGCTGGTCCAGGCACCATTGTGGTCATACTTGGCAACTTGTGTGCATCCATGGGATGATGCCCATTGCCCATCCTGATTAAATGCTGGGTCTGGCATAATGGAGGTGTTTCTTGGTGACATTTTGAAATGCATGTGAGGAGGACCAATGATGATCCCAGATGTAAGAAAGCGCTTCTTAGTCTTTTTGCATGCATTACTCCGTTTTTTTGAGGATTGAGACGCCGGTTTTTCAGTCCCCCTGTTATGTGCTCTAAACCCTAAAACATGTTAAAATTGGCTTATCCCCTATTGCCATAATTAACTTTCTAGTAAGACCGCTGCATATAGTGTAAGAAAATACAGCAATGACAGAGAAAGTTAAATGTCATTTGTGGACTGCAGCACCTATTGCCGACGCACAAAGCAGAGCCGAGCAGGGTGCACTAGTGTCAGATGTGCGTGGACGAGGAGGTTTTAGCCATATATAGTACATTCGTTTCTTTGTGCCATTCACTAGCCTGACAGGGAAAACACACCTTCCTGCCTGCATGTGTAGCCTGACTCCTGAAGCTTTTAAAACTGCAGGCAGTCGTGTCAAAATAAAAAATTTGGCAGGAGGGAAACCCTACTTTTAAACATTAACTAAGTCACCCCATAGTAGACCTTGTGGCCCATTCAGTAGGGTACCTGATAAGTAAAGTGGAACATGTAAGAATGTAATGTTTACATGCTCCTTAAGTGATTAGCCCCTAACAGTTTTTTTCCCTGTTAGGTGTGAGTGGACACAACTTGCAAAGTTTCATCCACCGAATTCAGCAGAGTTACATTAAAAACCGCAAGATTCGACGGAGTTCCGCAAGTGGACAGATATTGGCACGTCATGCTGCTCGCACTCAGTGACGGCCCGTGTAGGGTGTTTTACCGGGGCGGTGACGTGGCGCAGAGGAGGGGTAGGGTGGGGGGTTGCAAAATGCGGCATACGGCCGAGTCCAGGTAAGTTGTGAAAAAAAATAATAAAACTAATTTCGTTGCGCGTGCTGCATCGCCAAATGCGATGCAGCGCGTGCAACGAAATTCGTTTTATTAATTTTTTTCGTAACTTACCTGAAATCTGCCGTTTGCTGCATTTTGCAACCCCCCACCCTGCCCCTCCTCTGCGCCACGTCACCGCCCCGGTAAAACGCCCTACACGGGCCGTCACTGCTCGCACTGATTTTTAGCATCAGGAGCTTGTTCCACACTGCGAAATCAGGGCAAACGGCACAAAGCTGCGCGCCAGTGGGTGCTGATTTTTTACACTCAAGTAGATTTTCTACTTCAGCAGCAGCTTTCTGTCAAGGGTATGGTCTCGACCACCTGCGTTGAGAAACGTTTGGCAGGTTCCCTCCAAGTTTACCAAAATTGTGTTAGGGGGATGAGAAATTCTTGCTTGCTCTTTCCAACTTAACATTGACGAGCTGTACGGTAGAAAAAAATCTGCCAAGCGGTGGTTGGCGGAGTTTGGCCAGAACTCCACATTACAAGCGTAAAGCGGAGTGGCTAAAACTCCATGAACTCCGCCTGTGGAGCTGAATTTATCACCCACCTCTACTGTTATGGCGGTAATTCGTGCTATAAATAATAATCGAAAATACAGTTACTATGTCAGTTCTGTATATTGTGTATGGAATAACCTACAAAAATGGTCCAAACACAGTTTACAGTATTTATAAAAAATCAGGTTTATTTGCAAAGTTAGAATTTTGTTAAAAATACAGGAAATGTACATTGAAATGCTATACCTTCTGTGCTTGGATTCACTGCAGGCTATTTAGAATTGGCCTGCCTGCAGTAGGCCTGTCAGTGCTGCTTTGATTATTTGTGAAATGTTGCTCTCAGAGTAGAAACAATGGCTGTGGCCTGGCAGGAGGGCTCGAAGAGGAGTGTGACCCAGCTTAACCCGAGCAGAGCAATTTTGGAGTGTTGAGGAACTTCACTAACTTAAAATATATAAGGGAGAGACCTTTCCTTTCCTAGTTAAGCAATAAGGGAAGCATGAAGGAGACAGACTTTAGTCTCCTGGGTGTAGTTTCAGTGGAGAAGGGTAATGGTTGCAGAACCAGCTTAGAGCCATTGAGTAGGAGGGGGATGACCATTACCATACACACACCCCAACATGTGCCACAAGATCCTCCATGTGCACAATGATTTTGCTGTGTTAGATAGTACTGAAAATGTTTCACTGTGAAATAGTTTGCAGAGGCAAACAGGATGTGCTGCAAAAGGGGTAAGATTTTCCCTTCAGAATTTCTTGCCCTTGTGTCAAGGAGTGTCCAGGAAACACCCCAGGCACTGCCTAGTGGATTGACCAAAAGTAGAACCCAACCCCAGCTCTTTTTAGACCTGTCCTAGAACAGCAGAGCTCTAGACCTGTTGTAGGTG
Source organism: Triturus cristatus (assembly GCF_964204655.1). Lineage (NCBI taxonomy): Eukaryota > Metazoa > Chordata > Amphibia > Caudata > Salamandridae > Triturus > Triturus cristatus. The sequence goes on along the minus strand of NC_140584.1, from coordinate 477,890,205 downwards.
ACTTGTGGGCTGACCTGAAGGGATGGATCTGATCCCACTTGCACCTAGGACAAAGAAGTGGACTCTAGGGGTCCACTTGCTAATCTCCTGTGTGGGGCATACAAAATGTCAAGAGGCCTTATCCTGGTGTGGCCAGAGGACCGGTTACAACTGTCACTTGACTGGTCTTTCCTGGTGGTCTTTGCTGGAGTGTGTCTTGTCCCTAGGTGCAGTCTCTGATGTCCTGGGAGGCTTAGAAGGAATTACCTAAAAAATTCAGAAATATTGGGATTTATAACAATGTGGGACTTTGAAGAACTCCAGAGCATTAGTGGGGCCTTGCGGCAAAGGTTCGTCCTATTTAACATTTATTTGCGTCCTCTCATCTCCATTATCAAATCTTTTGATATTGATCTTGTAAACTATGCAGATGATATGCAATTGGTGTTCTCACTTGAAGGTAACCAGGCAGTTTCCCTGAATACATTTCAGGAGTGTATGCAACAAACTACTAAATGGCTTTGAATTAACTTGTTACAATTTAATGGGGAAAAAACAGAGATTGTATACTGTTCAACAACTAAGATCGCTCGTCCCCTATTGTTAGAATTTCGGCTTACTCCAACAGTTAAACCTCTAACACCAGTTAAAATGGTACGTAATTTGGGGGTTCTGCTGGATGATAACCTGCAGCTGGAGTCACAAGCCAGTAAAACAGTTAGCACATGTTTCTCCCTGCTCAGAGCTCTACGAAAAATGTTGCCGCTTTTACCTGCTGCCACAAGATCACAAGTTGTGAGGTGTGTGATTTTGAGCAGGCTGGATTACTGCAACTCACTGTACTTGGTTGCTTCAAAATCAATGATACAGAGGTTGCAAAGGATCCAGTCAATAGCAGCCAAATTAGCTCTGAACAGGCAGCGTAGTTCCTCAACTTCTATGGCCCTGAAGGACCTTCATTGGCTGCCAGTTCACCAGAGGATACAATTTAAATCCCTCTGTATTGTGTTCAGAGCAGTACACGGAAGGGGCCCAGAACCCCTGCAGAGGAAATTTACTTAGTATGCCCCCAGGAGAACTCTTCGTTCGGCAAGTGCAAACCTGGTAAACACCTTAAGGTTCAAGAAAACTAAGTCTGGTGGCAGAGCCTTCAGCGTGGCAGCCTCACGGCTATGGAATGAACTTACCTCAGACATCAGGCAAATTCATTCTATGCTTCCATTTAGGAAGAGGCTGAAGACCTGGCTGTTTCCTAGGTAGAAGTATTCTGTGCTATGAATTCCCGGGCAATTTGTTTACAGGTACCTTTTTCAACTCGGTAGGTTAAAGCGCCAGGATACCCGAAGAGGGACAGCATGCGCTATTCAAGACTCCTTTACATTACATTACATTACATTATACTCTGTGTTCACAAGCAAAGTTTTTGTGATCCATCAAGGCACCATTAGTAAACAGTGCCCCCACTGTGGTGCCCCCTCCTATTGACCAATGGAGAATACTGCGGACAGTGACCAGGCTGGTGGGTGTGGGGATTCCCAATAGCGGTGTGTTATTGCCATAGGGGGTGCATTGGCGCGTATATTGTAATGTCTTCTTCCAATATGTGAGAGTTATACGTAAAAGCAGTGGGGTGCCAGGGTGGATCATACTCTGGGCCAATAGTAGGGTGTGCAGGGCACCGCGGTTGAGGGATTGCATTGTGTAGCTCAGTTCGTGCAGGTTGCGCCCAGCAAGCCAGTATGCCAGCCATTGCAACTGGCTTGCAAAACAGTAGGGACGGAAGTCCAGTACTCCCAGTCCCCCTCTATACGTCTCAAGTTGCAACTTAGTTAGTCCCACCCGTCTGAGACCAGTACCCCAGATGAGTTCCGACAGGAGTTGGTCTAATGTTTTAAAAAAGGAGGCGGGTATTATTACTGGCAGGTTTGTAAAGAAGTACTGCATGCGTGGGAGCACAACTATCCTTGAGATGGCTATGCAGCCCATTACGGAGAGTGGCAGTGAGACCCAGAAGGATGTCTGTGCTCGTAGCGCTCTCACTGCCCTGGTCAAATTTCCCTCCAGCAAATCCTGTGGAGACCTATACATTTGAATACCCAGGGATTTGAATGTGTGCTGGGCCACTGAGAGAGAGAGCTGCCCAAACTGAATGGTTGCCGGGCGCTCACCAGAGTGAAAGAAAAGCGCATGGGACTTTTTCTCGTGTATGAAGAGGCCCAAGATGTGTTCGAATTGTTTGAAAATATGTGGCATTGGCTTAGGTCACCCATGAAGCCGCGCGAGTATGAGATAGGATTGTCTACATATGCGGACAGTACATGCGAGGCGTTTCCCACTCGGATTCCTGTTATCTCTGCTTCCCTCCGGAGCTTAATAGCCGGGGGTTCAAGTACCAACACAAAAAGCAGTGGCGACAGAGGGCAGCCTTGTCGTGTGCACCTGCCCACTGGGTAAGAGCATGAAATGTGGGATCCGGTGCGGACACGTGCCGTGGGGGCCGTATACAGTAGTTCAACCCACTTCAGAGACCCAGGTGGAATGCCAAAGTTTTCCATGGTCTTTACCATGTATTCCCAGGCATTCGAGAATTTGTGCGGGGTGGCCTCCATGACATGATACAGATGCCTAATGTTCAGGGATGTGCTACAGGCTGGGACAAATCCATATTGGTCTGTATGAATTAGTTTCGGTAAGTAGGGGAGCAACTAGTGAGCCAGTATCTTGCATAGTATCTTGTATTTTGTGGCTAGGAGTGACAGTGGGCGGTAATCCGACATGTCCATTGATGTCCTGCCCGGTTTAGGGAGGGAGATAACCAGGGCCTGCATTGTGGAGAGGGGAAGGTTATCAGTGTCAAAGGCCGCTTGGCATAACCGTTCCAGGCGAGGGGTCAATGTATCTGAGAATGTGTCAAAAAACTCTGCTGGTAGGCCATCAAGGCCTGGGGCCTTATTTGGTGGTGAGTTCACGGATTACCTGCTTGATTTTGGTTCTGGTAATGAGGTCTGATCGGTCTTCTTGGGCCGTTCGCGAGAGTTGGGGGTAGATTAGGTCCCTGGGGGCTCTGTATAGTGTATTGTAGTAGTCATAAACTGCCTCATTTATTTCCTGTTGTGTGTTCACAGTGATTCCCCCAGATGTAGTTATTTCATGTTTTATAGTGGGAGGGGGTGTGTCCTGATCTATCTGCCTCCGCATGTTTGATCTGGGTGTAGGATTGGTAATCCATCGCTCAGAGTCACTCTAACAGTTCGGAGGTGTTGAATGCATGCCTCCTGCAGCGGCTCCTTTTTATAAGGATCGCTTGCTGCTGCTTGCTCTGGACTGTTCATGTTGTCTTCCACAGATTTAAGATTACTGTGTATTTCTTGACTTGCCCCTACTGTGGTACCGGTAGCGGTACTCCTTATGACTGTCTTGAACGCATCCCACTCTGTGAGGCGCGAGGATGTTGAGTTTGCATTCTCCGCAAAGTAATTAGTGATTGCCAATGCCATAGTATCACAGAAGACCGCGTCTTCCAGCACTTGGGGCCATATTCTCCAAGTAGGGACCGGTGTAAGAATTCTACCCCATGATAGTGTAACCTCTATTGGATTGTGGTCGGAGAAGGTTTTCCCAAGGTAAGTGGCATGGGTCGCTTGTGTCGTTATGGAGAGGGAGCAGAGTATCCTGTCTATCCGGGTGTGTAGTTGGTGGGTTGGGGAGCAAAAGGAGTATTCCCGACTATTCGGGTTCTTTAGCCGCCAAACATCTCCCAGCGACCAACCCTAAGCCCATCTGCACAGGGCCTCTGCTTGTCTGATGGAGGCTGCTCCGTGAATCGGGGATAGGAGCGGTCCAGCTGAGCATCTGGGGCCGTATTATAGACTCCGCCCAACACCCATGGGTAGCCCACCCAGTCTGTTAGTATTGTGTTGAGGCTTGTTAGGAATTTGTCCTGTTCATAGTTCGGGGCATATATGCTACGTAATATATTATATTCACGATAATAAATTTGATGGACTTTTTGTAACTGAAACTTGGGGTGGAGATACAACCAATCCCGATTTTAATATAGCAGTTCCCCAAGGATTTGAAGTTTTGGCTTTAATCCACCGGAGTGAGTTAAGTACACTCTGCTCAGTGATTTCTTCCACTAAATTTGAAGCTTTTCTTTTCAAAGTCACACCTCTTAAGCAAGAGATGTTTAGAGGAATATTAATCTATCATTCACCCGGTCCTAAATATCAAATTTATGACTAGCTTTCATTCATTATTGGAACTAGGTCTCCAGTCTAACTATTTCATCATTTTAGGAGATGTGAACTTTAACCTAGAATCAATGACAGACAAAGACACATCAGACCTTCTTGAAATGACATCAGAATTAGGACTCAAACAACTGATACAAGACCCTACATACTCAGCCGGTCATACTCTGAATGGCCTTTTTACCAACAATCCTGCCATCTCTAATCCTTCCACACTTCCTATAATGTGGTCAGATCACCAGGCAGTATTATTCAGCTATAAGCTACTTCTATCTAAAACTGCGACCACACCAGATACTAAGGTACTCAGTAGACCCTGGCATAAAATTGATCCCACATTATTGGCAACTCAGCAGACACAAAGTCAACCTGACCTTGAAACTGAAGCTGATTCCTCAGCCATAAACTACACAACATGGCTTGAATCTAATTTTTGCGAAGATAGGGCCCATCACTATGGTAAATAAATACAGAGGGACACCATCGGCTCCCTGATTTTCTGAGGCCACAAGATTGGAAAAACAAGCCTGCAGGAGGCAAGAAAGGAATTGGCGCAAAAACTACGACAAACTTGAAAAACATCGTTATAAAGCTACGCTTGCAGATTATAAAAAAAAGCTCATCAGTGAGAAAAGTCAGTACTATGCGCAACAAATTGAAAATGCTGGCGACTCTAGTAAAGAATTGTTTCAGGTCATAAAGAAACTCATCATAGTTACAAAAAATAATTCCTCTAGTCACAACCAAGATTTCTGTAACTTGCTCGCCCAGACATTCAAAAGTAAAGTTGATCACATTTTTTATCTTTTTAACAAAGCTAAGGTTAACATCAATCATAAAGATCAGGAAACAACTAATTAGACGTTGCTTCTAGAATTTACTCCAACATCCATAAACCAAATAGCTACACTTCTCTCTGCTTCTAAATCTGGATCCCCAGATGACCCTTGTCCCCCTAGGATTCTACAACTTGTAAATCAGTACATCACCCCCTACTTGTCACTAATATTTCATCAAATGCTTATACAAGGATCATTTCCTAGCATCTGGAAACAGGCCTGTATTCTCCCCCTTATTAAAAAGCCAAATCTGGACACTAGGGATTCTTTCTAACTACTGTTCAATAGCGAGACTCCCATTTCCAGCAAAAATCATAGAGAAAATATTCAATGTTGAACTCTCTAATTTTATCTTAGAAAATCAGCTCCTAGACCATAATCAGTTTGGATTCAGAGGAAATCATAGCACTGAGACTGCTTTGATAAAAACTACAGAAGAAATACGCATGACACTAGACAGCGGAGGGTCAGCGGCCCTTATTCTGCTGGACCTGTCTGCAGCGTTCGATACGGTGGACCATGGTCTTTTAGTCCACCGCCTGAACGCTATAGGGATAGGAGAAAAGGCCCTCTCTCTTCTAACATCTTTTTTATCATGGAGATCTCAAACGGTACATTTAGGTCAGTTTAAATCCTCACCATTCATCCTGCCTTGTGGGGTCCCTCAGGGCTCCTCGTGAGCCAGATGCTTTTCAACATATATGTCTCTGAACTTGCCCCGCTGATTAGAAGTTTCAACTTGAATCCCACATCCTTCACTGACAACACCCAGTTTGTGATTTTGGCAGTGGATAAGGATGTTAATCACTCTTTAAAACATCATGACTGCATGATTGTCCTTAGTAGCTGAATGAGCAAGCACTGCCTGAAATTGAATTCAAGCAAAACAGAGGTGGTACTGTTTGATAATCTCTTTCCACCTTGTTCTCTTGCCTGGTGGCCAGATAACCTGGGCTCTCCTCCTATTCCAATAGCAAAAGCCAAGAACCTTAGCTTTATTATGGACGAGAAACTTTAATTCGAGACCCAGGTGTCTAAGGTTGTGTCCTCATCTTTTCTCACCATCAAAACCTTAAGAAAAATTCTTCCCTTTAGTCCAAGAAACACCAGAAAAACTGTTGTGTCCTCACTAGTCTTGTCCAAGATGGAATATTGTAATGGCCCATATATGAATCTTCAAGCCAGATTACTCAGGAAGCTGCAGGTGGTACAGAATGCTGTCACCAGATTAATCCTGGATGTTCCAAAATATCAGTCAATAGCGACAGGCATCCAGGATCTTCACTGGCTCCCAGTATGCCAGCGAGTCAAATTTAAAGCACTCTGCATTGCTCACAAGGCTCTGCACAGAGAAGGTCCGAAATTTCTTTGGAATATGTTCAGTTGGTACTCTCCAAATAGATCTCTTCGATCGACCAATGCCAGCTTGGTAACCACTGTTAGAATTAGAAAGGCGAGCTGGGTGGTAGAAGTTTCAGTCACAGCACAACCAGGCTGTGGAACTCCCTTCCACTATATCTCAGGACTATACCTACCCTCCTAGCCTTCAGAAAACAAGTTAAGACCTGGCTTTTCAGAAATTATCTATACCTCAGCCCAGTATATTTGATCTTGAAAGCGCCAAGACACCTAGGGATATACGTGCGCTATATTTATTTATTTATTTATTTATTAAGTAGTTTTTTATTGCGCTGGCCAGACACGAGGGAATCGGAGGGCTTTACAACAGTTATAATGCAGAAATCCCAAAATAAGGCATAGGTATACTTGTTGGTTCGGAAGTCCCAGAGTGTGGTGCAACATTGAGGCATGGAAGTCCTGAGAACCTCGCAGAGTGCACATTGTCTTGGACTGGGAGGGAGGGAGCGGGGAGGGTGTTGGGAGGGTGTTGGGGCTCTTGGAGGTGGTAGAGTTTGGTGACAAAGTGTCATGGTGCTGCGGAATGCAGGCATGTGCCCTTCAGAGATGGTTAACTGTTCGGGAAGGCACGTTGAGGAAGAGGTCTTTTAGGAGTTTTTTTTATTTTACAAAGGACGGGATAGTCCTAATGTCTGGTGGGATGGAGTTCCAGATTTTGGGTGCCTTTCCAACAAAGGATCATGCTGCGGTTTTTTGTTTGCGTGTTTTCATAGGGATGAGCAGTAGGGGGTTGGAGCTCCTAAGGTTCATTATCTGGCCGGCCTTTTTGAGTTTGGAAGCCAGGTATGCAGGTTTCCCTGTGTGGAGGGCTTTATGCGTGAGGCAGGCAGTTCTGAAGCTGGTGTGCAATGGGAGCCATTTTAGTTCTTTGAGTGCGGGTGCAATGTGCTTGATTTTCCTGACTCCGGTGACCATTCTGGCTGCTGCATTTAGAGTTGTTTTGAGGGGGGCTCGGTGGGATTTCGCTGTACAGGTGAGGATAGCATTTCCATAGTCGAGTCTAGATATCACTAGGGATTAGGTGGCTTGTTTGAGGTCTTTGGGCAGGATGAAGGGTTTTATTTTGTTAAGAAGCTTCAGATTGAGGAAGGCACTCTTCGCGGAGTTCTTGATGTGTTTGACCATGTCAAGTTTGGGGTCTATGGTGATCCCTAATGATTTTATGGAGTTGGCCAGAGTGAGATTGCCATTGAGAGCATCGATTGCTTTAAGCCATTCCATGATTTGGGGGTTTTCTTCTTTGTTGGAGATGAGGAGGATTTCGGTTTTTGTCTTGGTTGAGTTTGAGGTGGTTTATGGATAGCCAATGTTGGACTTCTTTGAGAGTGTTATTTAGTCTCTGAATATCTTCAATACAGGAGGTTTCCAGATAGATCTGGGTGTCGTCTGCATAGAGGTGGAAGGTGATGTTGGCTTTTTTGAGTAGAGAGGTGAGGGGTTCCATATATATGTTGAACAGTTGAGGGGAGAGCACCTATCCTTGGGGGACGCCTCTGCTGACGGGGTGTGAGTCGGACGTGAAGGTTTTGATTTTTATCCTTTGGGAGCGGTTGTGTAAGAAGGAGGAGAACCATTGTATGACCATCTCGTCTGCACCTACCCTGCCTTGAAGAGCCTTGATGAGTAGATTGTGATACACCGTGTCAAAGGCTGCTGATAAGTCCAGGAGGATGATTAGGCAGCATTTGTCAGTATCTAGAGACTTGTGAATGTCATCCACAATGTTAAGGATAGCGGTCTCGGTGCTACAGCCTTTTCTGAATCCCGATTGGTGGGGATCTAGAAGGTTGATGCTGTCCATGTGCTGAGTCAGTTGTAGAAGAACGCACTTTTCAAGGATTTTGACAAGGAGGGGGAGTTTGGAAACAGGTCTGAAGTTGTTCAGATCATTGGTGTCAAGGCCTGTTTTTTTCAGGAATGCTATATAAGTTTCAATAATATAACATGTCTGTGCAGTCTAACTTGCCGTGAACTAAGATATATCTGCCCTGGGGGTCTATGCGTTGCTCTAGTGATACGAACGGGGCCCCATGTCTGATCCATATAGTTGCACTTCTAGCAAAAGCAGAGTATGATGCAGGGAACACTTGACCGCTTCGGAGTCTGTGAGGTGGGACTCTTGCAGCAATGCTACCTGTGCACTGCGCCTGTTTAGCTGAGCGTGAATCCTATGGCGTTTGTGAATTGATCCTATTCCCCTGACCTTCCAGGTAATTATGTTCTACGTTGCCAGAATGGGTAAGTGCTTTTGTATGTAGCTCTAAAGCCTGCCCGAGTGCGAGATGCTGGTGGTGTAAACTGGGTGGTAGGGGGTAAGCCAGATGACCCAAAAACCCTTACAACTTTCAATACTAGGTCCTACTTCCAAAATATGCTTTTCTAAACGGGCTACTCAACTGTGTTAACATTTCCCAAGTTTCGGTATGTTTTCGCTATAGGGGTGGTGCCACCTGTATCTTGCATGACTCGCTAGGCAGTATACTTTTCTTTGAGTGACCGGACCATTGTCTTTTATTAGAGGTTTGGTGAAGTTGGGGGATGTAAGGTTATACGACATTAGTCACTCCCATTCAAGGCTTTATGGGAAGGTCCACTATGTCACGGCGCCCCAGATAGGGTCCCCTTCAGCCCATAAAGTCATCTTCGGTTTGAGGGGTAATAGATGGGAACAGGGCAATACTGTTCTCAGAGTCTGAGTGCATTATATTTTCCTCGGAGGATTCTGGCATGGAGGGGGGATCGCAGTCTCTGAAAGCAGCCACAGTGGCAAGTACTGATTCTCTGCCCTTTAGGGCCTGCTCCAGTGAGGGGTTCTATGTGTTGGTTTTGCGAGTCGACTTGGTACGGTGTGCTCTTCCCCCCTCTGTCCTCCGCGGGCCCTGGTGTGTGCTTTGGGACAAGATTCCTGATGTTGTAGGGGGGAATATGATCTCTAGCCAGTCATCCGTCTCTTCCGGGCTGTCAAAAAAACATGTCTTTTGGTCATGAATAACCTTCAGGCTGGCAGGGAACAGCAGAGTGTATTTGATGTCTAGAGCCCTGAGTTTCTTTTTAGTCATTTGGTACGAGGATCTACTGCGTTGCACCAGGACTGTGTAGTCTGCTTACAGGGAGAGCCGTTGGTTCTCATATTGAATTGGGGATTTCACCCTGGCCATTTGTATCAGTGTGTCTCTGTCTCTGTAGTTTAATATAAGGGTGATCATAGGTCATGGTGGGGCGCCCACTTTTGGCCTCCCCATGGGGATTCTGTGCACCCTCTTGACACAGAAGAGGTCAGATAGGCCCCCACGGGCCACATGCTCATACCGCCATTGCTCCATGAATAGGGTGGCGTTAGGGCCCTTGCAACGTTCCGGGGGGCCTATGATACACACATTGTTCCTCCTATCCCGGCCTTCTGCATCCTCAACCATATCTTGTAGGCCTGATACTTGCTGCTGTAGCAGTGTTATTTGCTCTGTGTGTTCCTTGTGTTGCGGCAATAATTTTGTCAGGAGTTGTTTATTGGACTTTACTGTGGATACTGGTTTGTCATGGTCTGCCTTTAGGAGTGAAGAACACAAGGGAAATTAATTTCTTTTCTTGTATAACATTTTTTTTTGTGCATTGATATAAACAAACAATAAATAACAACACTCATATGTACATTAAATAAATAGTCACAGAACAATATATACAATTGAGCAAAGACACACAAGAGCCCTAAAGTAAAGAGAACAAAAACTATAAAAACTATACAAATGACCACCTCAACTACACATAAGAGGAGACAATGTAAACCTCAACACATCCTAGAGAGAAAAGAATACATAACAAATGTACATATGAGTGTTGTTATTTATTCTTTGTTTATATCAATGCACTAAAAAATATTTATTCAAAAAAAGAAAAAAATGTCTATATTAACCCCTTCCATGCGGGGCTGATTCCCCCGCGGTGCTGACTGCTGCTTGCGCGGGCGTGGTCATGACGGAACGGTTCCGTCATGAGCACAGCTCAACCGACGCTCATGACGGAACCGTTCCGTCATGAGCGTCGAAGGGGTTAAATGAATAAACAATTGTAAAATGAGTTCTTTCTGTGGGTGACATATTTATATTTGGAGTTATTACCCATTCATATAAATTTTAAGTGGGGGATTTCCCTCGTGTTCTTTACTGTATTTTCCCTGGATTGGATTTCCCCCCAGAACTTGTGTTCTCAGTGTCCATCTTCTGTTTTTCTGCCTTTAGGAGTGTAAAGCCTGTGGTCAGTGAGCCTATTTGTTGCTCTATTTTCTTGAATCTCTCACCTCCTGTAAAATTAGGTCCAGATTATCCGGGGCTGGCTTCATGTTGGTGGGTGGGACATAGCTCAGTAGTGAGGTTTGGCCGATGTTGTCCGCTTCCTCCTGCTGCTGTTGTGTTGGCCACTTATGGCCCCTTTCCTTTAGGGTGTCCTATTGTGTGGCAGTGGCTGGGCCCAGGTGTTCCAAGGGTGCACTTGCGTCTTGAGGCTGTGATGACAACAGGCGAGAGGGGCGTCAGGGATTAATGTCTACACTGTTCTGAGCCCACTTCTGTGTTGTGTTAAGCCCGCAATTTCGGAATCCAGGTCCCCGGGTCTGTTATTCAGCGGGGGAGACAGAAGAGCCACGCAGCGCGCATGTGGCCGCTTTTACAAGGGCTTCACCCACACCAGTCTCGGGCCTGCATGTCGTCTGAGTTTTACACCAAGGATCGCTTTTGTGTCAGCAGCATGTAGTCGATCAGGTCCGCCACTGCGGCCGGGGCCCCGACAGGGGGATAAACCCCTCTCACGGTGCCTCCCACCACTGTTCAGTTTGTGCGGTCTTCGCAGTAGAGAGTGTGCCGCCTGCAGGAGATCGGTTCAGCAGGGGTGTAGGCCACACGAGATTTGCTCAGGATACAGGCCCGAAGGCTATAGGCTACTCGCCTACGTGCGTCTCACACACCCCAGATCGCACCGTCACTCAATCGATTCACCACCATTAGAAACAGAGTATGTTCTCGGGTGGAGCGGAGGTAGTCCCTCCAGCTTCAGCCATCATCCCGACTATCCCAGGCGCAAGAGGTGTGGGTGTACGTCCTGATCCTCCAGCTGGGGTCCGGTGTAGACAGGGGTACCGCTCCGGCGGCCTCCGGTAAAACAGGCCAGTCTTGTTGCCCAGTCGCTCGGTCCCCTCTCATCGGGGACGCAGGCCCACAATCGCGGTGGCGCATTTGCAACTCAGCGGGATGCCCAGGCGCAGAGGCTGTCTTCTTAGTTGGCCTCTCACAGTTCTAGCCCACAAGTTGGGGGAGAAGCCTACCGCTATCCCCTCCACCCGCTGGACTCACCGCATCATTTTGCGCTGTCTGGATTGGCATTCAGGACCCCCTGGCAGGGCGAGGGGGATCCGTGTTTCACAGTGGCTGATGCACAGGCAGAGGCACAGTCCTTGGGGGGCGACAGCCCGACTCCCAGGCTGGGCCACACCTGAGTGGGGGAGCCACCACGATCCTGCTCCCCTCACACTGGGCAGGATGTCGCTGAGCAGCAAATCAGGGGGTGGAGGCCACAGGCCGCCCCGTTCGGGGTTACGCCCGAAGCGACTCACCCCTCTGTAGGTTGGATGGACTCACAGTTCGGCAGCAGAGGGGCCGCAGCGTTCACTTTTAGATTGCCTGGGTGAATGGCTGACAGCACCTGCAAAGTATCGTAGGTCCTCCGCTGGACATGTTAGGCTTGCAGCGTGCGCTCGGCTTCGGCGCCTCCATCACAATCGGAGATCAGTAGGTTTCTGTGACTCACACACTTTTTGTTCGGTGCCCCTTCTGTTCTTCTGTGTGTTGGGGGTGTTTTATATTGTGGATGGCCCCCAACTTCACCTGTATGTGCAGGATTACGAGGTCCGGTCTCGGAGCTCAGCTACAGTGCGGTCACCATGTTTGGTGGTTAGCCACGCCCCCATTGATGAAATCACTGATGGCATCAATAAAGACAGCATCCAAGCTTCTTTTGTACACATTGCTCTTTAAACGGGTATACCATTAGAGCTATGACTGTAATAGCAAAAAAGTTCAGAATAATATCAGTCATCTTTACTGCTATCATACATACAAGGCCCATAGGTAAAGCAAGCTTGTGTTATTGGTAACTTTGACTCTACACCAAACACTGCATGGGTAGCCAAGTTCATGTTGACTATGAATCACAGATGAAATGGTAATCTATCTTGCACATGGTGTTCAATATACAACCTAAGTTCTGTTACAGAACTAATGCCCTACTACGGACAGTCTTTACCTGTATCAAACCTCTGACAGTCACTGAAACTGCATTTTGAAATTAAGTGGATGAGTTGAAATGTGGGTATTGTTAACAGTGTTTACTCTATGGAGAGAGTTTACTCTGTGCCACAGCGTTTGCAGACAGTGCATCTCTCATACACCACAAATTATTAAAAAGAATCTACTAAGAACAGTGTACACTCTATGCAATAGTTCTAAAATAAGACACTAGGCTGCTTACAAAAGTTAGTATATACTATGTAGAATCTGTCTCCTGTTGAAAACGTTTTCTGTAGAACCAAAAGTCAACTGTCACCTGCAACCATAGTTATGAAACAAAAATGTATAACATGTTCAATACCTCTACAAAGCTATGATGCATTAGGAGGAAATGCATTTTGCAAACGCTAACGCCCATCAGCTGGACCTAAGCTGTACAAAATTAGGTAGAACATTAAAATTGTAGTTACCCACCACTATGTAAACTATAAAACAAACTAATTCACTCATTAGACACTGTCATCAGTGATGTCATCAGTGATGTCACCAATGATGTCATTTAAGATGTCATCAGTGATGTCATAAAAGATGTCATAGAACATGTCATGAGTTATGTCATAAGCAGTGCATGGCGTGCGCTCAAGTTATAGTTAGTGTTGCTGACTATAACTGGTGGATTTCTGTGTTTTTTAAGCTCAAAATGTTAATGTCATTGACAAATTCACCTACCTATACCATTACTTTAACCTTTAGTTTTTTCAATGAATTTTGAAGTTTTTTTAAAATGAAAACAGATCTTTTTATCACACCGAACTAAAACATTACTTTAAACTTTCTCTAAATTGAATTTTTAGTTTATTTTTGCTTAAAGTAATACTTCATTATCATACATAAATGCAACCCTCTGCCACACACAGCCTTAGGCAGTGCGTAGCAGGAGGCTGGCTGCAGGGCCTGGCCTACGGCAAGTCCCTGCAGTCAACCCCCTTCTTCGTACTTCCAACACCACACTGCGCACAGCCTTCTGGGATGCGCAGTGGGGGTGTTTGCCATAGGGCTTGGCCCTGGGAACACCAATTTACATTGCCATTTGTTTAATAATTAAAAAGAGGGAGACAGTGCAGCCCCCCTCTCTGAGTCCTGATCAGGCCTGGGGACTCCATCCCTAGGGTAATTTCTAATAATAAAGGAAAGGAGGACTGCATGCCCCCCTCCCTGAGCCGTGTTATTCCCTAGGGACTCCATCCCGTAGGACCACTCTTTTAAATAAAGAGGAGGGGGTGTGTGTGGCGCCACTTGCTGGGCTGATTTGGGCCCTCAAGGCCCAATCCCCTGGGACCTGGTATGCTTTTGAGGGGGAAAGGGCACTTAGCTCCCCACCCTAGCCCGATTTGAGACCCAGGGATCCCATTCTCCAGGGCCTGACACTCTTATGAGGGGAGGGACCACCTACATTGTTCCATCATGCCAGAGGCAGTTCACCTTGGAGACCTGCTGCGGATATGGGTACGGCCCCGTGCAAGATTTACACCATCTCCTTATGGTCCTATTGGTATCCCAGGGCGCCCATCCCTTGGTGCCTAGAGCTCTTTTAAGAGGGAGAGGGCACATATGGCCCCCTCCTCAGGCCAATTTTGGTGTAATTTTCAGCAAAGGGGGTATGAAGCCCTCCTCTCTGGCTGATTTCAGCCCCGGGGACCCGATTCCCAGGGGCCAGGTGATATTAGTGCGGTGCGGGGCATGCAACCCCCCAAGCTGATTTTGGCCCCTGTGTCTCTCAGGGCTTTCAAATGTAAAGGTGTGGGTAACCGCCGTAGTTCCGTTGGGAGCTCTGGGGTAGCCCCAATTTCCCAGCCAGCTTCCAGCATACAGTGGAACCCGGCATTGCTCCGGCCCATCTGTACTGGGGTGAATGTATGATATTGTTCTGCATTCTGTCCATCAATTGTTCTTTTTGCATTTGTCACCCCGAGTGTGACGGGTATGCCCAGATGCGAGTCCCGTGCTCTCAATGCTACTGGAGTCAAGCTATCCTGGCTGATGAGGGCTGAAAGCCCGAAACCGGTCCTAGGATGCTTGTTTCCAGTCCAGGGAGGACCTGGCCTGGCAGTTCGGGCTGGACTGTTCCCATTGGGCAGATGGTCAAGACTGATCTGCATATGGCTGGGTCCAAACTGGAATGGCATGGTGGGCAAAAAAACAATGGATTTAGTCCCAGATCTCTGTACTGGGGTGAATGTATGATATTGTTCTGCATTCTGTCCATCAATTGTTCGTTTTGCATTTGTCACCCCGAGTGGGACGGGAATGCCCAGACGTGGGCCCCGTGCTCTCCATGCCACTGGAGTCAAGCTATCCTGGCTGATAAGGGCTGAAAGCCCAAAACCGGTCCTTGGATGCTTGTTTCCAGTCCATGGAGGACCTGACCTGGCAGTTCAGGCTGGACTGTTCGCATTGGGCGCAGGGTCAAGACTGATTTGCATATGGCTGGGTCCAGACTGGAATGGCATGGTGAGCAAAAAAACGATGCTTTTAGGCCCAGATCTCTGTACTAGGGTGAATGTATGATATTGTTCTGCATTCTGTCTATCAATTGTTCTTTTTGCATTTGTCACCCCGAGTGGGACGGGTATGCCTAGACATGGGTCCCATGCTCTTCATGCCACTGGAGTGAAGCTATCTTGGCTGATAAGGGCTGACAGCCCGAAACCGGTCCTAGGATGCTTTTCCAGTCCAGGGAGGACTTGTCCTGGCAGTTTAGGCTGGACTGTTCCCATTGGGCGCAGGGTCAAGACTGGTTTGCGTAGGGCTGAGTCCAAACTGGAATGGCATGGTGAGCAAAGAAACAATGGATTGAAGCCCAGATCTCTGTACTGGGGTGAATGTATGATATTGTTCTGCATTCTGTCCATCAATTGTTCTTTTTGCATTTGTCACCCCGAGTGGGACCGGTATACCCAAACGTGGGTCCCGTGCTCTCCATGCTACTAGAGTCAAGCTATCCTGGCTGATGAGGGCTGAAAGCCCGAAACTGGTCTTAGGATGCTTGTTTCCAGTCCAGGGAATACCTGGCCTGGCAGTTCGGGCTGGACTGTTCTGATTGGGCGCAGGGTCAAGACTGATTTGCATATGGCTGGGTCCAAACTGGAATGGCATGGTGAGCAAAAAAATGACGGATTTAGGCCCAGATATCTGTACTGAGGTGAATGTATGATATTGTTTTGCATTCTGTCCAGCAATTGTTATTTTTGCATTTGTCACCCCGAGAGGGACGGGTATGCCCAGACGTTGGTATCGTGCTCTCCATGCCACTGGAGTCAAGCTATCCTGGCTGATGAGGGGTGACGGCCTGAAACCGGTCCTAGGATGCTTTTTTTCAGTCCAGGGAGGACCTGTCCTGGCAATTCGGACGGGAATGTTCCCATTGGGCGCAGGTTCAAGACTGATTTGCATATGGCTGGGTGCAAACTGGAATGGCATGGTGAGCAAAAAAACAATGGATTTAGGCCCAGATCTCTGTACTGGGGTGCATGTATGATAATGTTCTGCATTCTGTCCATCGATTGTTCTTTTTGCATTTGTCACCCCTAGTGGGACGTGTATGCCCACTATTGGGCGCAGGGTCAAGATTGATTTGCATTTGGCTGGGTCCAAACTGAAATGGCATGGTGAGAAAAAAAACAATGGGTTTCTGGCATTCATTTTGTTTTCTCGACGTTACGCACATGATCTTGCCTCCAATTTGTTTTCTCAATGTTATACACTTGAACTTTCCTTCATTTTTCAGACTGTTACAAAATGCTTCTCTTTCCCGCAGCCCTTACATACCTGTCCAATGCCGGGACATTTACCCTCATGTGGAAAGGAAAATCCATATCGAAAACACAACTTCTTATTCTTAGGAGGCATTACTTTATGGCCTTCTGCCTTGTTTTTTTTACTTACTTTCCAAGCTCAGCACTGATTCATGTTAACTGCTTGTCTATCAGCTTTCTTCTGTTCCAGCAGCCATGAGTACTAGCTCCAAACTGAGTGTCTCTTTCGGCATTCGGCGTCTGAAGAATCAGAGAGGCAACCATCTATGACTCTGAGACGCATGGCCTCTTCATCGTTGAACTCATTGAACTTGCAATGATTTATGAGCAAATCAAGTCTTTCTAGAAACTCATCCATCGTATCACAAGCTCTCTGCCTTTCCCGAATGAAGATGTACTTTTCATAGTTGACATTCAGCATTGGATTGAACTTGGTGTTTAACGGCTCTTTAGTTTGATGGAATGTTACTTTATCACCTTGTGGTATTTTCTTTATCACTTCTTTTACTCCTTTACCTGTTAAATTCTTTAGATATTTAATGATCTTTTCGTCATTTGCTTCTACCAGCGTATCAATGAAATCATCAAAAGTTTTGACCCATTCAATCCATCTGTCGCCAATATCTTGTTTTTTGGCAGTATCAAAAGGTGGCATTGATTTCAAGAAGGCGGCGGACCCAAACTTTGCGCTCATTTGATCAGCAATTAAAAATGTCACTATTCTGACTGCCGCTTATGGCCTTTCAGTCGGTCCAAAGTGATTCACCAGCTTCTTAAACACAACCCCTGTGCTTCTGGTGGGTTGTAGCATGTGGTGCTGAGATCGGATGGCTCTCTTTACTCAGGTCCAGGTAAGCATGTTCGCATTCTCTACATCTAGTCAGGGCCGGACTGGGAACCCAAGCAGCCCTGGAAATTTTGTCAGACCAGCCCCCCCGGGGAAAGTGGGGGCAAGTATGAAGCATGCGGCACACCGGCACCTAGTGACAAAACCGCCTCACTGCTGCAAAAACCCTTCCATCCTCCTGGGGAAATGCCCGATTCCTTGATACAGACATTCTTGCCCTGCATCTGGTTATCACCATCTCTAATGTTTCTCTGTGTTTGCCTAATTCTGCTCACAGTATTCTCTTGCACCTGGCTATCGCGCTCATTTCACTTTCTGTACCTGGCAGTCACTGCCTTTTAGCACTTCATTGCACTTGATGATCATGCCCTTTAGCACTTCTCTGTACATGGTTGTCACTGCCTTATCGTTTTTGTACTGTATGAATGACATCTCTGTGTTGCAGTACCTCTTGTCTCAACTTTGTCTGTACATTTCTAGCCAATGACAAACAAACATTCTGTAAAGCCTTCACTTTCTTCACAGGCCTTGCACTGACTGGAGTGACGCTTTGACTCCACATATGCCAACCCTCGATTTTCACTTTGACTGAGGCACACATGGCACACATGAGCAGTTTGCTGGACTACTGCAAACTTTCCAGGAGAAATCTCTCAATTTTTCGAGTTGTGGAGTTTATGTAATCCCCTATCACAATGCCAGTTGTAGTGTCCTACCCCAACCCGGGTACATGTAAATGAGCACGCGACACATGGAGCTTAATATTACACATCTTTATTTCTCTGAGTATAACCATTAGCTGAACATTCTATATCATGAATTCCATCACCCACACCCACGCACTTATGTCACTGTTCTATGGAATCCATCAGGAACCAAAAGGTTTGTGTCATCTCTATCTCACAAGACACAGATGCCCTGTCCAACAGACCTCTTGTGGGTTAGGACTCAATCTCTTGACCACACCACTGGGGTCCAGGGCAAGTCTAGGGCAAACTGGTCAACGGCCCACTTTGCATTCTTTGGATTCTTTAGCTTTTGTGTCCCTGAACCTTAACAGGAGTCTAGCAAACTAGCCCTTGGAGTCCACTCACTGGCCCTTGGCATGAGTGGGAGAAGGTCCAGCCATTGGGGTATCTTT
The DNA here is from genome assembly GCF_964204655.1 of Triturus cristatus. Lineage (NCBI taxonomy): Eukaryota > Metazoa > Chordata > Amphibia > Caudata > Salamandridae > Triturus > Triturus cristatus. The sequence continues at coordinate 477,871,637 of NC_140584.1, read as the reverse complement.
CCACAGGTTCAACTTCAGGAG